>NC_061117.1:203887668-204010955 GCF_002878395.1 Capsicum annuum
TGAAAAATGAGATTTTACTTTATGTTCAAGACCCTCCTGAAAAATGAGACTTTACCTTCTGATCACGACCCTCCTGAAAAATAGAATTTTACTTTATGTTCAGGACCCTCCTGAAAAATGGGATTTTACTTTATGTTCAGGACTCTCCTGAAAAATGGGATTTTACTTTCTGTTCAGGACCCTCCTGAAGAATGGGAATTTACTTTTAGTTTAGGACCCTCCTGAAAAATGAGATTTTACTTTATGTTCAGGACCCTCCTGGAAAATGGATTTTACTTTCTGTTCAGGACCCTCCTGAAAAAATGAGATTTTACTTTCTATTCAGGACCCTCCTAGAAAATGGAAATTTACTTTATGTTCAGAAAACATGAAATCTTTCTTTATCATAATATTTGTTTAGAATAATTTTGTTTTAGTTTGGCTTTTTTATATCAGGAGACCGCCTGAAGAACAGGGTGACGAAATTGCAAGTCAGGAGCTCGCCTGAAGAACAGGGTGATGAAATGGCAAGTCAGGAGCTCGCCTGAAGAATAGGGTGATAAAATTCGAGTCAAGAGCCAACAGAAGTTGTATAGATAGGATTTTGTAATTTCATTCAAGTTTTAACTTGTAATTTTCATTTTTGATGTAACGACAGAGCCGCGGACCGAAACCTCGATGGAACCTCACTCGACTCTCCAACTCGGTATAGTCCACTTCTCTTCCAACCCTTTGAGATACTTGTGATTTCATCATGACTTGGGTAGTAGGGTGTCCAACAGGAGTCGATTGTCCTTCTTTCTTTTACTCCTCTCTTTGAATAATGATCAGGACAAAATTCGGTCTCGTTGTTTACTTTTTTTTCCTGAAAACACTACGTGTTTACATTCAAAGGGGGCATGATGTAGACACGTAATTTTGTCCCTCCGAAAGATTAATTTACCCAATTTTACCTTATCCTACCATGTACCCTCATCCATGTTATTATACCCTTACAAAATACAAAAAATAATAAACCTTGTCTTATCCTAATATTCTAACAACCCACCCAACTAAAAATTGACAACACGTCCTAACCCCTACCCCTCCTACCCCTACCCCACGTAACCACCCCTCCTCCACATTTCTTTGACATAAAGAAAAGAGCATATAGAGACTCCATCTTTTCCATTTTTCAGGGGGAAACGAGATCCAAAAAAAAAGGGAAAAAAAGAAAAAAATCATCATCATCTTCACCAAATTGACACCTCCATTGAAGCTCACGTACACACACTGATACACCAATATTCACGATACACATGGACACACTCATCTCTTTCAGATCCTCATAAATCTCGTGCGCAGACATTCAGGTCGCCGGAAAACACTCTCTTCCACCAGGAAACACGTACACACAGATAGCAGTGAGGAAGGGGTCGAGAAAAATGGAAGGAGCTTGAGATTTTCGGCCAGAAATAGTGAAACCGGGAGAATTTCAATCTTATCGAGCTTTTTCCGGCGAAACTTTCACCAGAATCGGTATCAAGCTCGCCGGAATCGACCTCAAGCTCGCTGATTGGTTTTCCTTCTCGTTGTTTGATCGATACCATCTCAAAATCGCCAAAAACCTTCTTATTTTCCTTTGATATTTGGACGAAATCTGGTCGGCGTCCACTATTTTGGTCGTCTTTGTCGTTGTTCGTTCATCGGAGCTCGGTTTTAATTAGTTTCAGTCCTCTTTTGGACTCCGGGGATTTTTGGACTCGTTGGTTTTTGTACTGTTTTCTCAAAATTTGGATACTATTTGGGTCTTAATCGAAATGTTGTGATCAGTTTTGGGTCGTTGTTCCGCTATTCGGGTCAGATTCGTCGCTGTTGAGGTGCTATTCAAAATTTCAAGTTTGGGTTTTCTTTATTATCGACGAAAGTAAAATCTATTGAGGCAGTTTTGGGTTACTATTTATTGATACCGAGTTGGGGTTTCATCGTTGTTGAGGTTTTCTATTTGAGCTTTCGGATTCGGATTTCTTTCAACTCTTATTGTCATCAAAAATTCGATATCGGAAGGTCCATTCCTTAACTTTATCTTTTCATTATTTCGAATGTGGTTTTGTTGTGATTTTGCGATTTGGGTTTGGATATTTTATTCGTATTAATTGTTGTTGTGAGTATGAATTACTCATGTGCATGAAATGTTGAATCTCTGTGGGACGTATATGTTTGATGTGGGTTTCGAATGTTAAAAAGGGATTTGATGATCGAATTGGTTTAGTCATGCGGTTGAAAAAGGATTTTGGGGTGGGAATAAGAAGTTGTTAAAAGTTGAATGTAGTTAAATTTTGGACTATTGTCATTTTATTTAATTCGGATTAAGCATGAATTTGATAGAATCATTTTAAAATCAAAAAGCTTGGTAGGCAACATAGGTCGGGTAGGCGAATTTAAGGATTGTGGATTAATGGAATATTTGATTTGTGTGATCGAATGGTTTTTGGCTATATGTGCTTTGGGATCACTTGTATCATTTAGCTGGGGAATCCACGAAGTACTTGTATTATTTTTATCCGGGGAATGCCCCGAAGTATTTTGTACCCGGAGGACGTTCGTGATGAAGGCCCGAGGCAGCGGGTTGGAGAGTAGTTTAGGATTAGTTTAGAATAGAATAGGTTTACATTTTTGCATTTTTCATTTTGCGGGATTGTATAATTGGACTGGACATTATATTTTGGATTATTTTGTTTTTGTTTGCTTGAGTGATTGTTTTTGCGTGCTTTGCGTGGTTTATGCATTTGTAATGTCAATTTAGCCGATACGCTCTGTCAAGCTACCTTGGTCAAACCAGGGGATCGAGGGGTGCCTAACACCTTCCCCTCGGTCAACAGAATTCCTTAGTCGAAATCTCTATTCGCAAACCAGTATTAAAGAGTCAAAACCATTTTGAAAAAGGATATCCATGGGTGACTTGGCACACCCGATTTATGCCAAGTGGCGACTCTGAGTTTTGATTGTTAAAAGTCCTTTTCGAAATAAATTTTCATCTTTGTCACTTTAATAATAAAAACCCTTTCGAAACCTAAATCAAATCTTTTCGGAGTTAAAAAAAAGGGGTGTGACAAATGTTACGTATATGTCGGCTATGTTATATATATTAATAAGGAGAAAGAGTTAAGTAATTAAAAAAGTGGGAGATAGTATAAGGCTGATATTGATGTTATTTATACCATTTAATTTTAATAATAACAACCGAAAATTCAAGCTAATTGCTTTCAACAATGGCAACCAAAAAATTCTCCAAGCTCCACTCCTTTCATCAACAAAGTTTATGTCTATACCAAAAATAAAAGTTTCACGCCATCGATTAAAAATACAAAAATTTCATGAATTTTGATTCATTTTTCGGTTATCGATCATTGGTGGTGTAAAAAGATGAAGTTGTAAGTTTTCTTATCATAGTCTTTATTCTCCATTTGAGCTATGGGTGTCAAGTGGGTCGGGCCGACCCGACCCGACCCGGCCCTCGTAACTAACCCGGCCCAGTAAGTCCTAGGGCTTTAGGGTTTCGGGTCCCGGTCCGGTTATTTTCTAAAATGGGTCCGGCTAACCCGGCCCGGACCAAGCTTGGTCCAGGCCCGTCGATTAACCGGCCCGGCCCAGCCCGGATAAATTTTTTTTTTTAAAAAAAGAGATTTTGGCTTTTGGGCCAAACTAGCCGTTGGCCCAATGGCTATATAGCCGTTTTTGGGTCCAAACGGCTAGTTTGGGCCTATTTATTAAAAAAAAAAAAAAAACTTTAAAAAATATTTTTTAATCCCAAAAAAAAATTATAAATACCCTACAACTTCAAATCATTTTTCACTCTCTCAAATCTCATTCTCTCTCAAATCTCAATTCTCAAATATTCAATATATTTAATTTCTTAAAGTGTTCACTTTAATTTTTTAATTTTTCGTTTACAAAGTACGAGCGGAAGTTTCTAAAGTCGCAATCTTCGGCTACTTCCAAAATTTGGTATTGTCGTTCCATCTCTTACGTTTAATTTTTATTTATTGTATTAATTATTTAATATTTAATTTTATTATATTTGTGTATTTTGAGTATTTTTAGTTTAATTTAATTTATATTATGGATAAATTAAGAAACCTCGCTACTAAAGGTGTTAAAAAATTTTGTCCCGAAAGCGGTAGTGGTGGTAAAAAGCGAATTACTAGCGGTAGAGGTAGTTCAAGTAGTAGATATACCCGTGTGCCTTCGCCTCCGGTACCGCTTGGTACACCTTTTGAGGAAGAAATAGGTGTAGGTGCTCACGATATGGATTATGTAGAAGCTCAGGAAAATTACGGTATAGAAGAAGAAAATGAAGTAGATGCGGTTAATTTAGACGAAGATAATGAAAATATTGCTGAGACACCCGCAGTAGGAAATGCTAACGTTAGATCTGAATCAGTTAATCTCCCTTCCCGTCCTCTCAGTGCCCCAAAACCTCGTAAAAGAACTAGTATTGAATGTCAATTTTTTGAACGTATATCAGATATTGAGGTGCAATGCAATATCTGTCAACAAATATATAAGCATAGAAGTGGAGGCAAGCAAGGGGGTACGGGTACGTTAATGAGACATGTAGCTGAAGATCACAAAAGAGAGTTAAATATTGCAAAAGGTGGTGGGAATGTTGGTGGGTCAACGCAAACTAGAATGGACCCAGCAACCGGTCACGTAGCGAAGAAGTATAATAAATTGAGGGACCGGAAAGAAATAGCTAAAATGGTAGTTGTGGGTTGTTTGCCTTTTAATTTTCCTTCTTCTGATGCCTTTATTCGTTATATACAAACAATTTATAATCCTATGTTTAACGGTATTCCTAGAACTACTTGTCGGTCTAATATTTTTAGACTTCATTCACAATATTGTTTTTATTTATCAACATTGTTAAAAAATATTCAATGTAGATTGTCCCTAACTTCTGATCTTGGTCGTGCTGTAAATAAAAATGATTATTTAACTGTAACTTGTCATTGGATGGATAGTAATTTCGTGATGCAAAAACGTATTCTTGCTTTTTAATATGATAAAGATCGTAAACATACTGGACAATTTATTGCTGATTCTATTGTTAAAATTGTCGGATATTATGGTATCGAAAATAAAATTTTATGTATTGCTTTTGATAATGCTTCTAACAACAACACTGCTATAAAAAAATTAAAATCTACGCTATCTCCGCCCTTGCCTGAAATTTTTCATATTAAGTATGCATGTCATATATATAATTTAATTGTAAAAGATGGCCTTGAGTTTTTTGAGTTTTATATTGAAAAAATTCACCTTGCTGTTGGTTTTATTCAAGGAAATAATCGTTGATTGAGAATTAGAGAATTTAAAGTTAAATGTCAAGAAAATGGACTTACACCGATTTTGATGCCTGAGGAAATTGATACTAGATGGAATTCTACATATGAATTTTTAAAAACTTGTTATAAATATAGAATTCCTATTACACTAGCTTTTAACCAACATTGCGGTTCATTTGCTGATTCTGCTGATTGCATGCTACATAATTCTGATTGGGTTGTAATTAATGATCTTGTTAAGTTTTTAGAAAAATTTTATGTAGCTACGGTTGAATTTTTCGGTGCTTATTATCCTACTGTTTGTAATATTTTGGCATATATAGCCGATATTTCTGGTTTGCTCAAAGAATATAAAAATAAAGAAGGTTATAAAGAAGCTGTTGGCGCCATATTTACGAAATTTAAAAAATATTTTTTCCCGATTCCCCCTATTTACTTGGTTGGTGCTATGCTAAATTCGTGCATAAAATATAATAATATGTGTCACTTTAGTACTCTTATTTATACTAACTTAGAAATAAATACCAACCATGATTCTGAACAAGTACAACCTGATTTGTGGACGGTTACGGCTGATGCAAAGGATTACATAGAAAAATTATATAATCACTATGCTGATTTATTTGATTTAACTATACCTACAAATATCACTCCAACTGTCGCTCCTCATCCTCCCGAGGAGCCATCATCTTCTAAAAGGCTGGCACATAGTGGTTTTTCTGATTCGTTTTATGATTTAAATTGTTGGAACAGTGTTGATGAGAGAACTTACACATCAACTTATCGGGAAGAGCTGAAATATTATCTTCGGACGGCACCAGAAGATCGCAAACGATGGATCAACACGTTGGATTGGTGGAGGAGTAATGAAACACAATATCCTGTGCTTTCAAGATTAGCTAGAGATATCTTGAATGTTCCAATGTCAACTATTGCATCAGAGAGCGCCTTTAGTCAAGGACGACAGCAGCTTGGAGACAACCGACACTCATTGAAAAGCAATGCAATGAATGTTCTAGTTTGCCTCAGAGATTGGATTAGAGCGGAAAGAAGAAACCAAGGAATGGAACCGGAGACGAGCGACGAGCTGAAACTTGAAGAAATTATGACTTCACGGGAGGACTCAGCAGAATCAAGTCCAATGCATGGTTTTGCCCCCGTTGACTTCGACTATCCTATGCAAGTTCCCATTAATATTAACATGAATGGGTTGGAAAAAATGATGCATAATTTATAGATTTTTCATTCATGTAAATTATAAATTTTGGATCATTTTGCAATCAATAAAATTCCCCAAATTCATTCACTCCTTAGTCCTTTTTTTTTTTTTTTCATTTAACGATTTAAAATTTTAAATTGAATTTCTAGTTTTCTGCTTTAAATTAAAAACTTACTTCTAATATATTATTAATTTACTACCAAATATTATTAATTTATTATATTAAGTAGCATATGTTTTGTATATTTGTGCATATATCTTCTATAGAAGTGAATATTTAACGTATACATGCGTATATATTTTATAAATTAGTATATAAGTATATCTATATATATTGTAATGTATATATAATGTAGTATATTTTATAAGTAGTAGTATATATACATTGAATGGTGTGTATACACGTGTATATATCTTCCATAGAAGTGTATATTTAACGTATACATGTGTATATGTTTTATAAATTAGTATATAAGTATATCTATATATATTGTAATGTATATATAATGTAGTATATTTTATAAGTAGTAGTATATATACATTGAATGGTGCGTATACATAGAATAGAGTGTATATATATGAATAGATCTTCTATAGATGTGTATATTTAACGTATACATGTGTATATGTTTTATAAATTAGTATATAACTATACAAATATATATTGCAATGTATATATATTATAGTATATTTCATTTGAAGTATTACATATACATAGAATAGAGTGTATATATGTGAATAGATCTTCTATAGACGTGTATGTTTAACGTATACATGTGTATATATTTTATAAATTAGTATATAACTATACAAATATATATTGCAATGTATATATATTGTAGTATATCTCATTTAAAGTATTACATATACATAGAATAGAGTATATATATGTGAATAGATATTCTATAGACGTGTATATTCAATGTATATATGTGTATATATTTTATAAATTATTATAGAACTATACAAATATATATTGTAATGTATATATATTTTAGTATATCTCATTTAAAGTATTACATATACATAGAATAGAGTGTATATATATGAATAGATCTTCTATAGACGTGTAGATTTAACGTATATATGTGTATATGTTTTATAAATTAGTATATAACTATACAAATATATATTGTAATGTATATATATTGTAGTATATCTCATTTAAAGTATTACATATACATAGAATAGAGTGTATATATGTGAATAGATCTTCTATAGACGTGTATATTTAACGAATACATGTGTATATGTTTTATAAATTAGTATATAACTATACAAATATATATTGTAATGTATATATATTGTAGTATATTTGATTTAAAGTATTACACATACATAGAACAGAGTGTATATATGTGAATAGATCTTCTATAGACCTGTATATTTAACGTATACATGTGTATATATATATAATTATATATATATATATATATATATATATATATATATATATTGTAGTATATTTTATTTAAACTTTAAAGTTTAAATTAGTACATATATATTTGGATGGTCCGTATATATGTGTAATTGTGTATATGTGTATATATTTTTTAAATTCTAATGTAGTATATACTATATATAGTGTATATATATTGTTTAACGTATTTATAATGTATATAGGTGGGTATATATAATGTATATTGAAAAAAAAAAATTATATTTTTGACCGATTTTTTAATCGGATTTAGGTGGGTTTGACCGGGTTGGATTAAGTGGGACGGGTTAGGGTGGTTTTTTATTTTTTTACTGTTGGGCCCGAACCGGCCCGACCCACTTAGACCCCAACCCGGACCCGGACCGGCCCTCAACCCGGTTAAATAACATGGGCCGATTCCGGGTTGGCCCGGCCCGACCCACTTGACAGCCATAATTTGAGCTGCCAAAAAAAATAGCTACCAAAAAATTTAATTAATGAGGTTGAAGTTGCAAGAGCTTTAATAGAAAATCTATAGCTACTAAATGTTTTCCTTAATAGGGATCGTTTGGTTGGGAAACAAGCTATCTCAGGATTAACAATTAGTTATTTCATTTTGAGAAAAGGATAAAAATAACACTACAATCCCAGAATAACTAATCCCAAGATGAGTTATCCCATGAATTTTATCTTAATCAAACATGAAATAAGGTCATCTTAAAATTAATTACATAATTAATTATCCCTTATCCTTTTTACGAAAAGATTTCTTATTAGTGGTGGGTGTTGTGATTTTTGTGGTTGCGATGATGGTGTTGATATTGGATTTTGTAAAATCGATGATAATGATAATAGACAACTTGAGAAAAAGTGTCATAAATTGCCTAAGGACTGGTGGAATGAAAATGATAAGATTGGATAGGAGATAAAAATGGACAAGAAAGGTACAAACGGTTGACTTCAATGGAGAAAACAACCAAATGATAGGTTGCAATGGAGTAGACAATCAAATAAAAAGAAAAGAAAATCTTTTAAAATGTGAGACCCACAATTACATTTATCTCAAAATTAAAAAAAAAATACATAATTAAAAAAAATATCAGGAAAAGGGTAAAAGCACTAGTTTTATGTTGGCGAATTAAAAAAATACTGGGTTTGTTGTTGTTGTTGTTTAAAATTTTATCAATGGGAAAAAAACGTATATAACAATTATTAGATAGAAAATTACAACTTATAGCATAATTTTCATTTTTTCAAGTTATGGCAAACCTTATAAAAAAAATAAAAAATAAAAACGTTTTTTTAAAATAAAATAAAATACAAAAAGTAATTACTGAAAAGAAAAATAAAGATTTAATACAACTAATATGCAATAATCCTTCCTTAAATATAGTTATCCTTAATTATTGATATCAATCCACACCAAATCTCTCTAACCATTTTTCTTTTCTCCTATTTTAATGCTTCCATTAAGAGTTTGCATCTTCATACACTACCTTCTTTTTATACACCATTTAGTTGCTCCAGCCACAAATTGGTATCACTTAAATTTATACACTACCTTCTTTATGAATTTTGATTGCAATGATGAACCACTACAAACACTCAACAATGGCTACCAATCGCCAAATTAAGACCTTTCAACTGGTAACGATCCTCCACAGAAGTATGGTTATTGCTTCCTTGGGGACTGTTTCATAAATTGGTATCACCTAAATTTAATAGCTCAATCCATAAATATCAATTTATATATCTATTTCATACAAATGTGTCATGTAAAAAAAGACTTTATAAACTGATTTCATTCAATTTATAATCTTAAGTATATCTTCTTAATTGAATATCACAATCACATTATACTCATTCCATATAAATATAACATGTAAGAAACTATTTTATAAACCTTGAATGTAATATTAATATTATACAGGTTTCATACATGAAATAATTCAAAAAATACAAGTTTGTATATTTATTTCATACACTAAAATAAATAATAACGTATAATATTTGATGAAAGTCAATTTCTATACCAACTTCTGCAATCATTATACTTATTTCATACTGATTTTATACAAAATTCATACACGAAACAGTTTAATAAGTATATACAAGATAATTTTCACTATATTATTCTTATGAAAAATTACAATCTATATTTAAAATCCTTATTTATGTTGTTACCAACAAAAACTGATTGTTCAATATTTTTTATCTAATATCCATTGATATATTTTTTATTGTTATATACAATGGGTATTTAATAAAGAAATTGACAATACTCCTTATATCATATTATTTTTAAAGAACAAAAGGAAAAATAGAAGAAAGAAAATTTCTGATGAAGGAGAACAAATCGTTGGTTGAATAATGATTCACAATGAAACAAATCGTTAATTGAATATTCTAGGACTTCTACGCGAAGGAGTAGAATCGAATTTTGGTTTAGATATGATTCACATTGGAGAATAAAAAAAAAAATTAATTTTATGTTTTTCGGAAAGAAGATGAATATTATCTTAAACCCACTTTGTTTCAATGAAGAAGATGAATATTATATGAAACCCACTTTTTTTCAATCTTGTATTTTCAAAGGGAAGAATATAAATATTATATGAATAAGTTAATGGAATCAGGATTTTCAATAATTTTTTGAAAGATTGAGTATTAAAATGGAGAAAGAGAATATATATTTATCATAATTATCAATACACAATTTAAAAGGAATATTGATTACAACCCTATAAATATGGAACTGGTTTTAAATTATATAATTAAAAACGAATTGTAAAAATACAATTAAAATAATATATTTTTTAATAAGTTGCTATAACTTGTAACTAAATTATTATTAATACAATTATCAAAAAATATTGCTAAAATTTATTATTTTAGATCTAATAATATTATAGGGGATAATTTTCTCTTCTTTTATTAACTCAGGTCATTTGGACAATTCTCATATTTAGCTCAACTTGCGTATATGACACCCCTATTCTTAACCAATAAAGCAATCCAATAAAGATGACCCATTACTCAAACCACCTCTTCTTTCCCCCTTCTAAATAATAATACTCTCAAATTCAGACTAACATGCCTATTTGAGACCTCTATCTTTGGCCAATGGAGCAATCCAATAAATAGGATCTCCATTACTCAAACTACCTCTCTTTTCTCCCTTGAAATAACAACATTGAGTTTCTAAAGGAAAAAAGAAAAAGTGGTGGTCCTCCATCCATAAGGAAATAGTTCCATCACCAAAAAGATATACATTATTCTTAATATAATTTCCTCCTTTTCTGCCATAATGTATCGTCCTCCACCATATGAAGGGCAATATTACCATGACGAAAAGCGAAGAGGAGGATGCTCTTGCATTAGATGCATCTGTTGTTGCTATTGCATCCTACTTTTGATCGTCATTGTTATAGCCTCGCTTGCCGTCTATCTCTACGTGTACTTCAAGCCGAAAGTGCCCACCTACAAATTTCAATCCTTTGATGTTAAGGATTTCGGGTATCAGCCTGATTTCAGTGTCAACGCGGATTTCATCATAACGATCAAAGCTGATAATCCCAACACGAAAATAGCATTGATATACGGGGAAGCTAGCTCGATCAATGTGACCTATAGCGATTCAACGATTTGTACAGGGAAAGTACCAGCTTTCCATCAAGGTCCGATGAATACAACTATATTACAAATTGAATTAAAGGGTAAAAGTACATTTGGATCAGGGCTTTATGAGGCATTACAAGCTAATGAGAAAAATGGGAAAATTCCATTAAAGGTAATGATTAAGGTACCTGTGGAAGTTGTTTTGGAAAGTTTAAAATTAAGACAATTCATTGTGTTTGTAAATAGCACATTAATTGTGCATGATTTGAAGCCAGGTAAGAAACCTGAGGTTGAAAATAGCGAACCAACAATCCAAGTTAAATTCTGATAAAATCTCATCTGTCCCTCTTTGCGTTATACCTGTTTTTTTTAAAAAAAAAAAAAATTATAAATGTATACGAACGATTGTATTTATTGGTTTGTGAAATTAGAAAAAGGAACCATCAGCTCTCTAACTTTGTATCAATAATGAGCCAGTTTCTGAAATATATCAACATACAAGTATATAAGGACTATTTTGAGAGTCCACATAACAACGTTTCTTATGATCTATATAAATAAAGAATGGATATTGCTATGATTTTTATACATTGAATTGTACCTACATACTGTAATTGTCATGCTCAAACTGAGAAACTACCTTTGATTCAACTGCCTTCACAGGATTGTTAGAGGAAGCTTGGCTAATCTTCGTATACATATGTATAGAACATTAAAAAGAAATAACTGAAAGAATGTACTCACTGAGTTTCGCCTATTTGATATAACTAGTTTAACTGCACGTGCCTCCCACGTGTAACGTTTGATTATTTAAAATTAAATGATTTTGTCTATTGCGCAGATTTTTAATGAATTGCAAAAAGTTTAAATTACTTTTCAAAATTCCTTCACACTTTAATATAGTAATGTAAACATAAACATATATTTTAGTGTAAGCATATATATATTTTGCCACAAGTTTAAAGTGGTTGATGGTTAATCATTTTTACGTTTTTCATACAGTACCCCTTTCTCTTATTGTTAGAGGCTAAGAGAAACACATCAATTTGAACCATGCACTGTGATACAATAATTTTTTTTATATTTAAAATTTTTCTTCATTTTTAAAGTCAAATCTTTACAAAATCATTGATTACATTTTTATTATGTACTTAAAACTTTTTAAAATTTGGTACTTCTTAATTTTTTCTTATTCTAACATTTTTATATTTATTTATAATTTTTTGTAAATCTTTTTAAAATTAAATTTAGTGGATTTAGAATTCTTAAACTAATAAAAAATATTAATCATAAAAAAATAATTATTCTCATAAAAATAGTCATCTAATTATTAGTTTTCTGTTATAAAACAATAAAGAACAAGAAGAAGAGTAGAGAGAATAGAGAGAGTGATTCTTATTTCTTTTCTTGAGAGATAATTTACAATGAAGGAAGTCCTTCTATTTATAGGGAAAATTTGCCCCTAGTTTCACACTAAAAGACAAATACATCAAATTCTGATAGACATCAAATAGATCTTGATAGATCTTGATAGACATTCACTATAATTGATATATATCATAACACTCCCCCTTGAATGTCTAACAATATGCATATAGGCTGCCTCATTAAGAACCTTACAAGAAAAACTCAGTGGGACAAAACCTCGAAAGGGAAAAAAGTACAACGCGTATTAACTCCCCCTAATGAGAACATCCTTGAACCTTTGCTTCCCGATCTTGTGCACCATCTTCTTAAAAGTTGTAATTGGAGAAGACATGGTGAATAAATCAGCCATATTTTCACTTGAACGAATTTGTTGCACGTTGATATGCCTATTCTTTTGTATCTCATGTATGTAGAAAAACTTTGATGAAGTGTGCTTCGTTCTATCTCCTTTTATGAATCCTCTATTAAGATGTGCTATGCATGATGCATTATCTCCGTATAAAATTGTGGATAGATTTTCATATTTCACACCACATTTTTCTCGAATGAGATATATCATGGACCTCAACCATACACATTCTCGACTTGCTTCATGAATAGCTATTATCTCTGCATGATTCGATGAAGTGACTACGATAGACTGTTTTGTCTATCTCTAAGATATTGTAGTACCACCACATATGAGCACATAGCCTATTTGAGACCGATCTTTATGTAGGTCAGATAAGTACCCAAAATCAGCATAACCAATAAGATCGGGACTGCAAACTTGCTAACAAATTAACTAAAAAAAAAGGTTGTATCAGGCCTTGTAGTATTTGCAAGATACATTAGTGCATCAATTGCACTAAGATATGGTACTTCATAACCAAGGAGTTCTTCATTCTTTTCTTGAGGTCGGAATGGATCCTTATTCAATTTTTGCATGTTTCTCATTTAAGCAAATACTCTATTGCTTTTGAAAACTCTCCAAGAGTTTCAATGATACTCAAATCATCAAATTATATCTTATGAGGATAATAAAAAGTTTTCCAGAAACTTTATATGCTTCAGGCATTTTGAATCCTTTAGGGATTTTCATATGGATGTTTGTCAAGTAACAATATCTACCATGTCAAGTGTGACATCTTCAAGTGTCTGGACAGCAAATCAAATAAGTTTTACGCTTACCAAAATGCATCCTTTCAGGTCACTTGATAAATATTTCTATGCCAGCATGCTTAAATTAACATAGAATTCAGATCCCCATAATCTTTTACAATATTGCGCCAATATTGTATCAAAGATATCGTCGACGATTTCTTATTTTGTATCGGTTCACAATGCGACATAACATTTTGAGATCTCATCACTTCATTATTTTCAGGTACCTAAACCTCTCGTAAGGTTTCATGAAGTGTTATGTTGTAGGCTCTTCAAGAGCACATTGCCTTTTTATCATGATTATTTGCTCCTTATCCTTTTCAAGGATTATTTCATTTGAAACCGATTGGTCTATCATGTTTCACGTATGCATAGACTTTATCCTTTAAGGGCATAAAATAGGAGCACTTGCAGCTAAATATGAGATGCTTTCGGCATTAGACTTGAATTATCTTTTGAATGAAGATCTGATGATAATTCCTAACATATTTTATAGCTGCTTATAATCTCCCCCTTATGTTAGGAAAACTAACATACATCGTCTATTTTCTTTTAGGAATCCATCTTTGTGCATCATGGTATATTTATTAATCGAATACTGAATATCAAAACTATTAGATGGAATAGTTGGTTCCTGACCTTGAACCAATTGAGAGGGAAGAAATAATCATAATCTATTAGTCTAATGTATACAAGTGCTATTGTATGCAATATATCATATTTAATACCAATACATGAAACTTTGTTCTCATTAGTAATGGTTCAGCTATTTATGGAAGACATTCAATGCTAAACCATCATCATCAAGATGAATTATCTTGATTACACAATCAAAAAATTATGTTTAATTTACATTGAACAAGTAACTTTATAAATGTCAAATGTAGGTTGAACATGAATGTACATGTGATCATCTTATTTATGCATCTTTTTAACATATTACATGATAGGTGAACGGACCCTTATTCACTTTTTATTCTTTTCAGATTCTGAGAGATCCAATCCCCAAATTAATTGGTCCAACTAAATTATCATGAGAACAAGCAACATTAAAGTTCATGCAGAATTTTTTAATTCTTCAATATATGTTTAATACTCAGTATGCACATCTTCGGGATATTGCAATCGTTCATGTCAACTTATGAACTTTTAATCTAGTAAATTCCAAGTTTACCATGATATGTGTTTTTGCTTTAGTAAATTTCAGATTTACTATATTATATGAATAAATTTTAGATTTACTACTTCAAAAGTAGATTTCAAAATAACTCATCTCAGCTATTCTGTCCCTTTCGGAGGTGAGTTGTCATACCATCACAATCAAGTACACATTTATATTAATAAGCCTCACTAAATATTATCACATTCACCCCAGGAAATGGATCTGTGTTTATAATAACCAAAATTCTCATTCCCCAAGAATGGAATATAATCGTGTCTTAAGCCTATCAAATTATCCTAGCTTATATATCTTATAACCTCTTTCATCATATTGCTACTTCAGGAGCAAATTGAGGCATACATATGATGTAGAGAATTTTTTTCTAGCATATCTTATAATCATAATAAGGGTGTGAAAATATTATCACTTTTGATGATTATTATCATATTGTCTCTCCACGCTTATATTCGTGTATTCAATCACTTGTCTTCTTTCAACAATGAAACAAGTTGTCAACTTTCAGATTTATGCTACAATATTCACTTCATGGAATAGAGCATATTAATGGGATATGTTTCATGACCTTTTATTAAACACCCATTACATGAATAAATTTCAGATTTACTACTTCAAAAGTAGATTTCAAAATAACCCATCTCAGCTATTCTTTTCCTTTTGGAGGTGAGTTGTTATATCATCACTTAAGTACACGTTTATATTAATAAGCTTCATTAAATATTATTACGTTCACCCCAGGGAATGGATCTGTTCTTATAATAATCAAAATTCTCATCCTCCAAGAATGGAATATAATCGTATCTTAAGCCTATCAAATTATGATAGCTTATATATCTTATAACATCTTTCATCATATTGCTACTTCAGGAGCAAATTGAGGCATACATATGATGTAGAGAATTTTTCTCTAGCATATCTTATAATCATAATAAGCGTGTATCTTAAGCCTATCAAATTATGATAGCTTATATATCTTATAACCTCTTTCATCATATTGCTACTTCAGGAGCAAATTGAGACATACATATGATGTTGAGAATTTTTCTCTAGCATATCTTATAATCATAATAAGCGTGTAAAAATATTATCACTTTTGATGATTATTATCATATTGTCTCTCCACGCTTATATTCGTGCATTCAATCACTTGTCTCTTTCAACAGTGAAGCAAGTTGTCAACTTTCTGATTTATGCTACCATATTCACTTCATGGAATAGATCATATTAATGGGATATGTTTCAGGACCTTTTATTAAACACCCATTATTTTGTCTTAGCCATCATAATATCATCAATATGGTGTATTGAGATTCAAACTCAACATCTTATCCATATAAAGGCGTCTTAGGCATGAATCGATGGGACTTGAACCCAACATATTATCATCCTTTTTGATAATATTGTTCTTGAGGAATAAATTTAAAATATAAAATGATTCCAAACCAATTATTTTTCCTCAAATCCAATAATAATTTTATTAGTAGTAGCAAAAGAAATATAACATAAAGAATTACTAACCTTGAAATCCTTCAGATTTATAATGCTGATTATAATGTTGATAACGTGTTATAAAATAATAAAAAACAAGAAGAAGAGTAGAGAGAATAGAGAGAGTAATTCTTATTTCTTCTCTTGATGATTTACAATGAAGGAAACCTTCTATTTATAAGAGGAATTTGTCCCTAGTTTCACACTAAAAGACAAATACATCAAATCCTGATAGACATCAAATATGTCTTGATAGATCGTGATAGACATTCACTATAATTGATATATATCATACTAACATTTTCATATAGTTAATTATTTTTCCACTTTAACTATAATAGTAGAAGATTTCAATTGAAAATTTAATGTTAAAAATAAAATAACGATAAAAAAACGTGTAGAAAAGGCAGCTCAGCATATGTCTAGGAATTTGACTTTCTTTACATTTAAGAGTCACATAAATTATATTTTAGGATTTTATAGAAAGGAAAAAGGAAAAAAAATCATCTAATTATTAGTTTTCATATCAGTTAATTATTTTTCCACTTTAACTATAATAGTAGAAGACTTTAATTGAAAATTTAAGGATAAAAATAAAATAATGATAAAAAAAACGTGTAGAAAAGGTAGTATGAAAGCTCATCATATATCTAGGAATTTGACTTTCTTTACATTTAGGAGTCACATAAATTATATTTTAGGATTTTATAGAAAGAAAAAAGGAAAAAAAGATTGTAAACAATAACTAAAATAAGAAAAGTTTCCATATATAGGAGTTTGAGTTCCCACATAATTAGGAGTCTATCAAAAAACCAAAAAAAGAAAATTAGATTGTACGTTTTCTACCCGAAAAAAAACATGCTTTTTAATATTTAAACATTTTATCATAAATATATTTAATTAATTTTCAACTCTTAAATATTAGTAAAATAGTGAAAAAAATTATTTTGTCTAAAACAAAGACTTTTAACAAAAGACAAAAAGTTCAAACAACATTTTTAGGCCCTTTACACTTTTAATATATTATAGATATAAATATAGATAGATATAGATTATAGATATAGATATTGATTTGCCATTGTCCATTGAGAAACACAACTTACACAATTCAGATTTTATTTTTTCGATTGTCTGCATTAGTGCACGAAGCTCCCGCTTTGGATATGGTTCAGTGAAGGGCTGGATCACGTCTTCATAATTACCTAATGACAAAATTCCCGTTCCTTTTTCGGTTTAGTGGATAAATTTATATATAAACAAAATATGTTCAACTAGTTACATGCTAGTTTCAGAGCTTACATAGGTAATATCGTTGAGTTTGGTACTGATTTACTCCAAGCCATAACTTGCCTTTTCAATGTAGTTCCTAAAATGTCTGCCCGCACAACATCCTTGACAAGTACCTAGGTGACTATCAAAGATATTATTCCATCAAAAAGTTCTTTCCTTACTCCTTTCTTAACTAGAATATTAGCAACCCTATTCTGCTCCCTATAGCTGTGCGTTATGACTGGATGCCTCAACCTTTTTCATTCCTATTTACATCAAAAGATTGCTTCTTTTGCAACATGTAAACCAAAGCAGCATGTATTGAGCAACAGTACAAGAATGTCTTACAATCACTTAAGATTCCTGAACATTTTTGTTAATCAAATTTTCCAGAATATCTTTTATTAATTGCCAGGGCTCCTGGGGACCTGTGTATACCTTATTAAACAAGAAGGTTTCTTTCTTTACTCAAAGTATATAAACACATAAACCTTCAGGCCCTGATAAAATCATTTCTTAGAATTCAGTGTTCGTAGTGGTCATATTGATTATGAATGGTTTATTTTTAGGCAAAATACATATATAAATACACTTTAAATAATTAACTTGGTTTCAACAGACAACTAAATACTCCAACTTTGAGGATACGCATCTAGACACCTCAACTCGACTTCACTGTGTTATTTGAACACTAAAACTTACAAAATAATCATCGAGACACCTCAAATTTATTTGCCATGCATGTCAGTATCGGGGTGTCCATGTACCATGTGAGATAGTGAGAACAGGTAGGAGTGCTTAGTTAATTGTTGAGACCAAATTCATGAGGTGCCTAGATATGCAGTCTCGAAATTTGAGTACTTATTTGCTTAAATATTTTAACAGAAAATGTTAACCCATTGGATGGGGATTATTGCATTACTAGAACTGCTGCCAGGTACAAAACTTGGACATATCTTATACTCCCTTCTCGTAATTTACAAACACTTCCATTTTTAATTTGTGAATTTAGAGGTCAGAATTTTCACCACATAAATTTTAAGAACCGTATAAATTTTGAGAAGTTCAAGCAATATAGAACACATACATACACTAGCAAGCTGATTATTTCAGTGCAAAGAGTGTGAGCTAGGGAGAGAGCATGACTTATCTGAGTATTTAAGCTCCACACTCTATGACCAATATAATGGGGGCCGGGGGGGGGCGGGGGGGGGCAACTTGTCGATTTTACTAACAGTTGTAGCAATTCTTTGGCTCAAATCATTAAATATTGAGGTTAAGCAGTATGTATGACCAACTGAAAAATTAGCTTACCTACTATCCTAATTTTCAAAATACTATATATCCTACTTTTTGCTGCTTAAGCTAAACATCAAGCAAACTGCAGAAGTACTCCTGGGTGCACTAGATCTTTCATTTCAGCCTAACTTCGTTAATATTTGAAATCATGCTTGTAGACATCTAAAATTTGTGGACTCTCAATAAAAATTCAAATTCTGTTAGAGTTCTAGAAGACTATTTTACCCTAAATCTCGCCTATTTAAAGGTAACATGTTCCCTGAAACAAACCATCTTAAATATCTCATAAGCTGATGGGTATTCGTAAAAAATTGGGATCTCCAATATCCCACAAAATCATGAGATATTCATAAAGAGATCATCCTATGTTCGAGAATAAGCCACTAACGGCCCTCGAATTACGGATGTTCGAGAATAAGCCACTAACGACCCTCAAATTACGGAAAAAATCAAGAGAGAAAAATCAAAGGAGGAACAGATTTGTACTCACATCATTTATCAATAAAAATTGTTGTTTCTTCATATTTTTATTTGTGGTTGAAATTTATTTTCCATGAATTAAATTATGTTGGAAACAAATTGGCATGCCCACTGGGACCAAATCTGCCCTTCATCTCTTCTCTTATAAATCAAATATGCAAATCTGTAGCCGTAGGATCGTAAAGATGGAAGCGGTACTTCAAGACTCGTCTTTGAGTTTCATCAAGTCTACCCTCCGACAAACCTTGAAGCAAGGGCATTTGTAGACATTGAAATTTTGTGGACTCTACAAAAAGAGTTCAATTTTGGTTAGAGTTCTTGGGAGTTACTTTACCCTAAATCTAGCTTGATGGCTATTCAACCTAAACCCTAAATTATGCCTATATAAAAGGGGCAAATATACCTTTAAAGAGACATCTCCAGTATCCCACAAATTCACGGGATATTCACAAAGAGATCAAAGATCTGAAAAGTCTCAATAAATTTATGGAATATTCATAAAGATCAAAATACTCTCTTCTTGATAATCAAATACATCAAGTAGACAAACCCTCCTTTCATGGAGATCAAATCCAAATATTCCTACGTTCGACAAATACGCCACGGCCCTCGAATTATGGAGAAATTTATATCCAAATCTTCATACATACGAGAAATATGCTACTGACGGCGCCCAAATTACGGAGAAAATCAAGAGAGAAAATCAAGGAGGAACAAATTTGTACCCCCATCGTTTATCAATAAAACTGTTGTTTCTTCATATTTTTATTTGTGGTTGAAGTTTATTTTCCATGAATTAAATTACGTTGAAAACAATGCTCTATAATTGAAAATTCATAAAATTTAAATCTCGAATCCCCGATAAGTTTTTTCTGTCAGACCTCATGTGCCACTGGTGACTATCATTAGGCCTGCGAGGTGCCTGACACTTAAGCTTCATGCCATAGCCAACGACCCACTTTTACATGTCACTTTTTCCAGCATCCACACACACATATATATTCTAATGAAATGTTTCAGTTATTTAGCAGTTGGTTAACAACTCTTTGCCTTGTCGAACCAAATTTTCCATTATTTATTTATCCTTTCTTATTTCTGCACCAAAATGAGTTGAATTTGGTGAACTGTTCGTTTGACTCCAAACGCATTTCATTCTCCAAATTAGGTTTAATTCTATTGCGTGCTTTTTAAGGAACTTCATTTTATATTCCCATGTTTAAGACGAAACATGTGGAAAATGATAGCATGATCATCATGCGGACACATAATAACTTCCAAGAAAAAGAAATAGTAGTAGATGTATTCATTAGATAATAGTATGGTGAAAATATAGGCAAATTTGAGATTTGAAGTTTGGGAGTTTCAAATTTTAGGCCTTTGAGTTACTAGGGGAACTTTGGCAAAAGACCACTTCCCAAATCTTTTTTGACATTTATCCACCAAGTTTTTTTAATTTGAAGAATGGACACTTTTATGGGACTACAAAAATAAAATGCAAATTTAACACTCAACTTACAAAATCTACACTTTAGTCCATTTTCCCATTTCAACCCTAATTTTGTTAAAACTACACTTTAGTCCATCTTGAAAAATATAAATATTAGATAAATAATTAAAAAAATAAAAAATCCCAAATCATCTCAACCAATCCACTAGCAACCACCCTATTTTGGCGCCATTTCCTCAATTTTTCGACCATTTTCCGGCCATTTTTCATCGAATTTTTCGGCATCCATCGAAAAGTGACATTATCTCCATTGTTATAAGCCTTTTTTGATTATTTTTAGCTCCAATTTTTCTTTCATTTTCATACAAAAAGCTCGAAATTCAGTCCCACATTTCGAAATCGATTCTTGGGTCAATGGCAACATTCCAATACTCCTTAGGTTGTTTGTAAGCTGAAATTCATCAGATTATTCCGGTGGTCGTCAGAAAAGGGCCAATCGTGCACTTTACGGCCAACAACTAAGAAGAAACGACTTCAGTCTATTAAGTCTAGGCTCATAAACCACTATTCAAATCTATTGAATACTATTATCGAGGTATATTATATCTATTATAGATTCCGTGGTTGTTGGTGGTATATTTTCTGGTGAATGGGAGTAGAGTCCTAAATGTTGGGTTTGGAAAACCGCGTCTAAGGAGACAGTGTCCATTGCCCTTTGTCACAATGGTTCATATGCCGACATAGTTAAAAGCGTAATGGAGAGCGGTGAATTAAGTTGTGATCAAAGGGAGGTGTTAATTAGTTACTTGATGAACGGGAGGGGGAAAACCCATCCAATGTTCATAAGGAATGATAGATACATGGAATTATATATGATTTGCATTCATTCTAATAACTCCAGACCTATATTACGGGTTAAAGTTTTTGAAAGGTCCCGGGAAGAAGCTTTCACATCAGCCCTACCCCTACCCTCACCTCCACCCCCACCCTTGAATATGGATAATACGTCAACGGAATACGATTTCATGGGTTGTGATGAATGGAATAATAGTGAAGATTATGAAGAAGAGGAGTCTGGAGGAGGTGAGGACGGGTAGCTCGAACCACAAAGAAACCACTCTTTCTCGGACGACACTAATCTTTTTTTAGGACAAACATTCAAGGATAAGAAAACATTAAAACTTTTGTTGAAGCAGACGTCGGTGAAAATGTCGTTCAATTACACAACTCTGAAAAGTAGTAAGAAATACTTGAGGGTGAGGTGCATAGATCGTACTTGCCGGTGGATGGTGCGCTTGTGCTATCAGAGAATCGGGTTGGTTTCACGTCCACAGGTATGTGGGAGAGCATACTTGTGGCGTTGATCATGTCACGAAAAAGCACAAGAATGTCACCGTGGAGGTCATTGCCTCACTTATTTTGAACTTTTTCATCGACAACAAAGTTCTAAGCCCGAAAGAGATCGAAATGATCATATTTAGGGAGCTACATTGCAGGCCGAGCTATTGGAAGTGTTGGATGGCAGGCGTCATTGCGAAACACATAGTTCGAGGTATGCCCGAGCATGGATATGCAATGCTTCCCGTGTTTTCATATATTTTCAACGGCCTCAACCCCGGGTCTATTAATTCCCTCAGGGTCGATGAGGAGTCTGGCAGATTTATTTACTAATTTATGGCATTTGGGGCTTCCATCCGTGGATATGCACACACGAGAAAGGTCATTGCCGTTGATGGCACACATTTGTCTGGAAAGTACGAGGGCGTGTTGCTGTCCGCTGTCGCTCAAGATACGCAGAATCATATCTATCCCTTTGCGTATTATGTGGTGGATAAGGAGAACGATGCATCATGGGGCTTCTTCTTCGAGAAGCTTAAGGCCTTTTGTCGTCGACGAACCAGAGCTGTGTGTTATCTCCGACAGACACGTAAGCATAGCCAATGGCCTCGCAAGGCATTATCCACTTGCGCATCACGGTGTTTGATGAGGCATCTCAGTGAAAATCTTTGAATAAATCACCATTATTTCGATTCTCTCTATTTGTACTACCATGCGGCCAAGGCATACACGTTGGAAGAATTTAATGACTACTTCAACGCCCTTAAAGAAAGATGCCCCAGCGCAGCAGCTTGCCTCGAGCATGAAGTAGGATTTGAAAAGTGGATCCAGGCACACTTTTCAAGTAATCGATTCAACGTCATGACCTCAAACATCGCCGAGTCGCTCAACTCACTATTGCACGACGAAAGAGAGTATCCAGTGGCGGCTATTTTCAATTCAATTGCACATAGATTTGGAGAAATATTCGGAAAAAAGTATGCGGAGATGGACAATTCAAAGGCAAGCCTTCATTCCTGTAGCCGAGATGATCTTGAGAGAAAACATAACCGAGGGGGACAAATTATATGTGAACAACATAAACGGAAGCACCAACGAATTCACCGTTCTTGGCTATGATCGTTCCGCAAAAGTTAATCTTTCGAGACGGCCATGTTCTTGCAGAAAGTATGACTTGGTGAAATTGTCATGCGCTCATGCAATGGCAACATTGCATTTAAAGCACGGGGACGAATACGACACTAGCATTTACAACTACTCTTCGCAAATATATTCGAAAGAATCATACCTACTTGCATACATAGAACCTATTTGTGCAGCACCACTTGAGTCGGGTGGAGTATGGCGCGAGAGTATCTTGAAATACAAGTTCTTCCATCCGACTTCGATCCCAAACTCGGGCGAAGAAAGGTGAAACACGTTAAGGGTGTGTTGGAGCCTTCAAGGTACAAGAAAAGAAACAAGTGTTCCAAGTGTAAAAGGCCGGGACATAAGAGAACAACATGCAGCCTTAAAGTAGGATAATATGATTGGCATTGTATTGAATGTTTTTGTTTGTTCAAATGCACTAGATAGTATGTAATGTGTATTCTGTTTTGAAAATCACTGAATCACAGTTAAAATTGATTTTTTTTTGTTGTGCATTATCGATTTCAGTTCATATATTATATACTACGTATTAAATAGATTCCAGACTTAAATAATCGATAAGACTCATAATATATAATATATCAGTGTTTGGTCTACTAAGTAAATGTTCAATGCGTAGTGTATAATAAACCTACCTGGTCGTTTATTGAACAAACCCTTTTCTTCATACAATGTTGAATTAGAAATAATTACGACGCATTGGAATGGGTGGCAATTCGAAAATTATCTTTTCAAGTTCTGAAATCGACTATACACATTACATATCGACTAAACTCAAAATATATAATACATTGATACATTGTCTAGGGGGTATAGTGTAAAATATATAGTCTATCATCAATCAGTCGTGTAGTCTATTACAGAAATTCTATTCCTCATACACTGAACCTTTCAATGTAATTATTACACTTCACGAAACGGCAGGATTTTAAATGTCTCGACTGCCACAACCGTTGCGACTTTTTATTTCTTATTCTCACATGCCTTCTCCCCTTCAATCAACACATGTAAAGCTTCTATTGGTCGATTTTATCATGGTCTGGTCTATTTAAAGAGACCATGGTCGATTTTGAACACAATTTGTGAAGAAAAAGACTTAAGGGAGAAGAAGATGGCTAGAAAGATGCACCCACTACGGCCATTGCACAGAATGTCAACAATAAACAACATAGAGTTGCTAAGGCTTCGGAGTGACTTGAATTTCTTTTTCGAGGGTCTTGCCTCTGATCAACGACAGATGGATAGAGAGCTTCGCCGGATGGCTCATTTTCTTTGCGCCATAGCCGAGAGGCTCAATCTGGGCCCCCGTGAACTCATCACCCCCCCTTCGTCCCCCTAGTGTAGTGTTGTTCCTTTTTTGTTTGATTTGTAGTTCATTGCTTAATGAAGCTTTCATGGTAGGATTATGTAAATGAAAGCTTTCATTGTTAGTGTTTCTTCAGTAGTCCCTTTTTTAAGATTTGCAAACTTTATTTACACTCTGAGTATAATAGGAATAAATAACCAACTATGGTAAATACACATTCTATAATCGACTATGTCACGGGTGAATTATAGAATGAAATCAGTGTTCATGATCCTGTATATTGAGAGATTATCGACTTATAAACGAGTCTATTTTTGACCACTCATATAGTCTATGATCAACTTACTGAATATATTGACGGCTTAAAATAATGGGAAAAAAAGAGAATTTAAATAAAATAAAATTAGAGTATGTCAATTAACTCCATTAAAACATTGTAAAGAAATTTTGATGCATCAATTGTGACTCCCAATCACTTTTGGACGTGATCAAGTGTTATCTTAGACATGGCGTAGTCGTAGATCATTGAGATGACATAAAAAGGAGAAGAAATAAAATAAAATAAAATAAATATTAATCATCCAAGCACTAATGAACGACTACTTATCATGACAAGAGATTAGACTTGTGTGATGACCATAAGGATGAGTGGTGGTTGTTACTTGTGAGTGTTCAATGGACAAGTAGTATATGAGAACAAGGAGTCCTTCTCAACAGAGACACTTGTTTTAGGTAATTGGTTGTTACTACAATTGCCCTCTCCTATACCCATTCGATCGAGTGTCTAATTGATTTGTAATCTTATATTATGATATTTAGTCATTTTACATTGCGTGAGTAATGTTAATTTAGTTTATTTTATTTTATTTTTCCCTTTTTTTAATCTCACCTTTTTTGAAAGTAGACTTGTTATGATATCTTGAGTATATTATAGATAAATAGCTTTATCTATACCAGACTTTATTATTAGTCATGTATCGACCAAAGAAGTTTATTTTCAAAGGATGTGAGATTAAAAAAAGGAAGAAATAAAATAAAATAAAATAAATTAACATCACTCACGCAATGTAAAATGACTAAATATCATAATATAAGATTACAAATCAATTGGACACTCGATCAAATAGGTATAGGGGAGGGCAATGGTAGTAACAACCAATTACCTAGAACAAGCGTCTCTGTTGAGAAGGACTCCTTGTTATCATACACTACTTGTCCATTGAACACTCACAAGTAACAACCACCACTTATCCTTATGGTTATCACACAAGTCTAATCTCTTATCATGATAAGTGATCGCTCATTAGTGCTTGGATGATTAATATTTATTTTATTTTATTCTATTTCTTCTCCTTTTTATGTCATCTCAATGATCTATGACTACGCCGTGTCTAATATAACACTTGATCACGTCCAAAAGTGATTGGGAGTCATAATTGATGCATCAAAATTTCCTTACAATGTTTTAATGGTGTTAATTGACATACTCTAATTTTATTTTATTTAATTTCTCCCTTTTTTTCCATTATTTTAAGTTGTCCATATATTCAACAAGCTTATCATAGACAGTATAAAAGGTCTATAATCAACTGTAGTCTTAATCGATAATACTCTAATACACAGGATAATCAACACTGACATCAGTATATAAGTCGTAAGTCACCCAGTCGATAATAGAATACATATATATTCGTTAGAGAACCTTTGAAGTAAAAGATAGTCCATTTAAATTTTTTCCAACAGTACAATTCTAACGGGTAGAATTTTTCAACAGTCAAATTTTGATAGCCTTACTATATTAATTAAAGGGACCCTTTTGGACTCCTCCATGTTCATTTATTCACGACTTTTAAGTTTTGCATCAATAATAACAATGTCGCAGTCATCTCAAACTTCCAAAAGTTCTTATATTTGCCATTGTGGTAATCCTGCGGTGTTGAAACGTTACGCACCGACAGAAATTTGGGACGAAAATTCTACAGTTGTGCGGCTGAAAAAGGTTTGTTTTTGTTTAAATAAAAATTCATTTGTGTTCATCTCATAATTCAATTTACTAATTTTTCCTCATTATTTTAGGATAATGGTGGATGCTCTTATTTCAAGTGGATTTCCTCCGATTTTGAGGTGTCAAAATTTCAAGGCATTGGAAAGTTTGAAATGTTTGAAAGGCTTGGAGATTCTGAAGAAAATAGGGATCTTCTAATGACATTATATAGAGAATCGGAACACAAGATTGATCACTTAAAGGGATTGTTGAAAGATGTCGAAATTGAGAGGGATCAACTTAAGCATAAGTTGGCTATGGCTGAAGAAAAAGAAAATGGCATGAAATTTATGGTCTATGGTTTACTATTAGTTTTAACTTTTTGGAAAGGTGTAATGGGGATGTAGTGGGATTGAATGTATTCTGAATATTTTATTAATCGACTACTTGTTACTTATATTATAAAGGGTTTACCTTTTTCATTCATCGACTACACATCGCTCTACTATATATGCTTTACCTTTTAATCAGAGTCTATAATCAATGATGACAATTCATGTAAAAGCAATGATACGTTGATTATATAAAATGAAAAATGTTTATCATAAACTATAAAGGCAGTTTAGAAAATAAAATTGTTCAGTTCTACGCATCCCGAACTGAAAGTTAGAAGTTAACATTATCTAGTCAAACAAAAATAATCATCAGCCACAAATAAAAATTTAATAATTGTCTAAAGATTCAACATTTTCAGTTTCCACCATCATCTTGTCGATTTCTTGACTAACTTCATTAAGAAATTCATCCAAGTTTGAAAATTTATTCTCGTTATCCTTCTCCGCGATGGCTTTTTTTTCTGGTGCATCACTTTTTCCTTCTTCTTTATGTTGTTCTTTCTCTACTTCTTGTGCATTCTTCTCTTCTGTTTTCTCTCCATCTTCTTTATTGTTTTCTTCTTTACAACCATTTTTTCATTTTTATCATCTTCATCCTGTCCGCCTTCGTCATGATCCTCCTTCTCCACACCAACTGATCCATCAACTTTGTTTTCTTCTTCACAAACAACTTCTTTATTTTTTTCTTTTTTTTTCTCTTTATCGCCTTCATCCAGATTTTCCTTCTCTACAACAGTTGCAACCTCAGGGATCATCACCTCATCAGCATTGATGGAGCATGTTCCAAAGTTGCTACCTCAAGGAGGGCTTTTTTTATGCCGCTGTCATCGCGGCCAGCCCTCGCCGCTGAATGCCGACTTTGCACCTGTACACCTGCATTTTCAAGTATTTACCGTTTATAATAAACTAAGATATCGGTTGATGAAGAATGGTATAGATTCTATTATTATAAGTAAAAGGGATTATATAAAATATGCATCTTCTATAATATATAGAGCAAATATTACCTTCAGCTTCATCTCTTTTCTTTTGCCTCTCCTTTTTCTGCTCTCCTCAGCTTCTTTTCTTTTACGAAATCAGCGATGTTCTTGATCGACTCCTCCAGCCTAAACACGCGCTCTTTCAGATTTTCAATCATTGGTGTCTTTCCTGATGCTCTCGACTTACTTGTCCCCGCACCCTGAGTGACATGCTTTGAAACAGCATTTTCACCCAAATTTCGGTCATCATCCCCATCCTCACCATCCTCCGATGAGGTAATGGCAGTCATACCCTCTAGACAGGCCTTCAAGCCATCAATGAATGCATCATTCGGTTAGTCTGTAAATGTTTTGAACTTTTCATATAGTGCTACTTCATTTCACGGACTGTGGGAATAAGGTACAGGTGTACTCTCTACCGATAAATAGGCAAATGTGATTGATTAGCAACACAATATTGGTAAAATTATTCATCGGAAAAAATGTTTCATACCTTTGTGCTCCATCCGTTCAAATATGGATCACCTTCGATTAGTTTATCGCCTTCTGAGGTGTGCCATCTGAGCAATCGTGGAATGGGTGTCGGGTCTTCAGTTGATTTACCATTTTCCCTCCCGAGCACGGGAAAGGCTTCATATATTCAAATCTGTGATCAAAAGAAAAAACAAAAACATAAAACTGAGAGTAAGTATATTATAGACACCATAGATGAATTACAGTATATGATAAACTACTTCAATGGCTTATAATCAAATACCATAAATGCCCAAGAAAATTCATAGAGCGCGTACGATGAAACTCCCTTTGTCTCAAATGTCTTCTTCTGTCTGCTGAAGTCTACCCGCTTCTTTAGAAAGTCTAGAGTCAAGGAAAATGACTCCTTATCCCAAGGGTATTTCTCAAAGAAGCCCAAGTTATTCACCATCTTGATGGTGTCTATGTCCACGATTTTTGACAAGTCCCGTGCAAGCAATATGCAGTGCACGAATCAAACCAAGCAGCATTTGAACTTGTCCTCCTTGTCCAGCCTCTCACCTCTAGTAAGCTTCAACAATCTCTTTGCATTTACACTCCTCTTTTTCACAATCTTTTTGTAAAAAGCTTCACCCTCCTCCATCGCTTTGACATATCTTGAATCACGGGGATAACGCCCACAATTTAAACCAGTGATTAGCGCAAACTCCTTCAGGCCAAAGTATGCAGGCCTGTTATTAATTTTGAACCACATTTATGCTGCTTGTTATCCGATTCGACTCAACGCAGAAATGTATAGTAGACAAGCTGTCCGTTGAACTTCACATGTTATGGTAGGTCCCATAAACCACCAAAACAGGAATTCTTAAACCTATACTTCAGACGTTGATCAACCACAACTTGTTTGAATTCATTAAACATCTTCAAACGGGACCTAACGGATATCTTAGTCGGAAATGATCCAACATCATCCAGGACTGTGGTGAGGTCGTACCTCTCAGCCGAAACAAACCTTCAACAGTGGGGCAAGATCAGTTCTTCCTCGTCTATCCTAGCCTCGAGAGGATCTATTTCCTCCAGCTCATCTCGAACGAAGCTTCAACTGCTTCCTCGCTGCAATTTCTATTCTCCAATTGATAGACTGCTCATTTTTTTCTTCTCTCAGACCTATCACCTTCTGTAGCCCTGCGTTTGTTACCTCTATCCATTTGTTGTGATCTACAGACAAAAACTACCATTTTTCAGCTATAACAGTAACTACAATACCTAATCGACCTAGCAGTCTATTAACATGGCAGCAGTTGTAGCACCAAAAATTCTAATTTGCAGAATAATTTTCTTCGAAAACAACCCCATCACCCACAAGAACATGCATCTAAACCACCATTATATTGAACAAAAACAGGAAAGAACCCAGATTTTAAGCATGCAAATCGAGAAAAAATCGCAAAAAAAACTCAATGCAATCGTCAAGGAAAGTTAAAATCTAATGAGAACAATGCACAAACAAATCAAAACCAACTTAAAAACACAAATTATAAGTAAAATCAATCCCTATTTTTTCAACAAAAATTCAATCAACAGCAGATACAATACCTAATCGACCTAGCAGTCTATTAACATGGCAGCAGTTGCAGCACCAACTCAATGCAGCAGTTGCAAAAAAAATTTAATTTACAGCATATTTTTATCACGCAAATCGATAAAAAGTGGCAAAAAAAACCTCAATGCAATCGTCGAGGAAAGTTAAAATTCAACACAAACAATGCACAAACAAACTGAATACCAACTTAAAAACACAAATTATAAGTAAAATCAAGTCCCATTTTTTTAAAAAAATTTCAACTTTTCGAGTCTAATTATCAAATACGCAGTGAAGAAATCCCCAACATGAACATGCTTCTGCAACACCCTTACATTGGAGAAAAGTTTTAACAAAAATCACATACCTTGCCACATTCCGCCGAAATTAGTGAAGAAATTTCAACATGCAATCGCAAAGGATAATTGATACACACCAATTATCCGTAAAAAATAAGTAAATACCAACTAAAAACAACCACTTTCACAGAAATCAAGCCCCATTTTTTAAAAAAATCAATTTATTTGAACTCCAACGACTTCACCCGCCACAAATGAGTACAGAAAAAATGAAAAAAAAAACCATCAATATGGAGCACAAATTAACCGGAACAATAATATAGCTTACTTGAAGTTGAAGATCGAAGTTGGAGCTGGTTTACACGAGCTCAAAATTGAAAATGGTGGAAAGGGAGAAGAAGCGGTTTTGGTAAAGAGAGAAGATGAGAGAATTTTTTTTTTTGTATTTAATGGAAGAGTAGGGTTAAATATGTATTTAACAAATACATAAGGAGTTCCAAAAGATTTTAAAAATACATAAGGGGTGCCAAAATGTTTTTTTCTTTTACACTTAAGCCCATGGCCCACCAAACCCTAAAAAATTAGGGTTTGACAGAATGAGTATCCATTTGTTAAAATAAGTTTTCAAAGTGGACCAATAACTAAATCTTCTCGAGTTACTAGTTCTATGACCTAGTGGTTAATGAAAAAGTGGGTGCGAACCATGAGGTCTTGGGTTTAAAATGCACCGAGACCAAAACAATAGATGATTTCTTTTCATCTATCCTACCCTTGACAAATTGTTGTAATTGTTAGTGGGAGGTGGCAATTATCCCCTAGTATTAATCTAGGTGCATGCAAGCTGACTCCTCAGTGGTAAAAACTTACATGCACCCAATGTATACATGCATCAGGGGATCAACTTGCGTGCACCTAGACTAATACTAGGGGATAATTGCCACCTATGCTGTTCAATAATTTTTTTTTTTAAAGACAAATACAAGATTTGAACCGAAAATACTATGGTCAAGTGAACATTCTTTATTTTGAAAATTATATTGCATATATAGAAAACAATACCGAATACATAGTAGGTAGATTAAAAGACGTAGGAAATATGCAGATGATGGCGGGAAGAAAGTAAACAAGATTAACGATCGTGATACAACAAAAAGGGGCTAATGGTAGAGAAATAAGTGGAGCAGTTTCTAAACACTAATTAGTTGTTGATTTTTTCTTAATCCACTATAGCCCTTTTCCCAAATTAACTACCCAACTATTTGTCCACTCATGGTATTTGGTTCAGTTCGTCGTTATCCTTAACTAATAGTCCAAGAACCAGCTTTTTCTTCTTTCTTGGTAAATATGAATTTTTATTATAAGGACCCCAAAACTGTGAATTTTTCACCAGCCATCAAATTGTCAGCTTGGAGGAACTTAGTAGATATGTTTGATACATTCTTTGGGTGGAGAAAAGCTTCTAAATGGTAAATATGAATCAGTTTATGTTATGTGTACTTTTGGTTATGTTTTTTTGTGGCAGTAAGAATTTTGATTAAAATAAAGGGACGTTGTTTGCGACTGAGGCGTAGTTGTTGTTTGTTACATGAAGAGTTTTGATCAGAAAGGTTGTTTGTGACTGAGGCATAGTTATTGTTTGTTACATTAAGAATTTTGATTAAAAGGGTTGTTTGAGACTGAGACAGTAGTTATTGTTTGTTACAGCAAGAATTTGATTAAAAGAGTTCGGTGCCGGCTTAAGCTGCTGAAGAACAAGAGAGTTTGCATTATCAGGCAGTTGAGGGATGATCTATCTGAGCTACTTAGAAATGGACATTACGAAACTGTCTTTGATAGGGTAAGCGTAATATAAATTCGTCAACAGAAAAACAGAATATAATATTTCTCTTTTTTTTTGCTTCAAAATTATCAAGATTTCCCCTTCTATGATGATTAATCTGTTTGTTTTCATACAATTTTTAGGTTGAACAGCTTTCGTTGGATGAACGAAAGGTTGCTGTGTACGACTTATTGGACAATTACTGTGAATTTATAGTCATCAACTTTCCATATATTCGAAGACACACGTAAGAAGTAACAACACTTCAGTATACCTCAATTTTAGAACTGTAATGACTAGTGATTAACGTTTCATATTTGTTTTGTTTTCCTCAGGGACTGTCCTGATGACATCAATGAAGCAGTGTCAAGTCTCGTATATGCATCAGCAAGACTCGGTGATTTGCCCGAGCTTGTGTCAGTTCGGAAGCTTTTCGCTGAACGTTATGGCCAGATATTTGAAAATTCTGCACTTCAATTACTTCCTGGGAATCTTGAGAGCCATCAGGTTAAGGTTTTCCGATTTTAATAGTCCTCGAGTATTATGCCTTGTTAATTTTTCGCGAACTCTGATCCTTATTTTGATTATAGATAATGGATAATATATGTACAAGCTCTGTATCAGAAGAAGAGAAATACAGATTGGTGGATGAAATTGCAAGGAGTTGTTTTCAGCAAGGACCTTTGCTTCTTGAATATAGACCCGAATCACAAGATGAGGTGGTAAGTATCTGTACAATCCATAATCTATCGCTTATCCATAGCTACAAGATAGATTTTTACTGTCTAGCGACAGAAATTGTCCATCGGTAAATAGGATTAGGGATGGATTTTTACTGTTTAGTGACAGAAATGGACCGTTTAGTATATAGAATCATGGACGGATTTTTACTGTTTAGCGACAGAAATTGTCGGTCATTAAGTGGAATTAGGGACAGGTTTTTGCTGTTTAGCCACTGAATTGTTAAGTCTTTAAATGGATTAGATACGGATCTTTGCTGTTTAGTGACAGAAATTTGTCGTTGTTAGTTCTTGTTTTTATTGTAGTGAATTGTACAGAATAGCCTAAGAAAAAAAATGATGTTTCTCCTGTTTAATTCTTAGTTGCATGATACAATTCCTAATGCTAAGAAACTGCAGGTAAATGAAACTAGTAATGCTGCAGCTGATTACAAGGGAGATGGACTAATGAGATTAAAGGATTCCAATTCTCAGCAAGAACTGTTTCCTACTGCTAATTCAACGCGTTTGTCTATGACTAACGGTTGTAAGAATTCAGTGAACGAGAGAGTTCTAGATTCTGAACGCGTCATAGGAAGGGATACGGGGAATATTAGTGCCGTTATTTCGGAGCAAAACATGGAGAGAAGAGCTGCAGAATCTTCTACAGAAGATTCAGCTGCATTACCTGAACAGATAATATATTTGGATGACATTCAGGAGTTTGAGTCTGCTATGAAGAAAGATGTTAACTTCCAGGAACAGAGGCTATTCATGTTCAAAGCCCCTATTGCTCCTTTGAGACTAAAGATAGATAAAGGAAGAAACTTTGAAGGCACTGAGAGAAAATTTGAGTCACAGAATGCAAAAGAACGACCACAAAGCTCGATATCTGGAAAAAGAATGAGAAGGAAATCATTTTCCGTTTTGTCAGACATTGATAGTAAAATCTACTACGGAGACTTACCTGAGAGTTCTCCCGATAGCAAACCAAAAAGACAAAATAGAAGGAGGAGATCAAGGAAGAGTTCTGTTGAGGAAAGTCAGAAGTCCTATTATGCACATGACAGCAAAGATCAACCTTGTTATGTCAAATTTACAAGCACAACGACTTTTGTCAAGTGCATAGACGATTCCAGCTGCAACGGGCCAAAGGAAAACTGCTGCAGTTTAGAGCATCCATGTTATTACTGGATCAATGATGAGAAAGGTAACGGGGAATCTCCTTTTCGCGTGCCAAGAAGGAGAGTCAACGCTACAAAGGATATTAGTAAACACAAATGCTCCTGTCAATCGGTGCTTCCACCACAACATATAGCAAAAACCAATCAAAATGTTGAATCAACGAGGGATCATATTGTAAAACCTGAAACTGAGGATGTAAGTGAAAGTGAAGAAACTTGTAATTCGACAATGTCATCAACATCAAGAAGAGAAAACCAGGCACCTTATTTGAGGGCAATAACTATGCCTACTGAAAGGCCTAAAGAGAGCTTCATAGACAACTTTCTTCGGTCAAGTTCCCTCCCGGTTCAAGAGGTTGGTAATGGATCATCCAAAAATAGACATGTCCATCCTAAGCTACCAGACTACGACGAAATAGAAGCTACATTCATGGCTCTCAAGAAAGAGAAACTGCAAAACAAATGCTAGTGTCATGTCAAATATAATCGATGACTAGCATAAGATGGCAATCTTTAGGCTGGGACAAATCACTCGACTTATTTCTTCTTTCTATATTCTTTGTACATATAAAACTAGCAGAAGCATACTTGCACTGTATATGGAGATTTTTTTTATATATTTTTTTTTGTGTGTGTGTTTGTGTTTTGGTAATTTTATGGAAGTCCTTGGAGTGAAATGGTTAATGCTTTGATGAAACTAGCTTGTATTTGGTTCTCAACTATTTAATTTTGAGTGATTCAGGACCAGTTTTACTACTTGTCGCAACTTTGATATTCATTTTAAATATGATTTCTATTAAAAGTTTAATTAGTCGTTGCTTAAACTTCTCAAAAATGTTTCCGCACCATATTGGATGCCCCAAAAATACATGGACCGATTGATATTTTAATTTGAAAAGTCCGAGTAACATTAGGGAACATGCGGAAATTGAGATCGATACGAATTATTTCTTGGTGAACCATCAAATACTGGCGCACATTTCAGTGCACAAATAACCGCTTGAAGAACCACTATTTAAGATATAGTCACAATTTTAGAAATTATTTAAATTTTAGCCACTTTGAAATTAAATTAGAGATTTCAGGTTTGAATTCTTAACTTCAGTCCTTAGCTCTGATGTTGAGAATTGACGGAGGCTAACTTCAGACCCCAGTCTCAAGTAATGATAATTCGAACTTCAAAAAATCGAGTTTGACAAAACTTTTGCCCGAAGGTCTAAAGTTGAAAACTGATCAAGCCTAACTTTAGATCTGAAAGTTTAAAACTTAAGTCTCCAACTTTAAATATCAAATTCCTAATATTCAGGAATTTGGGATTCAATAAAATATTTATTCCCCGAATCATTTTTGATTTCTGGCATACAACTATAAAGGGAACGCAGATCATAAACCTCAAATACAATATAAAAACTGGTTATGTTTAAATAGCATGTCTAAAAGGGATGATATGTGCAAATAGCTTTGCAAGGACAAAAAGTTGCCCTTCGGACAAACTGGTTAAGTTTGTAAACATAGTTTTGCTATATTTTAAAGACAAGATTTTATCACTATAAGTAGTAAATAGATTCTTGCTGAATATGAAAAAATTACATATATACACAAGTTAACTATTAATTATTACATAAATTCCTATTTTGAAAAATAATTATAAAAAATTTATATTAATTACATAAAATTCCTACCTTTTATTCTTTCTCACTCATTCGTCTCATACATACCAAAATATTTTATTTTGCTCCATATTTTGTACATCATTTTTTGCTCCATCATATCTGTACTCCTTAGTTTACGCCTACAATCAAGTTAACATAATTTGGGGAGTTTTAAGATTTTCAATTATCAAGCATTAACAGAGGGAGTATTGGTTTTTCTTCCTTTTTCATCTTCTTTGCCACTCTTTTTTCTTTTTTCTCCTTTTTTGTGGCTTAAGCACGACTGTTGATAGTTCAACATGAGGGTTGTATCCTCTTCTATGAGCTCCTGTTCAATATTAGTAAGATCTCTTTTCTTCCATACAAGAACGCAAAAAGTTGTACAACTACCGAGAAAAACATACCCAGATAGCTTCCCCGAATTGTCGCAAAAATTGAATTTCATTTTTGCTTTGGTGGTGATTCCACTTTGTTCAGTTAATTTTAAGTTTTTTTATTTTTTTTAATTTTACCAGATCAAATGTAGTTTCAAATTTTTCTTTGTTGCATGTATGTAGTTATCAGTGTTAAACTCATACATTAGATCAGATATACTATACATTAGTTTGAATATTTTATAGTTTACAATTGTAACCTTATATAGTAGAATAATAATACATTGGAAGGCTACTGTTTAATCCCATACATTTATGCTTACATTATACATTTGTTAGTTTATATTATACATTATAAAATTTGATATTTCACATTAGTTATTTTGACATATCTTTTTAAGTTATAAGGTTATATTATACGTTAAGAAAGTTTCTATTATATATAAGGTTACTTTATTCATTTGCCAGGATTGTATTATAATATGTATAAGTAGAACTATTCTATGTATAAGATAACATTATACATCTGACAAGTTTATATTATGACTTGTATAAGATGTACACATACATGTGAAAGTTTTGTATTAGGATTATATTATGACAAGATTATATTATGACTTTGTATAAGGTGTACACATACATGTGAAACTGTTGTATCAGGTTGTCTTTTATTTGTTTTGTCAATCTGCTGCTATGTTTATCCTTTTTTGTGTTTCTTATATTTTTGTACTTTAATTCAGTTTTTTTTCGACCTTCATCAATATTTAAGTCCGTAGCAATCATTGATATCAATTTCAAGAATGTTATACTTGTTCATAATGAATTTCAGACTGCCAAGAATACGAATGCCTCAACCATATGGCGATGTTCATATTGATGTTGGCAGATGGAAGAAAATAGATGTTTACGAAGTTTTTGAATTTGTATTCCAAATCGCACAATCTAAGAACAAAAAACGTAATTGCAAGAAAAATAATTGTGGCGATGTTTTAGGAAATTTATGAATTTGTATTGCAGTTCCTATTTTCAAGCCTCCATAAAATCAACACATTAATTACTGAAGTTAATTGTGGGAGAGAATAATGGTATTTGATTTTATTTTCATAATTGTAGGCAAAACAGTTTATCTTATACATTGTAGTAATATAATGTATATGTATTTTTCTAAAGCTTGGAGAGAGAAAGTACATCCGGGATCCTATGTAATTACTTTCATTAAGGATGAGATTTATGTTGTTTATACTTAGTATATAGGAAAAATTTCACAAAACCACAACTTAAGATATCTAAATTACTAAAAATTCCTTCACTTTGTAAAAATTTTAAATATCCCTTATTTATCTTCTCTCTTAAAATTTTTAGATACATAACTTCTATCCTAAAAATTATAATGTATTTATTGCCCCCTAAAAATTTGTCTTCATTAAAGTATTTTTCAGTTAACTGATACCAAGAAATTAGGTACTTATTCTGGTAGTTACACACTCATGTACGCAATGCTTTCAATGTACAAATATTAATCATTTAGTGAAAATGAATATACACACGACATTATTTAGGGTTTTAACTATGAATCTCACTTCTCTCTCCCTCACTCACTTGTAAGTCATTTGATTTTTCTTCCTGGAGGCTGGTTTTTCTTCTTAGTTTTTCTTGGTGTGATTTTCCTTCTTCAAATATTTGCAAAGTTTCTGATTCTTCTTGATTGCAGAGAAAATTGTAAAGTTTTTTCCTTGTTTATACGGACAATCATCAGTATCATTGGTGCCCGATGTTCTGGAGATGTTCGAATGAATTAGATCTTGAAAATTGAAGTTGTGTTATCTGGAGGCCAAGTTCCTAGAGGGCATAATGTTATTTCTATAATTTTTGGTTAGATCATCATTGAGAAATTTACGCCAATTTAATTATTGAAAATATGTCAAATCTATAAGTCAGATACATAATAGTCTTATGTATCTCTCTTAAATTCTATCTATAGTAATGTATTTCGATGCAAAAATTCTATAGTATAATGTATCTACGTACTTTTTATTCTATTGATAGATTTGTGTCTCAAGTTATGTATCAATTCTTCACTAATAAATAATCAATCAACAATCTCACTTATATATTGTAATATATCTCATTGTAGTGTATGAAGTGTGTTGTCCAAGATATATGTATCTCAGTTGAACTATTCTAGTTGAATATTTCAAGTGTCCTGTTAAGAAGTATTAAAAGTATAGTACATGTTGATTATCTATAAAAAGTATTTCAGTTGAAGTGTTGTACAAGAATATAATTATATCTATCACATATAAGTTGATTGTAAATATACACATGTGTCAAACACATATTTCAATACATTAGATACGTTTTGTCGTCTTGTACCTCTGTGCACATTGCACATATACTACATATATCTATTGTTTGATTACTCAGTGTAATATGTATAAGAGCCATACATATTAGTTTGAATGTAAGAGATACATATAAGATTATTATAATGTATTGTGTATCTCTTGTTATATGATTGTTAAATGTCAAGTCCAAAGATTTCTAATATATCTTTCACAACATCAGATACGTTTTGTCATCTTGTATCTACATGTACATTACAAATCTAATTTATCTATCTCGTGTTAGGTAACTTCAAGTAACATGTATAAGAGGCATGCATATTAGTACAATAAGAGATACATATAAGAATGTTATAATGTAGTATGTTTCTCTTACAGACTTTAAAAAATGTACCTCTTGTTATAGATACATGTGTTGACACCTAATTTTTGTCCTCCATAACTAAATTTAATTTCGAGTTTCTTCGATTTTAAATAAATTACAACATTTATTTGTTTAGATAAAAATCTTTCCAAAATATTATTTGGGTAATTTCGACATTTTAAATGGCGATTATATATTATCGTATTCAATTATACGAAATATATATATAATTTTGTCACTTAAATATTTATTCTATGGAATATCAGATTTTAATTAAAGATTACCTTAAAAATAAATATAATAATTAAAATCTTGATTTAAATATAATTTATTATCAAAAATAATTTATTTGGGTAGACATTTATTTTATTTTATCGAATCAAGAAGCCCGGGGTTAAATGAGGTATTAGTTCATTTCAAATTTTTTATTTCATTTAGCCAATCTATTAGATTTGACCATAATTGAAATCAAATTGATCATAATTACGATGCAATTGGTCAATTGATTTTCAATATGGCCAAAACTTAAACGAATTGGCCAAATCCCCAAAATTGACCAAATCTACCCATTATTAATCGAAAAAAAAAATAGCCCATTTCAACAAGCATCCCACTAGCCCCAATTACTATTAACCCAACAACAACAGCCCACACAGACGGCCCAAATTGCATATCAGCTACCCCAACCCAAAGCAATTTCGTCCCAACTTCAGCCCAATACTACAACGACCCAGCCCAATTTACCTTTCATTCCTTAATCAGCAACAATAGAACAACGACAACAATACACCAGCTTCCAAAACGACTTCAACAACATCGAACATCAGCAACTATACGACCAACGGTGAACGACAACAACGATGAACGGGTCAGCCCGCGCCGACCCGACAAACCTTGCAACACTCTAAACCAGCTGACCTGAACTCAATCGCGATGTCAACCTGGTAACCCAACCTGTATCCGCCATGGCTTCAACAAAAATTCTAGAAGCTGGAAAACTCAGCCACTAATGTTCAAAATTTCAATCCGTACTGAATGGTACGATTTCCAACTCAACAAAACCCTATCCTCAATTTCAAAATTTGAATTTTTCCTACAAAAATGTCGAGATTACCCTTCAATTTTTCTAATCCCACATCGGTGGGAGCTCAAAAGGGAGCCCTATTTCTTTCTATAAAAAGGAGATTGTAGAGTAAATAAAAAAAGGAGGAGGAGGCTCTCAGAAGGTAAAAGAAAAACTGGGAGCAAAACCACAGTCTATTTTTAAAGTCAAAATAATTGTTCGGTGAAGTTCGTCGGCTAATCGAAGTTCCGGAGTTGACGCCGACGACACCTTCCGGTGGTGGTTGATCCCGAATGGAGCTCATGGTCCTATTTTGCTGCTCCGAAATAGGTAATGTTGCATCCTTTAGTTTCCATTTTCCTTGTTCTTTTAGTCATTTTATAGTCTTAGTAGCTATTTTTGGGATAGCTTTTGTGTGCTGGGACTGATTACTGTAGAAGCCTTGGCGGCTGTAGGATTACTTGCTGAAGCACCGTACTCTTGAATCGTTGCATTTCTCTGTTTCTTGCATTATCTTGAGTTAAAGGCTCCCGTTGTGAGATGTTAGATCATCGTCTGACCTTAATGTGTTGGACGAAAGTCGAAATGTGTAATTTTTCCTTTTAATTTGGTTAGAGTTTTGAGTTGGTTGGTTTAAATTTCATGATTTTGTTGTAACATTAAATTTCCTTCATTCCCAGCATGCTATTTTCATCTTCCAAGTACTACGATTTGACTTGCCGTCTCGATGTTCGAATATCTTAGTTTATTTGCATCTTTTTTTTGTATAGTTTTGTTTTGATTCGCTCCGACCCTCCTAAATTTTGTTCTTAGTCTATGGTCAGTGATAATGGTTTTTGGACAGATTCAGACTACCTTCTGTCTGTTTTGACCCTTGAGGCTAACGGGCATAATGGGTGCATGTCTGTAGTGAGCGCAGAATCATTCTCATAACTGGTTTAGCCTTTGTTAATCAATGTTTACTCAATGTTTACTCCACTCGTTTAACTATCACTTCTGTTTTCTCCATCACTTACTTGAATTTTTAAGCTTAGGAAACTGTCCTTCTTTTAGTAGGATCACTCCTAAGTTTCCTTGACACATAATGTCAATGGAAACAGGGGAATAATTTCACAAGTAAAAGTCATCTCATTCAAGGATCCCTCCATGGCCTTCTTAACGTGTAAAAGTTGCTTTTGAATGAATTAAGTAGAGGAGGAGGATGAGATATACTTAGTTGCCGGATTTAGATTTCTTTGTAAAGGTCAAATAAATGTTCTTTTCAAGAATTAAAACTCTTTCAGTATTCAAGTTTGATAGTGAGAAATCGTTGTATTGACTAAGGTTGAGTCATGGAATATGAAAGTTTTAATCCTCTAAGAGAAGCAAGTCTGGTTTCACAGAAATTGATCCTCGTTTGATTATGTTGACTGTTGGTTGTTCTCTTGGAGCATTTCTTAGAAGATTGGTCTATCCACTCATTTTAGCATCTGCTTCTCATAAGTCAATGACAATCTAGTCAGGTTTAACAGTGGAGACTAGTCCATATATCGTTGCTTCTATAAGTTGGAGAAGATTCGTTTATCTGCCCAATGTTGTTTATATGATCAGATTATGTTTAAGGTTTTATTTCTCATATTTCAGATTCCATTTGATTCCCTTTTAGTGTTATTCTTTGTTCCCTTTTGGCTTTCGGGGTATCCATGAATACTTCATAGCATGAATATTTTCCCAACTCTTTCGAATATGTTTAATTTTCTCAATATTTTTGCCTGGTTTGCGAGTGCTTTATTTTAGCATGTTGTCTGCACTAATCCTTGAACCTCGGAGGGTTAAGAAGAAGAATCTAGTATGTTTGAGGTCATTAAGGTGTTTGCTTATTTGATTGAATATCTGATATCTCCTCCTTATTTTATCTTTGTTTTCATTGTTGCTTGTTTTTTGGTCCTATTCACTTATCGCAAAACTTGGATGCCTCAAATGGTCATCACTTGCCGTTTTTACTTTTAAAATTGATTTTGAATAAGGCAGTATCTGGGGGTCAGCTTTCGAATGTGTTAATCTGTTTACTTCTTTTTCTATTCATATTTCGGAAATGTTTTGATTTCTTTTCTTTTTTCCTTTGCATGTGAAAATCCACTTTGGGGTCCAAACGGACTCTATTCCCATTGTTGCATTATCAATGTGGGCCATTGAGGCCCATCCCTCATGAGTCGATTTCGAAGGCCCAAAGGAGACAATCTCATGGCATACAAATGTAAAGAGTTGAAAGAAGAAGAATGGGCTAAAATCCTGTCTTTGAAGTGGTGAAGAGACTCGAAAGTCTCATTTTTATTTATATTCATTCATTTATTGTTGTCTCTTTATAATTATTTATTTATTTATTTCTTCTTCATAAGTCATTCATTTGGGCCTCGAAGCTAAAGTTGTAAATTTAATGCAAGTGGAGCAGATTGTGGGCCAACGAGCTTGAAAAATTAGTTTTGGATAAGTTACGGGCTAAAGTCCAACATTTAGATTAGGACAGGTGCAAGTGGGCCAAAAGTTCAATTAGATTAGGACAGGGTTTATTAATTTGGGCTTGATGGCCTAAGTCTTTTATTTTCTCCCTTTTTCCCTTTATGTGCTTATTTGCCTTTCATTTGTTTAGACTTAGTTAAAATTCCTACTAAGTCGTCCAAATTTATTTTGCAGAGTCGTTTCCTAAAATTAATCACTTTTCAACAAATTAATCTTTTTAAAGTTAGTCAAAAGATGTTTTTAAACAGTACGAATAACCGTAAGTTAGCGGACGTTTGAGGTGTCCTAAAACCTTCTTGAAACGTTAATAGGAATTGCTTACTCAGAATCTTCGAAATTTAAATGATTTTTTTATTTTGAATCATTTAAAGTATCTTATAAAGGTTTCTTAATTTCTTTTCAAAATTAAGTGGCGACTCTTCAAAAGTCAAAATTTTCGCAAAATAACATGTATCTTTCATAATAATATGTGTCTCTTAATTGTTACATGAGATCACGATGCCATAACCTATGAAAAACAAATATTTTTCTACTCAAACTTGTTATGTGTCTCTTATTAACACATGTATGCATCTATACTGTCACAATAGTATAACCATCAACAACAAATCATTTAAAGAACACTGTTACATCCACAAGATATTACGCAACTCTCAAACTTCTACACAAAGAACTACAATAAAACTACTTAACTAAGAATCATCAAAGACAAATGAAAATACATCAATCATTCGTAAAGAAAAAAAAATCGTGATGTTAAATTACAAAAATTCCACATCATCCATTTCTTCATCGTCGTTGTCCTCCTCCCTCCATCCCATTAGATCGAAATATGAGTGATGGTTCTATAAAAAATACTCCACAATGCCCGCATCAATTGCAAGTTCCTTTGAAAGTGTACATTCAAATTTTTTATCGTTGTTCAATTTGTTGTACTTGAACTTTTCTCGACATGGAGAGTGACAGAAGACGATCCATATGATTGCCATGGGCTGGGCCCTAAAGCCACCGAAGCAATAGCTTTAGGCCTCAAATAGTGTTATACATATAAATATAAATAATTTTTATATTTATTATTAGTATAAGTTGAAATTTTCTTACTTTCTTTGTTTTAAAAAATAAAATCTATTTTAACTTGACATGATATTTAAGAAAAGAATTAAAAAGAACATTTTAATTTTATAATTTTAAATTAAAATTATGTCAAATATATCAAAATGTTCTTAATTCTTGTGGTCGTAAAGATGTCACGTGAAAACTGAAATTAAAATGTTGCAAAAAAAAAAAAAAGTCTTTCTTTTTTATTAGAGGTAGTAATAGTTTGTTGTCAACTTTTTACCAGTCATTATGCACATATTTTCAAAATTTTACTATTTTTGAAAATACAATCAATGTATTTATGATTGAAAGACGTAGACAATCAACACTGCTAAAAAATGGCCACATTACGAGGGCCAAAAGCGACGGAATGCGTCTTTTTCTGGTCAAGATCGAGAATTTACCTCGTGCAATTGTGAAACCAACACACAGTCAGTTAAAATCGAGGGACAGCCGACCCTGTCCGACGGGTGAGTTGGTTTGGTCCATCGATTTGTCAAAAATATACATAAAAAAATATAGCTACTTGAAATCAAATTGAGATATTTTCTGTGACTTTGGAAAATTCTATCATTTTACCACAAATGCGCTATAGTAAAATATTCTCATTATTTTTATTTATACTCTTAAACAACAATTTTACACTTCAAAATTAGGGTTGCTTATCGATTGGATAATTATGCTTAATAATTGGGCTTATTAGTTATCGACTTTTAAATATACTAATCCGCTAGCCACCCAATAAGATAACGATTGGTTCGGTATCGGGTTAGCAATTAACGGACGGTTATCGGATGGTGTAATGGGTAAATTTAAAAGACAATGAAATATTAAACGATTATTAATAGTTCCTCCGTTTCTTCACCGACTAAGTTGTTTGTATATTATGATTGATCTATTTATCTATCTTTTAGGCTTCTTGAGTTTTGTTCGTGTAGTTACTTAAAAGTTAAAACATAGAATCAAATAAGAATTTTCTTCTAGACCTAAAATATATGTAGAAACATTTTTAATTAGGGAAAAAGACACTTTATAACACTTTTTAAAATAAATAACCCAAGTTTGAAAACTTTTCAAAAAGTGGCTAGTCGGATATACTATTTCTGTTTATAACCTTTTCCTAATTTGGGTCATTTTGGCCTACGTAGTCCATTTACAATACTGATACATATTCAACTTGGACAGTTCGGCCCTTTTAAAAATATTTTAATTTTTTTTTTGCTATAAATCTTTTAACTGATCAAATATTCTATTTTTTATTATTTAAAAATATAATTATTAAATAGAATATGTATATATATAATATATATGTATAAAAATTATATAGTTCTATCAAATATTTATATGTATAAAATATATATAAAAATATATATAGAAAGTATATGAAAATTATATAATTGTTGAATAAAACCTGCAAAAAAAAAAATGTTCAGTTATTGTATAAATTGTGTATTAAAACTGTATAATTTTCGTATAGAATATTTATATGTATAAGATATGTATAGAAACTGTATAGAAGGTGTGTAGAAATGGTATAGAACAAGTCAGTAAATTGAAAAGGCTAGAAAGTGAAATTTAAATTCCATGGTCATTTTCATGGAAATAGTTTAATTTGAAGTGTTGTTTCTGTCCTCTCTCCTTTTAATTACTGGATCGACAGAAAAGTCAAAACTTTAATATTATTTGAATTTTTATGTTTTATAACAAATTTTGTGGAGGATATATTTGGGTAGTTTCATTTTTATTGCGGTACTTTGTGTTGTCAAGAATAATTTATGTTTTGATTTAAAAGTTAATGTCATGTTTTCTTTATATTTTAGAGAATTTGACTGCACTTTACGGTTAGATGTCATAAGAAGTGGCATGTTATTTTCTAAAATAAGAAGTGAATAGAACAACAAATGGAGTTTTATATGTTGGATTAATAAAGATACTTGGCATATCAAGGGGTAAAAATATAATTATAATAATTCTTAATGGGTTAACGGTTTACCCGATAAAAAGATTGAGTAATCCGTCCCCGCATCAATAATTCATTAATTATAAAATTTTGATCCGTTCTTCAATCATTAATCCGATAATTCATTATCAATAAGTTAATAAATTAATTTTGCGGTCCGATTAATGGTTACGATTCAATTTTGAACAGCCCTATCAAAAATTAATGGAGTTCCTTAGTATTTTTTTTTTATAATTGAAGGACGATACTGATTTTTTTAAAAATATATATAAAATAAAATTATAGTTTTTCGTGCATATTTGCTTGAAGAAAGAACCCACTGACGTCTGTCGATTTTGTAATAAATAATTAAAAGAACGATCGATTTTGTCTGTCCATTTCTATCCCTTTATTCTTCAATTCTTTTGTTAGTGTAAACTTAAATTGACTCTGCTTCTTAATTTTGTGTAATTGACTTCAATTTGAATCAATCACATTTCTACAACTAACTCTCTCAAATTATCTTTATTTCTTTGAATGTATTCTTAAACATTTCATGTTCAAACTAATTAAATTATTAAATAATTAAATTTAAAAAGATAGTGGCTTAGCTTTGAATGTCTTCTAAAGCATAACAATCACTAAAATATTAGAATTAATTTAGACCTATTTTTACAATTAAAAGAAGTATGAGCTATCATACAAGTAAAAATTGATATTTTAAGACATACTCAATCAAGTGAAGTCTTGATTTTATTTTTAAAAAATATTTCTACTACTTCTAGAATAATTTCAATAATTCATGTAACAATTGATTCAATTGAAATAGTTTTCAAAATTATAATTAATAAGAACTGACCTTAGGTCTAAACATTTGTGAGATGGTGTATATACAAATTCATTCATATGAAATATTACAAAAAAAACATGTTATACTATCAATTAAAAAATCTCAAATTATTACAACCAAGCATTTTAAGAAGTTAATGAATGAAAAAAAATATATATTAAAAAATTATTAAATATGCTTGAATTTTCTTTTTAAAATTTTGGCTTTAGGTCAATCATTTTTATTGAGTCCCATCAGATGACTATTATGTGTAATAAAATAATCATTTTATTTTAAAAATTAGAAACCATATACTTATTCATTTTACCTTGGTCATTTTTTCTATGCCATCAATCTGAGCGACCATGCAATCATCCAAATCAATCAAACACTGCCTAACATTATTATTTTCTTGTCCGCCTCTCTTTAACTCTTCTCTCAACATGCGTATGGTCGAAGCATCTTCCATATGAATATGTTGGTCCGCGATCTCATTTCTTTGGAACTCATCTTGAAGTCTGTGGAGTCGGATCTGATGCTCTGATTTCATATTAATATTCCGCGTAGGTGCATTCGGTCCTGGGATCAATGCTCCAGCATGACTCTTCTTCAACCATTCCTTGTAGGTGTCATTAACTTCGGGTTCATACCCGATATGAAAGGATTCCTGCGTTTTTCTTCTCTTCCACCTATCTACCATGTATTGCTTGAGGGGAGTTTGAATTCTTCCTGAAAAATCTAAGCATAGGCGTCATTTGTCGTATTACCTTCCTAATATCAAATTGTCTGAGAACTCGAATGGGATTATAAGGACGAGTTTCCCTGAGTCCTGGAAGTACTAGAAAAGGCCATTCATTCCCCGAGTAACGTACTTTCCTGGGCAAAGATAGTTGATTGACCATTGACTGTCGTCGTCACTCAATTCTCCGAACATCTTGAACCAAAATTCTGGAGACTCTTTCCTTTGAAACTTGTGCAGGAACAAAGCATGTCTAGTAATGATAGGAGATTCACCATTGTTCGAGGGTTCGGATGTCCCACTCTAGGATCCTTAATAAGTGTGTCATCATCCACTACTGCAAGATAAGGTTGCAACCTTGGAAGAAGCGATCACCACTTTGGCACATTCCCAATGCCTGATATATCTTGGCCACTATCATAAGGGCTAAGGTATGGAACATCTTTGTTTGACCGTAATCCATTTCGTTGAAGAGTGTCCGCCACCATAACGACCCTAGGATTGATGGTGCCATTTTCTTCTTCAGGGAGCACCATTGTTCCAAGTAAACCCACCACAAAAGAAAAAGCTCTCTTTCCTTCTATTTTTTTCTGACTCGAATTTATGACCGAACTTCTCAAAAGTGTTATACTTTTCAAATCGGCGATACAACCCACGAAAGGATATATTTTCCTTATAATGTTCTCCCAACCAAGTGTCATCATTGATTGCAAAGACTTTCTGGATATCTTGATGATTCATCATGTTAGGGACTAGAACACTATTGTCTGGTGTGCTCCTTTTTTTTTGCACATATCAAGGCTCTCATAACAAGTCAAGACTTCTTCAATAATGGGTGCCAACTTTACTTCTCCTAATCAAAACACCATGTTGTTTTCGTCCCAAAATATTGCTAAAATGTGAATCATTTCGGGCCAGGCATCCATCTCTATGAGTGAAGGCAGGTGACTGATATTTGTACTAAAAACCTTTTTTATCTTCTTCGCTCATATGCGACCACCATACTTTCAGAAAGTTATCAGGCCCAGTAACCATCTTGAACTTCTTGTAAGGGTATGGTTGGACCATTCCTACACAAAAGCAAACGAAGATAAGCCTCCCTCTACCCCAAGGGATAATGGATTAGTTTAAACAAACATATATATTCTTCAACACATAAACATGGTTCGTCTGTAGTTGACTCGGGGTCAATAGATACAGGGCAAGTTTTCTAATGGGCCCAATATCCCATCGGGTATTCGGTCGTCCTAAGCTTATGCCTAAAAGAGAGTTTTGGTTTAGCTCTATCCTAGGTGTCTAGAGTGGGTTTGGACACAAGTTCCCAAGCAGACAACTTGAGTTTGGAAACACGAACAGCCTCCGACCGAACCTAACGTGCCGATAAACTATCGTATTTCCAACATTTGATTTAGAGTTGAGCAACAGAGGCCTGGATATCCATGAAACTCCAAAACAATTTAACAATCAATGGAGGACCATGCCATGAAATGCAACAGTTCAATTTTTCAGAATTGAAACATATAAGCACGTAAATAATTTAAACAGTTAGTCAAAAGATAAATTCAAACATTTGGTTAGAACCTAGTTAAGTCCCTAGCGGAGTCGCCATTTCTGTTTTACAGAAATTTTAACTTTTAGAGTCGCCACTTAATTTATTTGAAGAGGAATTAAGAAAATCTTTATAAAGTACTTAGATGATTTAAAATAAGAAAATCATTTAAGTTTTGAAATTCTAGGTAAGCGGATCCTATTAACATTTCAAGAAGGTTATTAAGGCACCTAAAATGTCCGCTAACTTGTGGTTATTTGAACTGTTTAAAAAATAATTTCTTTTGAATAACTTCCAAAAGAAAAAGAAAGTTGATTATTTAAAAGAAGTTGATTAAGGAATATTTTGAAAGTTTATGCAAAACCAATTTTTAGTATCTAAGTTAGGGGGTTTAGCTAGGTTCGAACTAACGTAAAGCAAATAAGTACATAAAAAGGGTAAGGGGAAGAAATAAATGATTTGGGCTCTTAAGCCCAAATCCATCAACCCTGTCCTAATCTAATTGGGCTTTCAGCCCATCTATACTTGTCCTAATCTAGATATAGGGTTTTGGCCCATAACCTGCTTCACCTGTATTAGTTTACAACTTTGGCTTCGAGTCCCAAATGAATGAATAATAAAATAAACAAACAGACAAATTAAATAAAGTAAAAGACAACAATAAGAAATAAAAATGATACTTTCAAGTCTCTTAGCTACTTCAAAAAATGGGATTTTAACCCATTCATCTCCTGCATTGATACGCCACGTAATCGACTTTGGTCTTTCTTTCAGGCTTGACTCAAAAGGATAGGCCTTATTAGCCCATGATGGATATGCCAAAAAAGGAAGACTCCATGTAGGACTCAAATGATTTCCATACAAAGAAAGAAAAAATAAAACACATAATAGTATATATAACCGAGAAAGTTAGGAAGAGAGAAAGGGTAAAGGACATTTAATACATGATAAAACACTAACAGGAAAGCTGAGAATAATTAGTACAATCCCCAACTAAAGAAAAAATGAAAACATGAAGTAGATTAGTACGTTGTTGACTAAAACATGACTTGAATTCTAATGAGTAATCAAGAGCCAATGGAAGATAATAAGACAGGTTTATGTCAACTCAACCGGCGAAAGACCATAGAAATTTTATAAAAATGAATCTTATGTTTCAGCCAACCAAATATTTCTCAATAAAGAAAGACAGGAAAAGATAAAAGACTTGAGAAACACAAAGGCAAAGCATGCCGTTTTTCCAAATAACTTGCACTAATTACTTGAACATGTGAAGGTAAAAAATAAACACCGACTCGAGAAAAACAATCGAAGAAAAGACATAAATACATGGGTGAAAACTATTTAATCCAAATAAAGTCCCGCACTTGAAAGTATAATTACACTCTAGGCCAGTCAATATGAAATAAATTGAGGTGAATTACAACAATGACCCAAAGACCTAATGTTTAAACATAAGTCTCACCAAATAATATAAATAAGAAGTTGCTTGAAGAAGAGAACTTGCGTACAAGAAAACAAATACACATACAGATTGCTACAGGAAAGAAAAAAATCAATATTCTGCTCATAACTTCTACACTAAAGACTAAACAATCAAAATCTCAACACATAGTCATCAAAACTCATGATTATTTATTTTGGTCATCCTAAATATAATTCAAAGAGTCACAAAATCATGAGCCCAAAACAAGGAACATAAAAATCTCCACACTTTCACTTGATTTGCAAATTAACTCATTCTTTACAAAAATTGGGCATATACCCTTGAATTAGACTTGAAATGCAATACTTAAAACCCAACTAGCATGAAAGCTTCTTACAAACTCACTAACGGATCTCAAGACCTAAACAGTATTGTTGGAAAACTAGGACCTTTTGTAACTTCATGGAAAGTTCTAGAATGACCATTCAATTCTAAATCGTGGCAAGAACATAAATAAAAATAAGAACAAGGCGGACAACTCTTTACATAATCAATTTTAGTAATCTAGTAAGATGAATATAACTTCACCCCTCCTTTCTTGATGTTATTGACCAAGAAAAAATCCTCGTGAATCCTTATCCTAAGCACAATTATCCAAATAATATAATGACCACAAAAGAAAATTACGATATTCTCTCCAAATAGACATGTTCAAGTCTCCGACAGTTCAAGAGGACAATATCAAATTTATCCTTCTAATTGAAGCATATATTACACACAAACCCAAAGGATAATCGAAATCCAAATTCAGGTTTTGAGACCAAAAGAAGGACATAACCCACAAACTAAAGGGGAAGTTGGCAGGGCATATTATCCTTATCCTCACTCTCTCTCCGACAGACTCAAAAAGGTGATCTTTTAGTAGTCGAAATGATCACCGAGGAATCATAGAATTTTTTTACTTTTTATTAGACGTATCCTCGTTATTCTTTGTCATTTAAGAAGCCAAAGAATTTAAGAGGGAGTCCTACTAATGACGCTACTAGCTCAACAGTTACGACAACATCAAACAGCAACAATGATCAAGATGACATATTATTTTAATCCTCCTCCTCATTTCGATAGACTCAAACAAAAAATTCATCGAGGAATTCTAGCATTTTCTGGTAAAAAACTAAGCCAGGAGTTTAACATTAACATAACCATATGACAAATATTGTCTTCATCAAACAAATTCTAAGGTCTTACAAGACTAGCAGATAATCCCAGTATACGATACCAATAATAAAACACTAACATGACTACAGAACGGGAAGATGAAGGAGAATTAACCAAAAACTAAATGGCATGAGATGTTACCTGCTTCAAAGCAGCTTCTATCGGAATCTCTACCACCGAAAAACTACAACGCCGCTTTGAGAATTTATAAAGCTTTGATTGAGAGTATATATATATATATATATATATATATATATATATTTTACCGAAAGACTCATTTTTTTCTTCGAAAAATTTCTCAGCCCCCTTTTTCGGCTCAATAGTGGGCTTTTTATAGATAAACAATTGAGGGTTCCCACTAAGGCCTTGAACGACGTAGAAAAAGAGGACAGCAGGGGTAAACTCGGAATATTTAGTAGGAGAAATTCAAATTCAAGCTCAAGATAGGGTTTTCCCCAACAACTTCTACGAATTTTTGGAATTTCTTGATGAAATCCAAAAATTGGCCAACCAATAGAATTGAGGGCTAAAATTCCCCTCACGAACCAATAAAAATTGAGCAATTGTATGAATTTGTACCAATTAACTCAAAATTCTCGAAATTTGAACGTTGGATGAGCCAACTCATAAATTTTTAAAAGCTTCTTGACTTTTTCTATAACCAACGCATGTCACCTAAGCAGGTTGCGGTCGGGTTGGTGACGGGTCGACGTGATTTGCGATTATTGGGTCGATTTTTCACCGGATCGAGATTGGTGATTGTATGTTGTTGTTGTTCTTGGAAGCTTCTTGTTGTGTTGTTGTTTCTGCAGAGAAAAAAACATCATGTGGGACGGGTCATCAAATGTGAAGTGGGTTGGGGAGGTTAAAGAGTTGTGTAAAAGAATGGTGGGCTGCTGATGGGTAAAGAAATTAGGCCGAGTCTTGTTTTGTGGTGTTAGGCTACTGAAATTAAAAGGAAAAAAATGGCCTGAAATTGGTTTAATTTTGGGTATTGGGTAGATTATGTGTATTTGGGGTTATTTTAAAAAATAACCCCAATTAGTTTAAGAGTTAATCAATTTTATTTAATTTTCAGCCAAATTAAAAATTAATTCGTCAATTGCATTGCAATTGTGGCCAATTTATTTTCAATTATGATTGAATTAAATAAATTGACTAAATTCAATTGGAATTAGATACAAATAAATATCTCATTTAATTCCGAGCTTCTTGATTTAATAAAATCAAACACATATTTATTCAAATAAATTATTTTTGAGAATAAATTATATTAAAATCAAGATTTTAATCATTATATTTATTTTCAAGATAATTCTTAATTAAAATTAGATATTCCATAAAAAAAACTTTTAAGTAACAACATTATATAATTTCATATAATTAAATACGATAATATATAATCTTTACTTAAAATGACAAAAATTAACCGGATAATTTTGAGAAGCCCTTTTTAATTCGGATAAAATAAATATTGTAATTTTATTTAAAATTGAAGAAACTCAAAATTAAACTTAGTCGTGGAGGGTAAAAATTAGGTATCAACAACTGCCCCCTCCCTTTGAGTAGGGTTGATGCAAGTAACCCAGGGCAAAGGGAGTTTGGCGTTCCTAATTTTTGCCCAACCACAAATTCATTTCAGAAAGAGGTTAATTTTCACATGAGTTTTGGAATTATGGTCGGACCTCGATATCAGGTTTTCTACATATCTCAGGTTACATGAGAATTCAGGCCACTTGTAGTTTATAAAGCTTGATTTAAAGCACGATTTTTAAAAAATTCATACGCTATCTCTATTTTAGAGTTTTTGATGAAACCAAAAAGCTGGAGAATAAAGAGATTTGGGGGAGGTTGGAATGCAATCGATTTTTATACATAGAGCCCAGCCTAAATATCCCCAAGATTTCAGGAAATCAGACTACTTGTAGTTCGACTCAATCAGTAGAAAAGATAATCTTTTATTTCCGACAATCTTTGGTTTGGGATGAGTGACAAGTTAATTGAGTTATAAAAAAGAGGCTTGTCATCTCTTAACCATGAATGTGGAATCTTCACATCTATACACAAGACTTACCTGGACATAATTTCCAAAACTCTAAGTATGTTGTCACCTGAATTTGAAAGAAAGAGAATGTTACACTCGGCATGAGTTTAGAAATACCCCGAAGGTAAAGATGAAATCAGAATATCCCAGAATACTCACATGCCTTCTAATAGGGGTGTGGTTGGATGGTGGTGTTGATCATCCTTTTGCTCATGTCCAGAGAGTTTGACGTCCCTATCTTAGACTATGTCTCATTTTGTTACTAAGAAAGAGTTCCATATTGTGCTGCGTCCTTTTTGGAGTCGTCAGCACCTGTCGTTTTGATTTGAGATTTTCATCCTCTCGGATTCTCTCGACAATATTTCAAACAAAAGTGTTAGTGCTAAACAAAATTCACAAAAGAGGTATATAGTCTTTACTATATCTCCACTTGAGTTGTCAACTGACAAACGAAGTCATCCTTTCATGTACCTGTTTGGAAGAAAATAACTTGCAACAAAAGACACAACAACGCTCTTGGTTGTTGTATAATTATATTATTTGTCGAGTGAATATTTCTTCAAAGGGGGGTGGCCTGTTTGGACAACGATGACACTTTATGCAAAACGGTCCCTGCAACCATATAGTCTTATGTTGATGCGGCAACCCTTTGGTTACCTATAATGTTTGTTGTATGATAACCTATATGGTTATGTCCAATAATTCTTTACATATGATCTCGGGTAAGTCTTTCATATCTTTTGTATCTATACGAATTATAGATTTCCCTTGAATTGTTAATCTTTGGATAATCTTGCGCGCTATTTGATGTTGGATATGAGGTGACTTACAAATATCTTTTGAAATGATAACCTTTAGGTAACCCTGCATATTATCCGACCGTAGATAAGAGATGACTTTCAGATATCCCTCCAATCACTAGTCCTCAGGTATTCCTGCACATCATCCAACCTTGGATACAATATAACTTATAGATATCTCTCAAATTGGTAGTCTTTGGGTAATCCTACACATAATTAATCTTGTATATGGTACGGCTTATAGAGAACCCTTAGACTTATCAATTTGATAATCTCGCATATTCTCCGGTAAGGATTTAGTTGCAACTTATAGATAACCTTCAAACTATCAATTTTTGGGTAACTTTGCACACTACTTGGTTAGGATATTGTTGCGGCTTACGAATGACCTATGGTCTATCAATTCATAGGTAATCTTACAAACTATCCTATTTCAAATAATATGACTTATAGATGACCCTCAAATTATCAATTTTCTTGTAAATCTCATGTGTCATCCGAATCATGTATTTTTGATACATTCAAACGCTAATTCCTAATGAGATGTCATCGACGCCAACGTATGCTATCTCGCATGTCAACAGATAGTATTGTTCAGGTCATCACATAGTTCATACATAAAAGGAAAATATAAATTCTCCTAAGAGGGTAACCGAAGCCGACATAGACCGCATACGTATCCCTTTCTTGGGAATTCAGGTCAAACATAGTTCGTATATAAAAGGAAAAGGGTTCTAGGAAATTACACATCATAAATCAAATACTACCACAAAGGCGATTACAAATAAACCAAGGAAATAAAAACTAAAATATCCTTCAAACATAGTATCTCTTTACCACATCAGAATTGATTGGCTTGGCCTACTCTTGACCGTCCATCTTAGATAGAATCAGAGCTCCTACGGATAGTACCTTACGAACTAGGTATGTCCCTAGACAATTTGGAGCAAACTTACCTTTGTATTCTACTTGGTGAGGTAATAGACATTTGATAACCAATTGTCCAACTTCAAATGTTCGAGCTCATACCTTCTTGCTAAAAGCATGAATCATCCCGTGTTGATACAACTGACCATTACACACCGCAACCATTCTCTTCTCATCGATCAACATGGATTATTCATAGTGAGCATGAACCCATTCTTCATTACTTAATCTGGCTTCTTGAATAATCATTAAGGAAGGTATCTCAATCTCGGCAGGTATCACTGCTTTATTCTGATAAACAAGTAGATATGGCATTGCCCCAGTTGAGTTTTGAACTATTGCACAATACCCTAGTAGACCGTAGGGAAACATCTTGTGCCATGATCTGTCATTTTCAACCATTTTCCTTAAGATCTTCTTGATGTTCTTATTGGTGGCATCCACGACTCCATTCATCTGTGGACTATATACAGTTGAGTTGCAATGAATAATCTTGAACTAATAATAAATTGCATTCATCAAATGACTGTTCAAGTTTGCCCCATTATCAGTAATGATCGATTTGGGCACTCCAAATCGGCAAATCAAGTTATTCCTGACAAAATCTGCAACAACTTTCTTGGTGATGCTCTATATGAAACATATTTGACCCACTTAGTAAAGTAATTAATAGCTACCAAAATGAATCTATGACCATTTGATGCCGGTGGCTCTATTGGTCTGATAACATTCATACCCCAAGCAACGAAAGGCCAAGGTGAGCTCATCGCATAAAGCTCATATGGAGGCATTTGAATCAAATCTTCGTGTATCTGACATTTTGGGCACTTTTGTACATACTTGCTACAATCATTTTTGGGCACTTTTGCACATACTTGCTATAATCATTTTCCATAGTCATCCATAAGTAACCAGTTCTCAAGATCTTTCTGGCAAGGGAAAATCCGTTCATATGGGGCCCGCAAACTCCAATTCGTACTTCTTTTATTACTTTTGTTGCTTCCATGGCATCGACACATCTTAAGAATCCTAAGTCTGGAGTCCTCCTAAAAAGGATTTCTCCACTTGGAAAATAATTCTTTGCTAAATACCGAATTGTCTTCTTCTGATTGTTGCTGGCCTCTTCAGGATATATTCCAGATTCTAAATACCTTTTAATATCATAGTACCATGGCGTTCGGTCAAGCTCCTCTTCGACATGCGTACAATGTTTGGGTTATTCCTTCAAACTTATTTCCAAAGAATCTATGTAACTCTAATTTGGGTGCTGAATCATGGAGGAAATGGTAGCCAAAGCATCATCAAACTCATTCTGTATCCTTGGGATATATCTAAAATCAACTTTCTTAAATCTTCTGCATAAATATTGTACCAGCTCTACATAAGGATTAATCTTGTATTTCTTTACCGCCCATTACCCCATACCTGGTGGATCAATAAATCTGAGTCTCCGATGACTAACAATTTACGAACACCCATATCCAGTGCCAATTTGAGACCTAAGATGCAAGCCTCATATTCATCCATGTTATTAGTACACAAGAAGTGCAACTTAGCGGTTGCGGGATAGTGTTGGACATTTTCTTACACGAAAAATGCTCCAACTCCTGAGCTCTTGAAGTTGACCGCTCCATCAAAGAACAATATCCGTCCAGGGTAGATCTCTGCAATGTCTTCTCCCATGAATAAAATCTATTCATCTGGAAATTAAGTTTGAAGTGGCTCATACTCATTATCAACCGGATTCTCAGCTAAATGATCTTCTAAGGCTTGACCCTTGATTGCCTTTTGAATCACATACACGATGTCGAACTCAATCAGCAATATTTGCCACTTGGATAGCTTTTCCGTAGGCATGGCTTTATGGAATATATACTTCAATGGATCCATTTAAGAAATGAAATATGTTGTGTATGAAAACAAATAATGCCTCAACTTTGGTACGGCCCAAGTCAAAGCACAACATGTCCTTTCTACAAGAGTGCAGCAAGCTTCATACAGATTAAACATTTTACTCAAGTAGTAGCTTGCTTTCTCTTTCTTACTGGTCTCATCATATTTCCCGAGGACATATCCAAAAGCACTTTCTGAGACGAACAGGTAAAGCAACAACGGACTTTCTTTCCTTAGTGGAACCAAAACTCTCTGAGCGGATAAATATTTCCTAATTTTGTCAAAAGCTTTCTGACATTCTTCGTCCACTCATTCAATACATCTTTCTTCAACATCTTGAGAATTGGTTCATATATGACTGTTGATTGGGCAATGAACCTGATGATGTAATTCAAATGACCTAGGAAACTCATAACCTCTTTCTTGGTCCTTAGCAGCGGTAAATCGTGAATTGTCTTGATTTTGGATGGGTCTTGCTCGATGCCCTTTCTGCTGACTATGAACCTAGCAATTTTTCGACTGGCACACCAAAATCCCAATTAGCAGGATTCAACTTCAAGTTGTACTTTCTTAATCTGTTGAAGAATATTTTCAGATGGATCAAATGATTTGAACTCTCACGGGATTTGATAATTACATTATCCACATATACTTCACTATCTTTATGAATCATATCATGAAAAATCATCATTATAACCCTTATGTATGTTACACCTACATTCTTATGACTAAACGGCATTAGCCTGTAATGATAAATACCTCAGAGCGTAATGAAAGCTGTCTTTTCTGCATCTTTCTCATCCATCAATATCTGATGATACCCATCAAAACAATCTATGAAAGACTGTAGTTCATTCTTCGCATAATTATCGATGAGAATATGGATGTTGGGTAGTAAAAAATTATATTTAGGACTGGCTCTATTCAAATCTCTATAGTCAACATGAATTCGGATCTGCCGTCTTTTTTGGCACTGGAACAATATTAGCTAACCATGACGGATATTTTGTGACCTCCACAACCTTAGATTGAATTTGCTTCGTCATTTTTTCCTTGATCTTCAAACTTAAGTACGACTTAAATTTTCACATTTATTGCTTAACTGTATCAAACTCGGGATTGATTGGAAACTTATGCGACACGATGTTAGTGCTTGATCCTGGCATATCATCGTAGGACCAAGCAAATATATCAATGTGTCTCTCTTTTGTGTTTCTGCTAAGTGAACACTGACACTTGTTTCTTTGATTTTATCATGATTGCCCAGGTTGACTGTTTTAGTTTCCTCCAGGTTGGGCTTCTCTCGGTTCTCAAACTCCTCTATACCTTCCACTAACCTCTCCTCATTACCTTCTTTCCAATCATCGCTATTTCTCTTATTTTGTTCATCTAAGCCTTGACATATCATGACATTGACAGGTTTTAAATTACCGCTATTATAATAAACAAACAAACCAAGTTAGATAATAACAAGATAATAAAATATACTAATATAATGGTGTTTCAAAATAACTTCTTAAATAAAGGGAGACCTTTTCATTGAAATTTGGAAAATAATTACAAACAATGGCTCATGACCCGCGTAAATACGGGCCCATTCCTTTTTGAAAGCAGTAAAACATAAAAAAAAATTTGAGACATAAAAGGGTGGATCACGGGGCCTCCTCCGAATCATCATCGATTTTTTAAAACTACTAGTAATTGTCCTTTTATCTACCATGATGGGTGATGGGTTATGAGTGGATTGGAGGTCCAGTTTTGCAAAGCCTCTCCTGGTGCAACCTTCTTCACCCCACTGGACTTTGGGAAATCTTCTAGCATAGCATTGCACCCCTCGGATAAATTTCTTATCCCATCCCTAAAACCATCATCTTTTGACATCTCACGCATGGGAAATGACTGGTACATGACTGGCAAGGGTTTAGACAGATTCATCTTTGACTTATAATCAATCTCATCCTCCTCTGTTGGCTGGTATCCTAACCCATGCTTAGATGCTTTCTGTAGAACCATAATAGGCTCAATAATTCCTTCCAAATTCTTACCCAAGCCTCGACTAGGTTCAAACCTATTTCTTAACATCAGAGTCGCAATTATTTTGTATTAAAAAGGCATTGGAACTTTAGGCGTCAGATCTTTCTCCGTAGCACTTACAATTTCCACTGTATAAAAACTACTACCCCTCGGAATATCTTCAATCACAGGCACATAAGTATTGGTATAATTCAAATGGCTTCTTCTCCTTGAATGACTATTTTATAGTCATCCCAAATAAACTTCAATAATTGATGAAGGGTTGAAGAAACTGCCTTTGCACCATGGATCCATGGTCTTCCCAGGAAAAGGTTATAACTAGGATGGATATCCATAACATGAAATTTAGCCTTGAATTTAGCAAGTCCCATCTGGATGTACAAGTCAACTTCACCTATGGAATCTGTCTGCCCCCATCAAATGCCCGCACATTTACGTGGCTTTGGCAAATTTTCCCTAAGTCATAGCCCATTTGAGCCAATGTGGAAAGAGAACAAATGTTCAAACTAGATTCGTAATCTATCAATACCCTATTAATCACATAGTCCCTACAACTGACAGTGATGTGCAAGGCTTTGTTATGCATCACCCCGCCAAATAGAAACTTATTAGCAGTGTACAAATAGAAAATTGGGCTGGAGTCTTCTCTAAATGCTTGACAATTGAATACTCTTTCGGTTGCATATGCCTCCAAAATTCCTCGGCCTCTCCTTCAGTGATTGGCCTTTTTGTGAATCCTTTCTATTGGTCAAATCTTTAGAAATATAGCATCATCCAGACCGTGTCATCCCTTGGGTAGCGACGATCTCTACAGTAAATTCCTTTCTAGGCATAAGAGTGTATACCTGAGTCGGGGCTATCATCACTATAAATGAGGGCTTCTCATTGAAACTTAAGGAAGCTATGACTCCCTCTATTTTCTCCACCCCTTCTGTCTTTTTGAACTTTTCTGAATCCACCATAGTGATGGTCTTGCCAAACACCCATTCGCCCTCTATTTTAATCATGTTAACTGTAGCTCCCCCATGATTAGGCAATGGATTATTGTTGATATTTGGTGTCGGCGGTTGAAGCGTGATGACCTTATGATCAATCAAATCTTGAATCTTATGCTTTAGGCTAACACAATCTCAGTACTGTGCCCCACCGCTTCTGAGTGATAGGCACAATTTTGATTGGCATGATAAAATTGGAAATTGGGATTGATAAATTTTGATTGGATAGGCTGTAAATGAACAACGTTCTTCAATCTCCCAAAAAGTTGGGTGTGACTTTCAGCCAATGGCGTGAAGTTTCGGGGAGCTCTTTTTTTGAGGTTTGGATGTGGGGGGTTATCATGGTTTTGATTAGCAGGTGGAGGTACTTGATGATAATTTGAAGGCGTTTGGATATTTGTTCGATTATTTGGAAGTGCAGCTTGAACATAAGGTTGATAATTCGGCTGTCAAACTTGGTATTGGGGCAAAATATTTGGCAGTGAAGCTTGGTAATGGGATTAGATATTTGGAAGTAGAGCTTGGTACTGGGGCTGGATATTTGGAAGTGGAGCTTGGTATTGGGGTTGGATATTTGGAAGTGGAGCTTGGTACTGGGGTTGGGTATAGAATACATACTGAAAATTTGGTGATGGTAGAGAGGAGAGAATATTTTTAGGCTTTAATTTTTTCTTCATCTTAGAAACAGAATCAATAAAGATCTGATCTACATCCTTCTTTTTCTTCTTTGGGAACATAAAAGTCCCAGATGATGTTGGGGTTTTGACAATCTTTCCTTTTTGAATGCCTTCTTCAAGCGATCCCTAATTTTTACCAAATCTACGAAAGTCGCCCTGACTGCGGATACCATCCTAGTATAATATTATCCCTCCTAAGAATGAGAGAACACAGACACCATCTCTTCCTAAGACATGGGAGGTTGTACTTTGGCAGTTTTTTAATCTAATGGAAGGCACAGTCTCAAAAACACTCATCATTCTTCTACTTGATCTGGTCTAATGAGTATCGGTCAGAGACTATTTCAATGTTAAATGCAAACCTATAAAGAAAGCTTTTAGCCAATGTTTTCTAGCCAAACCATCTCCTCAGATCCTGAGATAGAATTAATCTAAAGCCTCGCTTCAAGTTTCGACTGAACAAGCGCATTAGTAACGCCTCATTTTTTCCTACCCCAACCATATAATCACAATACCTTCTTAAATGAGCCATAGGATTTTCGGTACCGTTGAATGTTTCAAATTTAGGGACCTTGTATCTTTCTGGTAGATCTACTCCAGGGTGAACACATAGATCATTGTACCCTAAAGCATCATTGTCCCCTGCCCCATGAGATTTCTTGATCCTCATAATCTTTTTATTCATAGCCAGCAACTTTATTTTATGCTCGGTCCTCCACTCTTTTTCCTTCTTCTAATAATGGTCTATCTCAAGATTAGGAAAGAAATTATAGATGTCAGGGGATATGATGAAATGAGAAGGATTTGGAAGGGTTGCTTGATTTTGAGAATGCGAAGAGGTTGGGTAGTATATGGGGAGGATGTGGATTTGAAAGGGTTGCTTGATTTTGAGGATGAGAAGAGGTTGGGTGGTAGGTGGGGAGGATGTTTTGGAAATTAAGAATATTTTGTGGAATTCGAGAGTAGTTTGGTAGAATCTAAGAGGGATTTTGTGGATTTGGAAATGAATTTTGTGGATTCGGAGATGGATTTTGTGGATTTAAGAGCGGATTTTATGGGTTTGAAAATGGGTTTTGGGGGTTTGGGAATGAATTTTGTGAATTTGGAGACGGATTTTATGGGTTTTGGGATGGATTTTAAGGATGGTAAGCATCTGGGTTATTTTCTCAGTTGGTGTTCTGGACAAGTTGAGGAGCAGAAACGGACAGTATGTTAGTTGGATAGTCATTGAGAATAGGCATACTGAGGGGAGGGATCTAGAGTGGAGGCCCGTGTCTTCCTGGGGCAGGAGCGTTGACAGTGATGGCCAGGTTAGCCAAATCTCTTGTACGGTTCATTTCTTCCTGAAGCATTTCCAATTTTCTTATGAGTTCAGTAATTATCTCACTTTGTTCTGCTATTAGATTGTCCCTGATAGCCAATGCACTTTCTTCATCACTTCCAGTCATGTTTGAATGATGGTTAGGGGATGGGTTCTTATACATTTTTTATCAGGTGAAGTAAGGATGTTCTGCCAGCTTATTTCAACACGGAGTAGTTTTCTGTTATCTATAAAGTAAAATAACTCAAAGAGAGATGTGTTAGTTCCCATATATGATAAGTAATGCAAGATATTCAATAAGAAGTAACCACATAGAGTTGTTTGCATCATAGCCAAACAAATCCACGGGAGCATAGTGGATAAATTTGTTTTTTATGCAAATAAATGCACATAAACACACAAGTTAGTTATATCACATAAAAACATCATAATAACACGTATCCTAATTGGGGTGACCCTTTTTAGCCAAAGGTTTGGCCTAATAAATTTTGAAAAAAAATATATGTCTTTTTAAAGCCAATCCATTATCCCCCAACTTCCATAGATAGGTAAATGGCATAAATGCCAACATAAGTAGCAAAAGAGGGATACAATCTTTAGGGAAAAGGAAGACAACATGAGAGAAAAAAAAGTCCCACACAGGACATAGAAAACTAGCTACAGGATGATCCTTCATTTGCTCTTGCCTTTTTAGCCTTGTTCACCTCTTACCATATCTGACATCTGTTGATAATCAGATAACTCCTACACAACTATACCTTGTTCTCGTAGGTCAGTTTTTCTATGCCATCAAATTTGAGCAACCATGCAATCATCCAAATCAATCAAACACTGCCTAGCATCATTAGTTTCTTGTTTGGGTCTCTTTAACTCTTCTCTCAACATTGCATATGGTTGAAGCATCTTTCATATGCATACATTGGTGCACGATCTCATTTTTTTGGAACTCATCTTAAAGTCTGTGGAGTTGGATCTGATGCACTAATTCCATATCAATAATCCATCTAGGTACATCCAGTCATGAGATCAATGCTCCAGTAAAACTCTTCTTCAACCATTCCTTGTAGGTGTCACTAACTTCAGGTTCATACCCGATATGAAAGGAGATTTCCTGTGTTTTCATTCTCTTCTACCCATCTACCATGTATTGCTTGAGGAGAGTTTTGAATTCATCATACTCAGTGAAAATATAAGCATAGGCGTCATTTGTGGTATTACCTGCCTGATATCGAATTGTCTGAGAACCCAGATTGGATTATAAGGACGAGTTCCCCTGAGTCCTGTAAGTACTAGGAAAGGCCATTCATTCCCCTGAGTAACGTACTTTATTGGACGAAGATAGTTGATTGACCATTAAATGTCATCATCACTCAATTCCCCAAATATCTTAAACCAAAATTTTAGAGATTCACCCTTGTTCGAGGGTCCGGATGTCCCACTCTAGGATCCTTTAATAAGTGTGTCATCATCCACCACTGCAAGATAAGGTTGCAACCTTGGAAGAAGCGATCACCACTTTGGCATATTCTCAATGCCCGATATATCTTGGCCACTATCATAGGGGCTAAGGTATGGAATAACTTAGTTTGATCGTAATCTATTTCGTTGAAGAGAGTCTCTGCCACCATAATGACCTTGGGATTGCTGGTGCCACTTTCTCCTTCTAGGAACACTATTGTTCTAAGTAAACCCACCACAAAAGCAAAGGCTCTCTTTTCCTTCCATTTTTTTCTGAATCAAATTTATGATCGAACTTATCAAAAGCGTTATACTTTCCTAATTGGTGATACAACCTAAGAAAGGATATATTTTCCCCATCATGTTCTCCCAACCAAGTGTCATCATTGATTGTAAAGACTATCTGGATCTCTTGACGATTCATCATGTTAGGGACTAGAACACTATTGTCTGGTGTGGTCCTCCTTTTTCTGTACATGTCAAGGCTATCATAACAAGTCAAGACTTCTTCGATAGTGGGCACTAACTCTACTTCTCTGAATCAAAACATCATGTTGTTGTCATCCCAAAATATTGCTAAAACATAAATCATTTTGGGCCAAACATCCATCTCTATGAGTGAAGGCAGGTACCTGATATGCATATGTTACGCCCTAAAAATGGGTCCCGAGATATCACACGGTGCTCAAGACTACGAGTAGCCTTAAGCTAACCCCTTCTATCTTCTACTGTGTCTGAATCTCATAAAAGGAAACATATATAAAACATCAAAAATAGAATACGGAAATCTGTCAAAGCTAACTGAGAATATCTAAATATAATTTCTAAAAAATACTAGACTCAAGATTCTGATCAATCAATACTAAAAATATGAATCATAATCTATCAGTCTGACAAGCCTTTACTACTAATGCTAGAGAGTCACTAGGACAAACCCCCAACTGACTCAAACTGTTTAAAAATACTGAATCATCTATACTAATAATCTGAAAAATTGAAAGACTAAGTCCCCGAAATATGAGGACTCACCAATTGTTGGGATGTAGATGGAGATACTCAAAATCCCTTACGCTATTGAAACTGAGCACCTGAACCTACATTATAAGACATGTAGCACATAGACGTATATGTGGATCAGTACTTTGAGAATGTACTGAGTATATGGGGGTGAATACATAAGTAAGATAATATCTCAACGTTATCACAATTTATAAAATAATGCATACTAAATGTAAATGACTCACATAAGTTGGAATATTTGAAAACTATAAATCATAATCAAGAATAGCAAAACATGTTGCATAAATCTAGTGAGTCATAACATTTAGTTTCTAAAAGTTGTACTGGTATTTTGCCTTTAAATCATACAGTCTAAGTGTATAAAGGACTCACTTTTGCATCTGTAAACTGAAATTTGAAATCTCATAGCTAAATTCATATGTAAAGCAATATCTGAATAAAACTGTGAGCCTTTACACTTAATTTCTAAAAGTTGTTTTGTTAAAATTATTCTGTTCTGTAAGGTTTTTACTAGTAGGGAAATATTTTTATAAACTATTCTGAAAGTCTTTACTATTAGGTTGTAGGGAATTCTTTTAAAAGCTTTCTATAAGGATTACTCTTTTTTGTAGGGTGGTTCTTCTAACCGACATAAACCATGTGAGGCTATCATGGAGTCCAACGTCTAGTTCCCTTATGAGAAAACCTCATATTGGGGAGAGGTATCATACTCTTGTCAAGGAGTATAACCTAATCTAAGTGATCACATTTGTATCTATCATCCATATAGAAATGGGAATAATCTAATAATTTGAACCTATGTTGGCTCGTAGTTCTGGGGCATGCGTAGTTCTGGGGCATGAAAACATACCTAACTTGGTGCGAAATACTACTCTCTTTAATCTATATTCTCATTCTATTGGAAATCTACTTTAAAATCTAGTATAATGATTCATTATGATAACCAATTGTATATTTGTTAAGTTAAACTGTAGTCTGAAAAATCTAAAAATACTCTAGTCATAGGGTGCTCATAGCATAATCAATCTTGAAATAGCAATATTCAACTAGGGCTTAATACCCATGCATCAAATCATGTCAAAATATAATAATTTTCATTCTTGATAATTAAGGTATTGATAATTCAACTCAAAATCTGGAAATTACTGCAATACAGATGAAAATACGAAAGTAAACATGAAATTTCTCATCTAACTCACTTCAAAGCTCAAAATACTTCAATTAGAAATATTGGGTATGAACCCTAATTTGAAATTCATGAATAATCATACAAAATCATGTAAATTTATAATTAAAACTAGTTTTGGGCACATGGATGAAAAAGGATCCTTGTTCATAAACCCCACATACCTTAATTGATGCAATTACTAAGAAAGCTTGAACTGGAATCCCTATTTGTGCTCTTGAGGATGAATTCTTGAATCTCTTGAATTGGGAATCCTTAATTTTGAGAAATCTTGAAAAAAATAGAGGAAATTTGATTTCTTGGAGGTGAAGTTTTGAGGTTCTAGGATTTGTTTTAAGAGAGAATTGATGAAAAGTGAGCATAGAATGCATAGAATAGGTTTAAATCTGTGTTATTCATGACTTGGGGTCTTGAGAATTGAATTAAATTGCCCTTTTAAAATTTATCAAAGAAACTGGAAAAATCTCAATTTGGCCACCCATCGTTACGCGCTATTATCGCGGTGGCTCACTGGAAAAGGGACGAGCCCAGTTTGCCCATCAATGCAATGCGGGGCTATTGCGTTGGGCTACTAGAAAAGTGACGAGTCCCATTTTGGCCACCGACATGATGCGCTGAAATCACGTCGCCTCACTGGAAAAAGGATGAGTGAGAACTGTACTTTTAACGCAACGTGACATAATCGCGGCGCCCTACTAGAATTTGACAATTGCAAAATCTTCCTTCACCGCGATGCAGTGCCTGTCAAAATGCCATAACTTCTCAATCGAGTATCGATTTAAGGTGAAATTGATATCGTTGGAAAGCTGAGCCAATTATCTACACATTGAAGGGTCTATAACTTGAAAATTCTACACGTATCAAGAGTTATTCATTTTCAAATCTAATACTTGATATTCTAGAAGCTAAACTGAGCTAGAAAAAAGTATGGGGTATTACATCGTACTAAAAACCTTTTTATCTTATTCACTCATATGCGTCCACCATACTTTCAGAAAGTTGTCAGGTCCGGTAACCATCTTGAACTTCTTGTAAGGGTATGGTTGGGCCATTCTTACACGAAAGCAAATGAAGATGAGGATTCCCCCTTCCCCAAGGGATAATGGATTAGTTTAAACAAACATATATATTCTTCAGCACATAAACATGGTTTTTCTATAATTGACTCGGGATCAATAGACACAGGAAAAGTTTTCTAATGGTCCTAATACCCCCTCAAGTATTCAGTCGTCCTAGGATCATGCCTAAAATAGGGTTTTGGTTTAGCGCTATTGTAATACCTCATACCTTTTCTAGATAGAATCCTTCTCTAGAATGTTAAGGAATATATTCCAACATGAATATTATTTATTTAGTATGAAATTCTTTAGATTTGGATATGAGAAGAAGGGACCTCGAGTTTGAAGTTGGTGATTTAATGTATTTGAAAATTTCACCCATAAAAAGGGTGAAGAGATTTGGCAAGAAGGAGAAACTTAGTCCCCAGTATGTTGGCCCTTTCAGAATTTTAAGTCGTGTTGGGAAAGTGGCTTATGAGCTTTAGTTGCTCGAAGACTTATCAGCAGTTCATCCTGTATTCCACGTATCTATGCTTAAGAAGTGCATCGGTGACTCCACCGCTGTAGTTCATTTAGAAAGCTCAGAAATTCAGAACATCCTTTCATACGAAGAGATTCCAGTTAAGATTTTAGATCATCAGATCAGTATATCAAGGAACAAAGAAGTTCCCTTGGTCAAAGATCTTTTGATAAATCAGTCTGTTGAGGGTGCCACTTGGGAAGCAGAAGCAGACATGCAAGACAAGTACCCTTACCTCTTCTCCACAATCTCAGATTTAGCTGAAGGTAATACTCTTTCTTGATTTAGTTCTTTTCTAATCATATATTCAGCTATATAGTTGTCCTCATGTAAGTTCATGCACTCACAGAGTTACTCAGAAGCTCAGAATGATTTAGATTTAGTTATTCGGTTCACTTCAGTTGTGCATACTATCTTATATACTCAGATTCCTTGAAAATTTCAGCTTAACTAGACACATTCGAGGGCGAATGTTTCCAAGGGGGAGATAATGTACTACCCCATACCTTTTCTAGCTAGAATCCATCCCTAGAATGTTAAGGGATAGCTTCTAATATGAATATTATTTATTTTGTATGGAATTCTTTATATTTAGACTTTTCATGATGTTAGAAATTGAATTAGCTTTCTAACGATATAAGATTCACCTAAATTTGATAATCGGGTAAGAAGTTATGACTATTTTAAGCTCCAGTCGTAAAACACTGTCATTTGGGTCCTTAGCACGTCGTGGAGAAGTGTAATATCACAATAGTCAATTTCAAGTGAGGCCCTGTGATCTTGGCACATCGCGGAGAGGCTCAATTTCTCATTTGGCAATTTTCAGTGAGACCTCGTGATAATGGCATGTAGCGCCAGTGGTCAAAATGAAAAACATTATGGCTCCGCGATTGTGGCGCATCACGGAGGGAGCCCATTTCCCGTTCGTCCAATTTCCAGTGAGCCACCGCGATAGAGGCGTGTCGCAGTGGCCACCCAGTTCACAAAGTATTGCATTTTTCAATTTTGTTTGGGAGTTAAAGAGGATATTTTGGTCATTATCCCTACCCCTAATCCATTCAAAAATAGAAGATTGAGCATATTTCAAAGCACATTATGCTTTATTCATCATTCCCTCTTAAAGGAAAACCCTAGTTCATCAACTTCCTCCCCAAGAAATCCAAGATTCCTTCATTAATTCTCCAAGATAATTCAAGATTGAGATTTCCAATACAAGGGTACTAAGAATTCATCCCCTAACCATCAATAGGAATCCAAGATCCAAGTTTTCATCAAAGATCTTTAATTTAAGGTATGTGGGGTTTAAACAAAGATAATTCTTTCATCCTCGTGCCCAAAACTTTACTTTAATTATAAATTTACTGCAAATTTATATGATTTTCCATGAAATTCAAGTTAGGGTTTTTACCCATTATTGTTAATCACAAGCTTATGATATTTCCAATGATTTAGAAGTTGAATTCAATGATTTTATTCATATTTTCTTGCATATTGCTGAAATTTCTAGATTTTGAGTTGTTCTATCAATATTTACATTACCTAGCATGAATATTATGATGCTTTAACATGAGATTGATACATGGGTTACTACCCTAAGATTGAATATTATTGTTTCAAGAAAGATGATGCTTTAAGCCTCTTATGAAAAGATTATCCTCAATTTTTAGAAAAAGCTTTGATCTTTTGATCATTGGTTTAGCTTTGAAATCCACTACAGATTTTACAATTTATAAAAACTCAGAACAGTTTTGTTTATAGACTTACTAAAGTCAGTGCATAAATGGTTTTTCATATAAATCCTTATGCTAGTTTTAAGAAGTGGATTTCCAATGGTTTTGAGCATACAAATCTTAAAAGGAGTAGTATTTAGCACCGAGCGGGAAGTGTGGGATTAGCATGCCCTATCTTCCACAGAACTATGTAGCCAATGTAAGTACAGACTCAGATTATTCCCGTTTATATGGATGACAGATTTAGCTTGTGGTCGATCACCTAGATTAGGTTATACTCCCTGGAAAGAGTATGACACCTCTCCCCAATGTGAGGTTTCCTCCTTAGGAGGTCAAGACGTTGGACTACATGTAGCTCACATGATTTATGGTGGTTAAGAAAACCTCCCTGCTAGTAAAATATATTCAATTTTTCAGATGAATTATATTCCCTAAAGCTTTGAAAGAATCCCTCTGCTTAATAAGCTTTTAGATATGATTTAAGAATAAAGAACAGAATACAGATTTTAGAACAAAGTGTTATGGCTCACAAGATTTTTACTATATGTTTTACTATTCTTGATTATGATCTTCAGCTTTTAGATTTACTCAATCCTATGTGAGTTATTTAGATTTAGCATGCTTGATTTCATATATTGTGATGATATTGTTTACTTATTGCATACACCCCCATATACTCAATACATTCTCAAAGTACCGATCCACATATACGTCTATGTGCTACATTGTCTTATAATGTAGGTTCAGGTGCTCAGTCTCAGCAGCAACAGTGATTTTCGAGCATCTCATCTATATCCTTGCAGTTGGTGAGTCCTTATAATTCGAGGATTTAGCTATTCATGTTTCAGTTTACTAGTAGATATGTCACTACTCATTTCAGATAGTTGAGTCAACTGGGGCCTGTCCTAGTGACTCTCTAGATTCAGATAGTAGAGGCTTGTCGAACTATTAGATTCATTTTTAGACCTTTGAGTTAGTATTCAGATTTTTAGCATTTATTTTATCACACTTTTGAGATCTAGTATGATTCAGATATACTCAGAAGATTTCAGATAGTTTTCCACATATGTTATTATTTTTCATCTATATTTCCCTATTTTGAGATTCAGATCTGGAAAAGGCAGCTAAGGTTAGCTCGGGACTACTTGTAGTTCGAAGCACAGTGTGGCATCCCGGGAACCAGATTTTGAGGCATTTCAAACTTTGTATCAGAGCCTAAGGTTTAGGGAGTCCTAGGGAATCAAACAAGCTATGTTACATAGATTCTTGATCATCAGTGTGAAGCGCACCACATCTATGAGTAAGAGGCTATGGAGTTTTTTAGAAAAATCCTCTCTTTCTTTCATAATCCATCATGCTTATAGTTGTCTCTATCTGCTATTAACTCATGCTCTTTAATGACAGAAAATGCCTCTTCGTCGATCTAATTCCCACAAAAACAATAACGAGCCATCTCAGGCCGCAGATCCTTTGAATGAGAATGTGTCACATGCAGAGTTTTGGGCATCTTTTCAGGAGCTAGCCGAAGCTGTGACTACTAATATTCAAGGTAATCGTCAGGCTGAAATCCTACCTTAGAAAGATGGGGATTTAGTCGCAGCCAGAATTCGAGACTTTATAAGAATGAACCTGGCAGAATTCTTTGGGTCAAAGGCAGGTGAGGACCCACAGTTATATCTTAATGAGATGAAGAATATCACCTGAATTATGTATGTTTCTAAAGAAGAAAGTGTAAAATTGGCATCCTATAGGCTTAAGGATGGTGTCTATGATCGGGTAGTGATATGGAAGAAGAGTAGAGGGGAAAATGCAGCCCCTATAACTTGGCAGATATTTCAGGATGTATTCCTAGACAAATTCTTCCCACTTGAGATGAGGGAAGCTAAGATAGAAGAGTTTATGAACATGAGGCAGGGCTTCATGACAGTGAAGGAGTATCGCCTCAAGTTCAACCAGTTGTCTAACTATGTCCCTGATCAGATAGCTGGTCCTAGGTCAAGCATGAGTAACTTTATGACTGGTATGTCTGGGTTGGTGGTTAAGGAGTGTAGGACTTCTATGCTTAATAGAGACATGAATCTTTCTATATTGATAATGCATGCTTAGTAGATTGAGGTAGAAAAGATGAAGGAAAGAGAAAGTAAATAAGAGGGCTAGAATGGGGCAGTTTGGTCATGGTCAAAACAGGTTTGGGGGAGGAAATCATTCGCAGTTTTAGAATAGTTCATCTATGCCTGCACCTTCTTCATCCAGTGCTCCTGCACCCAAAAATAGGCAAAAATAGTGGGGTAAGTCTTCTATGTCCAGATCTCAAAATAGTGTGAGTGGTAGGCCCAGTTATCCTCAGTGTGCTAGGTGTGGCAAGAATCATCCCAATGAGTGTCAAGCGGGACGAAGAGGTTGTTATGGGTGTGGCTAGCCAGGCCATGGAATCAAAGAGTGCCTGCATGCTAGACAAGGAGATAAGGATGTTCATCCTCAGACTCAGGCTAATAGTGCACCAGCTCTTTTTGGTCGCCCAGCTCCTTCTCAAGGTGCATCATCCAGTACTGCTGGCAGTCAGCACTAGAATTGATTTTATAATTTACCCTCACGCCAGGAGCAGGAAAATTCCCGAGATGTTGTTACTGGTATGCTTCGTGTCTTCCATTTTGATATTTATGTGTTGTTAGACCCTGAATCAAGTTTTTCTTATGTGACCCTGTTAGTTGCTATGAATTTTGAGATAAATTCTGAAAAGATTCCTGAGCCTTTCTTGGTTTCTACCCCAGTAGGTGAGTCAGTTGTTGCTAAGAAAATCTATAAAAAGTGTCCTATCACTGTCCTTCATAAAGTTATGTTAGCAGACTTGATAGAGTTAGATATGATTGATTTTGATTTTATCCTTAGTATGGATTGGCTCTATTCCTATTATGCTTCTATAGATTATTGCACCCGAGTGGTGAAGTTTCAGTTTCCAGATGAGCCAACTTTTCAGTGTCTCCCAAGAGTCATTTCATATCTTATATTATGTCCGGAAATTTGATATCCAAAGGTTGCATTTATCACCTAATTCAAGTTAAAGACACTAAGTCAGAGACCCCAATAATTCAGTCAGTCAATGTAGTAAATGAGTTTACAGATGTCTTTCTAGAAGATCTCCCAGGGGTACCTCCCGCTAGAGAGATAGAATTCGGTATTGACCTTCTCCCAGATACTCATCCTCCATATCATATAGCTCCCGCTGAGCTTAAGTATTTGAAGAAGCAACTCAAAGATCTTTTAGATAAAGATTTCTTAAGGCCTAGTGTTGCTCCATAGGGCGTTCCCATCCTATTCGTGCGAAAGAAAGATGGTTCTTTGCATATGTGCATTGACTATCGTCAGCTAAATAAGGTCATAGTCAAGAACAAATATCCTCTTCCTAGAATTGATGACCTATTTGATTAATTTCAAGGTGCAAGTTATTTCTAAAAGATAGACCTTAGATCCGGCTATCATCAGCTTAAAGTTAGGGAATGTGATATTTCGAAGACTGCCTTTAGAACCCGCTATGGTCATTTTGAGTTTCTAGTCATGTCTTTCAGGCTAACCAATGCTCTAGCATCTTTCATAGACCTCATGAATCGAGTGTTCAAGCAGTATCTAGATATGTTTATCATAGTGTTCATAGATGATATCCTCATATACTCTGGTAGTGAGGATGGCCATGTAGACCATCTTAGGATTGTCTTACAAACTCTTAGAGATCACCAATTGTTCACCAAATTCAGCAAGTGTGAGTTTTGGCTAAGATCGGTAGGCTTTCTTGGTCATATTGTTTCCGCCGACGGCATTAGAGTTGATCCCCAAAAGATAGAAGCCGTAAGAAATTGGCCTAGACCTATCTCTCCATCAGATATTAGAAGTTTCTTGGGTTTAGCTGGCTATTACCATCATTTTGTTGAAGGTTTCTCATCTATTGCATCACCTATGTCTAGATTGACCCAAAATAAAGTTAAGTTCCTGTGGTCAGATTCCTGCGAGAAGAATTTTTAGGAGTTGAAGACTCGACTCACTTCAGCCCCAGTATTAGCATTACCTAATTGTACTGATGGTTCTGTGGTGTATTGTGATGCCTCTAGAGTTGGTTTAGGTTATGTGTTGATGCAGAGAGGTAAGGTCATAGTCTATGCCTCTAGACAGTTGAAGCCTCATTAAAGAAAATACCCAACTCATGATCTGAAATCAGCTGTTGTGTTTTTCGCTTTAAAAATCTGGAAACACTATATGTATGGTGTTCATGTTAATGTATTCACAGACCACAAAAGTGTGTAGTATGTGTTTACCTAGAGGGAGTTGAATCTCTGTCAAAGAAGGTGGTTAGAGTTGCTAAAATACTATGATATGAGTGTGTTGTACCATCCGGGCAAGGCCAATATAGTGGCAGACGCCCGTAACAGGTTGTCTATGGGCAGTGTCACTCATGTGGAGAATGGTAAGAAAGAATTAGCTCAAGAAGTTCAGCATTTGGTTAGATTGGGTATTAAGGAATATTTGGGTTCAGAGTAGTTCCGAATCTTCCCTAGTTTCAGAAGTGAAGGAAAAGCAAGATATGGATTTTAGTTTGGTCAAACTGAAGGAGTCAGTCAAAGACCAAAATATAGAGGTTTTCTCCCAAGGGGGACATGGTGTATTGAGACACCAAAGTAGATTGTGTGTGCCTTGTGTTATGATTTAAGGTAGAGAATTATGGCTAAAGCTCATGGAGTGTGTTATTCTATTCATCTAGGTTCTACCAAGATGTACCGCGATTTACGAAAAATCTATTGGTGGAGTGGGATGAAGAAAGATATAGCAGAGTTTGTAGCAAAGTGTACAACTTGTCAACAGGTTAAGGTAGAGCAACAAAGACCTAGTGGAACGTTACAAGAGTTTGGTATCCCCACTTGGAAGTGGGAAGAAGTGAATATGGATTTATGACTGGTTTACTCCAATCGCGTCATCATCATGATTTGATTTGGGTTATTATAGATAGATTGACTAAGTCAGTGTATTTCTTGCCAATTCACACATCTTATACAGCTGAGGATTATGCTAAGTTATATATCCAAGAGTTAGTCAAATTGCATGGAGTTTCCTTGTATATCATCTTAGATAGGGGTACTCAATTTACTTTTTAGTTTTGGAAAGCCTTCCAGAGGGGTCTTGGTACCCAGATCCATCTTAGTTCAGCTTTTTATCTGCAGACAGATGGTCAGGCTGAGAGGCCATTCAGACTTTAGAAGATATGTTGAGAGCATGTGCTCTTGATTTCAAGGGAAGTTGGGATGAGCATTTGTCATTGATTGAATTCACTGATAATAACAGTTATCAACCTAGAATTTAGATGGCTCCGTTTGAAGCTCTTTATGGGAGGAGATATAGATCACCCATAGGTTGGTTTGAAGTGGGTGAGGCCACTTTGCTTGGGCCTGATTTTGTATTTGAAGCTATGGAGAAAGTTAAGTTGATTAGAGAAATTAAAAATAGGCAGAGTCGTCAGAAATTCTATGAAGATATGAGAAGAAGGGAACTCGAGTTTGAAGTTATTGATTTAGTATATTTGAAGATTTCACCCATGAAAGGGGTAAAGAGATTTGGTAAGAAGGGGAAACTTAGTCCCCGGTATCTTGGTTGTTTCAGAATTTTGAGTCGTGTTAGGAAAGTAGCTTATGAGCTTGAGTTGCCCGCAGACTTGTCAGCAGTTCATCCTGTATTCCATGTCTCTATGCTTAAGAAGTGCATCGGTGACTCCACCATTGTAGTTCCTTTAGAAAGCTCAGAAATTTAGAATAGCCTTTCATACGAAGAGATTCCAGTTAAGATTTTAGATCATCAGACCCATAGACTAGGGAAAAATATTTCCCTTGGTCAAAGTACTTTGGTGAAATCAGTCTGTTGCGGGTGCCACTTGGGAAGCAGAAGCAGACATGCGAGCCAAGTACCCTCACCTCCTCTCTGCAACCTCAGATTTAGCCAAAGGTAATCTCTTCCTTGATTCAGTTATTTTCTAATCATATATCCATCTATATAGTTGTCCTCATGTAAGTTCGTGCACTCACAGAGTTACTCAGAAGCTCAAAATGATTTAGATTTAGTTATTCGGTTCACTTCAGTTGTGCATACTATCTTATATACTCAGATTCCTTAGAAATTTCAGCTTAACTAACCACATTCGACGATGACTATTTCCAAGGGGAAGATATTGTAATACCCCGTACCTTTTCTAGCTAGAATTCGTCCCTAGATTGTTAAGGGATAGCTTCCAAGATGAACATTATTTATTTTGTGTGGAACTCTTTATATTTGGAATTTCCATGACGTAAGAAATTGAATTTGCTTTCCAATTATATAATCTAAATTCGATAACCGGGTAAGAAGTTATGGCTATTTTAAGTTTCAGTTGTAAAACACCATCATTTGGGTCCTTAGCGCATCGCGGAGAAGCGTAATATCACAATTGTCAATTTCTAGTGAGGCCCTGCAATCTTCATGAGTCGTGGAGAGGCTCGATTTCCCGTTTGGCAATTTTCAGTGAGACCTCACGATACTGGCTCATCATGCCAGTGGTCAAAATGACAAACATTAGGGCTCCGCAATTGTGGCGCGTAGAGGAGGGAGCCCATTTCCCGTTCGTCCAATTTCCTGTGAGCCGCCGTGATAGTGGCGCATCGCGGTGGACCCCAGTTCGCAAAATGTTGCATTTTTCAGTTTCTTTTGAGGGTTTAAAGAGGGCATTTTGGTCATTCTCCCAACCCCTAATCTCTCTAAAAACAGAATATTAAGTATATTTCAAAGCACATTATGCTTTATTCATCATTTCCTCTCAAAGCAAAACTCTAGTTCATCAACTTCCTCCCCAAGAAATCCAAGATTCCTTCATTAATTCTCCAAGATAATTCAATATTGAGATTTTCCAATATAAGCGCACTAAGAATTCATCCCCTAAGCATCAATAGGAATCCAAGATCCAAGTTTTCATCAAAGATCATCAATTTAAGGTATGTGGTGTTTGAACAAAGATAATTCTTTCATCCTTGTGTCCAAAACATTACTTTAATTACAAATTTACTGCAAATTTATATGATTTTTCATGAAATTTAAGTTAGGGTTTATACCCATTATTGTTAATCACAAGCTTATGATATTTCCAATGATTTAGAAGTTGAATTTCATGATTTTATTCATATTTTCATGCATATTGCTGAAATTTCTAGATTTTGAGTTGTTCTATCAATATTTACATTACCTAGCATGAATATTATGATGCTTTAACATGAGATTGATACATGGGTTACTACCCTAAGATTGAATATTATTGTTTCAAGAAAGATGATGCTTTAAGCCTCTTATGAAAAGATTATCCTCAATTTTCAAAAAAAGCTTTGATCTTTTGATCATTGGTTTAGCTTTGGAATCCACTACAGATTTTACAATTTATAGAAACTCAGAACAGTTTTATTTAAAGACCTACTAAAGTCAGTGCATAAATGGTTTTTCATATAAATCCTTATGCATACAGATCTTAAAGGGAGTAGTATTTAACACAGAGCGGGAAGTGTGGGATTAGCATGCCCTATCTTTCACAGAACTACGTATCCAACATAGGTACAGACTTAGATTATTCCCATTTATATGAATGATAGATTTAGCTTGTGATCGATCACCTGGATTAGGTTACACTCCCTGGCAAGAGTATGACACCTCTCCCTAGTGTGAGGTTTCCTCCTTAGGAAGTCAAGACGATGGACTCCATATAGCTCACATGGTTTATGTTGGTTAAGAGAACCTCCCTGTTAGTAAAAGATATACAACTTTTTAGATGAAGTATATTCCCTAAAGCTTTGAAAGAATCCCCTTGCATAATAAGTTTTCAGATATGATTTAAGAATAAAGAACAAAATACAGATTTTAGAACAAAGTGTTATGGCTCACAAAATTTTTACAATATGTTTTACTATTCTTGATTATGATCTTCAGTTTTTAGATTTACTCAAGCCTATGTTAGTCATTTACATTTAGCATGCTTGATTTCATATATTGTGATGATATTGTTTACTTATTGCATACACCTCCATATACTCACTACATCCTCAAAGTACCGATCCACATATACATCTATGTGCTACATTGTCTCATAATGTAGGTTCAAGTGCTCAGTCTCAGCAGCGATAGTGATTTTTGAGCATCTCATCTATATCCCTACATTTGGTGAATCCTCAAAGTTTGAGGAATTAGCTATTCATGTTTCATTTTAATAATATATATGTCTTTACTCATTTCAGACAGTTGAGTCTGCTGGGCCCTGTCCCAGTGACTCTCTAGATTCAGATAGTAGAGGCTTGTCAGACTGTTAGATTCGAATTTAGACCTTTGTGTTAGTATTCAGATTTTCAGCGTTTGTTTTATCAAACTTTTGAGATTTAGTATGATTCAGATATACTCAGAAGATTTCAGACAGTTTTTCGTATATGTTATGATTTTTCATCTACATTTCCCTATTTTGAGATTCAGATCTAGAAAAGGCAGTCAAGGTTAGCTCAGGAATACTTGTAGTTTGGAGCATTGTGTGCCATCCTGGGAACCAGATTTTGGGGCATTACATCGATCCTAGGTGTCTAGAGTAGGTTTGGACACAGGTTAGCAAACGGATAACTTGAGTTTGGAAACACGAATAGCCTCTGACAGCCTAACGTGCTGATAAATAATCATATTCCCAACATTTGATTTGGAGTTGAACAACAGGGGTCGGGACATCCACGAAACTCCAAAACAGTTTAATAATCAATACAGGATCATGCCATGAAATGCAACAGTTCAATTTCGCAGAATTGTAACATATAAGCACGTAAACAATTTAAACAGTTAGTCAAAAGATAAATTCAAAAATTTGGTTAGAACCTAGTTAAGTCCCCAACGTAGTCACCATTTCTGCTTTGCGTAAATTTTAACTTTTAGAGTCGCCGCTTAATTATTTGAAAAAGAATTAAGAAACCCTTTATAAAGTACTTAGATATTTCAAAACAAGAAAATCATTTAAGTTTTGAAATTCTATGTAAGCGGTTCCTGTTAACATTTTAGGAAGGATTTTAAGGCACCTAAAATGCCCACTAACTTGCCGTTATCCAGACTATTGGAAAAATAATTTCTTTTGACTAATTTCTGAAAGAAAAACAAAGTTGATTATTGATAAGAAGTTAATTAAGGAATATTTTGAAAGTTTATGCAAAATCAGTTTTTAGCGACTAAGTTAGGGGGTTTAGCTAGGTTCGAAAGAACGCAAAGCAAATAAGTATATAAAGAAATGGGTAAGGGTAAGAAATAAATGATTTGGGCTCTTAAGCTCGAATCTATCAATCCTGTCCTAATTTAATTGGGCTTTCGGCCCATGTTCACCTGTCCTAATCTTGATATTGGGCTTTGGCCCATAACCTGCTTCACATGTATTAGTTTACAACTTTGGCTTTGAGGCCCAAATGAATAAATAATGAAATAAACAAACAGACAGATTAAATAAAATAAAAGACAACAATAAGAAATAAAATGAGACTTTCAAGTCTCTTAGCTACTTCAAAAATGAGATTTTAACCCATTCTTCTCCTTTCATCTCCTTGCATTGATATACCACGTAATCAACTTTGGTCTTTCTTTTGGGCTTGACTCTAAAGGATAGGCCTTATTGGCCCAAGATGGATATGCAATAAAAAAAAAAAAGAGTCCATGAAGAACTCAAATGATTTCCATGCAAAGAAAAAAAAATAAAACACATATTAGTATATATAATCGAGAACGTTAGGGAGAGAGGAAGGGTAAAGGACATTTAATACATGATCAAACACTAACAGGAAAGCTGGGAATAATTAGTACAATGCTCAACTAAAGAAATAAACGAAACATGAAGCAAATTAAAACGTGGTTGACTAAAACATGACTTGGATTCTAATGAGTAATCAAGAGCCAACGTAAGATAATAAGACAGGTTTATGTCAATTCAACCGGCAAAAGACCATACGAAATTTTATAAGAAAAATGAACACCGACTCAAGGAAAAAAATTGAAGAAAAGACATAAATACATGGGTGAAAACTATTTAATCTAAATAAAGACCCGCGATTGGAAGTATATTTATACTCTAGGCCAGTCAATATGAAATAAATTGAGGTGAATTACAATAATGACCCAAAGACCTAATGTTTAAACACACGTCTTACGAAATAATATAAACAAGAAGATGCTTGAAGAGGAGAACTTGCACACGAAAACAAATACACACGCATATTACCATAGAAAAGGAAAAATAATATTCTGCTCTTAACTTTTACACTAAAGACTAAACAACCAAAATCTCAGCACATAGTCATCAAAATCCATGCTAATTTGTTTTGGGCATCCTAAATATAATTCAAAGAGTCACAAAATCATGAGCCCAAAACAAGGAAGATAAAAATCCCCACACTTTCACTTGATTGAAAAATTATCTCATTCTTTACAAAAATTGGGTATGTACCCTTGTATTAGACTTGAAATGTAATACTTAAAACCAAAATAGCATGAAAGCTTCTTACAAACTCACTAACAAATCTCAAAACCAAAATAGTTTTCTTGGAAAACTAGGACCTTTTACAACTTCATGGCAAGTTCCATAATGACCATAAAAAACAATTGTGCTATTCTCTCCAAATAGATATGTTCAAGTCTCCGACAGTTCAACATGACACTATCAAATTTATCCTTCTAATTGAAGCTTATACTAAACACAAACCCAAAGGACTATAGGAATCCAAATTCAGGTTTTGAGACCAAAAGAAGGGCACAACCCATAAACTAAAAGGGAAGGTGGCAGAGAATATTATCCTCATCCTCACTCTCTTTCCGACAAACTCAAAAATGTGAGCTTTTAGTAGTCAAAACGATCACCGAGGAATCAAACAGTAACAACGATCAAGATGACATATTATTTTAGTCCTCTTCCTTATTTTGACAGACTCAAACGAAATGGTCGTCGAGGAATCCTAGGATTTTCTGGTACACTTTTTATTATTAGAAATATTTTGGTCATTCTCTTTGACGTTTAGGAAGCCAAAGGAATTCACAAGGTAGTCCTTCTAGTGATGTTACTAACTAAATAGAAACAGTGATTTAAAACAATACAACATCAAGCCAGAACAGTGAAGCAAAGGTTAAAGCGAGACTGAAAATGCAAATCTAAACAACTAAGCCAGGAGTTTAACATTAACACAACCATATGACAAGCATTTTCTTCATCAAATAAATCCTATAGTCTTACAAGACCTCTACAACAGATAATCCCAGCATACTATACCAATATAAAATACTAACATGACTACAGAATGGGGAGATGAAGGAGAATTAACCAAAAACTAAATGGCATGAGATATTACCTGCGTCGGAGCAGCAAAATGGGATTTCAAGCTTCTATTGGAAGATCTACCACCGAAAAAACTCCAACGTCGCTTCGAGAATTTATAAAGCTTTGAACAAGTATATATATATATATATATCAAAAGACTCACTTTTTTATTTGAAAAATTTCTCAGCCCCCCTTTTCGGCTCAACAATGGGCTTTTAATAGATAAAAAATTGAGGGTTCCCACATAGGCCTTGAATGACGTAGGAAATGAGGACAACTGGGGTAAACTCAAAATTTTTGGTAGGAGAAATTCAAATTCAAGCTCAAGATAGGGTTTTCCCCTAACAACTTCTACGAATTATTGGAATTTCTTGATGAAATCCAAAAATCGGCCGACCAATAGAATTGAGGAATGAAATTCCCTTCACAAACCAATAAAAATTGAGCAAGTGTGTACGAATTCGTACCAATTAACCCAAAATTCTCGAGATTTGAACGTTGGATGAGCTAACTCATCAATTTTTGGAAGATTTTTGGCGTATTCCATAACCAATGTATGCCACCTAAGCGGGTTGAGGTCGGGTCGATGCAGTTTGGGATTATTGGGTCGAGATTGGTGATTTTATGTTGTTGTCGTTCTTGGAAGCAGCTTGTTGTGTTGTTTTTGTGGAGAAGAAAACTCATGTGGGTCAGATCATCAAATGTGAAGTGGGCTAGGGCGGTTAAAGGGTTGTGTAAAAGAATGGTGGGCTGCTGATGGGTAAAGAAATTGGGCCGGGTCCTGTTTTGTGGTTTTGGGATGCTAAAATTAAAAGGGAAAAAATAGGCTGGAATTGGTTTAATTTTGGGTATTGGGTAGATTATATGTATTTGGGGTTATTTTAAAAAATAACCCTAATTAGTTTAAGGGTTAGTCAATTTTATTTAATTTTTCACCAAATTAAAAATTAATTCATCAATTGCATTGCAATTGTGGCTAATTTAATTTTAATTATGACTGAATTAAATAAATTGACTAAATTCAATTAGAATTAGGAATGAATTAATACCTCGTTTAATCCGGAGCTTCTTGATTTAATAAAATCAAATACATATTTATTAAAATAAATTGTTTCTTTAGAATAAATTATATTAAAATCAAGATTTTAATCATTACATTTATTTTCAAGATAATCCTGAATTAAAATCTGATATTTCATAAAATAAATTTTTAAGTAACAACATTATATAATTTCATATAATTAAATACGATAATATATAATCTTTACTTAAAATGGCAAAAATTAATCGGATAAATATTTTGAAAAGCCCCTTTTTATACGGATAAAATAAATATTATAATTTTATTTAAAATTGAAGAAAATCGAAATTAAACTTAGTCGTGGAGGATAAAAATTAGGTGTCAACGGTATTTTTCTAATTGAACAGTAGAAAGAAAAATATTAATTAATTCTCCTACCATATATTTTAGGAGTCCCATATATTTTAAGAAGTCTAGAAGAAAGAAAAATATTAATTAATTCTCCTACCATATATTTTAGGAGTCCCATATATTTTAGAAAGTCTAGTTAATATAATAAAAAATAATTAACTAATAAATTTTAAAAATAGTGAAAAGATAGTTTTGTCTAAATAAGAGTCTTTTAATGGAGGGCAAAAAGTTCAAATTACTTTTCTAATAGTCTTCACACTTTTAATATATTATATTATATATTATATATTTATACATACATATATATATTTTTACATACATACCTATATATATACATATTTATACATATATACATACATATATATATATATAGATTTATACATACATACATATATATATACATACATACATACATACATATATATACATACATACATACATATATATATACATACATATATATATATATATATAGTTCTTATAGCTCTCTTGAAAATACACAATAGGAAAAAAAAGAAGACTACTCATTTCTTCTACAAATACTACAATACTACTGATAAAGTGACATATTGTAACCCATTTAAGCTAAACATATTGCTTATTGCCAAAAAAGAAGCGCTAAACATGATTATATATACATATATTCTGAAGATCGATCGGTAATTTTCTAGCAATATAAAAAGTTTAGAGACGTTGAAAAAGGTTGGTATGGATCGATCTAGAGCTTATGTTGCGGACATGAAAATGATAAGGTATCCATTAATGCCTTTAAAATATTTAAAAAAAAAAAAACTTTTAAAATATTCATTTCAACACTGTGAAAGGAAAGTTTTTGGTTACAAACTAAATCGGTTCCACTAGTAGGACTTGTTTTTTTTGACATTTAGACGCTATTTTTCAAAAATTGAGACAAGTCCACAAAAATAAATGGCAATTCTAGCACTCAACATAAAAAATGTACACTTTAGTCCCACTCCCATTTCAACCCCGATTTTTTAAAGACTACACTTTAGTCCATGTCCAAAAATATAAATATTGGATAATTAATTTTTTAAAAAAATATCAAGCTTCTCAACCAATTCATTACCTACCACCCGATTTTCCCGTCATTCCCTCGATTTTCCGGTCATTTTTCATTGATTTTTTCGGCATCCATCGAAAAGTGACATTATCTCTATTGTTTTAAATCATTTTATCATATTTTGAGCCTCAAATTTTCACCCATTTTCATACAAAAAGCTTAAAAATCAGTCCCACATTTTGATATCGATTCTTGGCTCAATAGCAATATTCCAACACTCCTTAGGTTGTTTCTAAGCTGTAAGTCATTGGATTATCTCGGTGGTCGACGAGACATGCGAGATCAGGTACTGTACGGACAACAACTAAGAAGAAGATGACTACAATCTATTAAGTTTAGGCTCATAACTCATTGTTAGGGTCTATTAAATACTATCATCAAGGTATATCATATCTATTATAGATTACATGGTTGTTGGTGGTATATTTTTTGGTGAATGGAGGAGGACTTCTAAATGTTTATTTTGGAAAACTGCATCTAAGGAGACAGTGTCCATTGCCCTTCGTCGCAATGGTTCATACGGTGATATGGTTAAAAGCGTAATGGAGAATGGTGAATTAAGTTGTGACCAAAGCAATGTGGTAATTAGTTACTTGATGAATGGAAGGGGAAAAATCTACCCAACATTCATGAAGAATGATAGACACGTGAAATTATACATTCTTTGCGTTGATTCTAATAATTTCAGACCTATATTGTGGGTTAAAGTTGTTGGAAGGTCCCGGAAAGAAGCTTCCATATAAGTCTCACCCCCACCCCTACCCCCACCCCAACCCCGGGCAGTAGATGATACATCAATGGAATATGATGCATGGGTGGTGATGAATGGGTAATAGTGAAAATTATAAAGAAGAGGAGTATGGAGAATGCGAGTACGGGCAGTCCGGACCACAAGGATGCCACACTTTCTGGGATGGCACCAATCTTTGTGTAGGACAAACATTCAAAAAATAAGAAAATGTTGAATCTTAAGTTGAAGAAGACGTCAGTGGAAATGTCTTTCAATTACATAACGGTGAAGAATTGTAAGAAATACTTGAGGGTGAGGTGTGTAGATCCTACTTTCCGTTGGATGGTGCGCACATGTGCGATCGGAGAATCGGGTTGATTTTATATCCACAAGTACGTGGGAGAGCATAGTTATAGCGTTGACTATGTCACCGGAAAGCATAAGAATGTCACCGCAGAGATCATTGGCTCACATATTTTGAAAATTTTCGTAGACAACAAAGGTCCAAACCTAAAAGAGATCGAGAAGATCGTATTTAGGGAGCTACATTGTAGGTCGGGCTATTAAAAGTGTTGGATGGCAGGCGTCATTGCGAAGAACATAGTTTGAGGTACATCAGAGCATGGATATGCAGTGCTGCCCTCCTTTTCATATATTTTCAATGACCTCAATCCCGGATCTATAAATTCTGTCATGATCGATGGGAAGTCGGGCATGTTTATTTACTACTTTATGGCATTTGGGGCTTTCATCCATGGATATGCACACATGAGAAAGGTCATTGCCGTTGATGGCACACAATTGTCTGGTAAATACGAGGGCGTGTTGTTGTTCTTTGTCGCTCAAGATACGAAGACTTATATCTATCTCTTAGCATTTTGTGTGGTGGATAAGGAGAATGATACAGTGTGGGGTTTCTTCTTCGAGAAGCTTAAGGTTTTTGTCGTCAACAAACTAGAGTTGTGTGTTATCTCCGACAGACACGTAAGCATAGCCAACTGCCTCATAAGGTATTATCCGTTTGTGCATCATGGTGTTTGTATGAGGTATCTCGGCGAAAATCTCCGAACGTATCACCATTGTACAAATTCTCTCTATTTGTACTACCATGCGGCCAAGGCGTACACGTTGAAAGAATTTAATGACTACTTCAATGCCCTTAAAGAAAGATGCCCCGGCGCAACAACTTGCCTCGAACATGACTTTGGATTTGAAAAGTGGAACTGGGCTCACTTTCCAGGTAATATATTCAACGTCATGACCACAAACATCACCGAGTCGCTCAACTCAATGTTGCTCGATGAAAGAGAGTATCTAGTGGCGTCCATCTTCAATTCAATTGCACATCAATTTTGAGAAATATTCAGGAAAAGGTATGCAGAGGTGAATAATTTAAGGACACCATTCGTTCCCGTAGCCAAGAAGATCTTGAGGGAAAAAATGACCGAGGGCAATAAATTATTTATGAACAAGAGAAATGGAAGCACCGATGAATTTACCATGCTTGGTTGTGGTCCTTCTGCCAAATTTAATCTATTGAGAAGGTCATGTTCTTGCAGGAAGTTCGACTTGGTGAAATTTCCATGTGCTCATGCAATGCCAGCATTGCATTTGAAGCACGGGGATGATTACGGTACTAACATTTACAACTACTCTTTGCCCATATATTCGAAAGAATCATACCTCCTTGCATACTTGAAACCTATTTGTACAGTACCTCTGGAGTCGGAGTGGAGTGTGGTTTGGGAGTACCTAGAAATACAAGTTCTTCCACCCGATTTCGATCCCAAACTCGGGGGGAGGAAGGTGAGATGCGTTAAGGGTGTGTTGGAGCCTTCAAGGCCCAAGAAAACGAACAAATGCTCCAAGTACAAAAGATCGGGACATAAGAGAACAACATACAGGCTTAACGTAGGATAATAGGATTAACATTGTATTTTATGTTTTTGATTTTGTCAAATGCACCGGCCAATGAACTGCAGTCGAAGTCGACTTTTTTTGCTATGCATTATTGATTCAGTTCACATCTTACATACTACGTACAAAATATATTATACACTGAAATAATCGACTAGCCTCATAATATATTATAAATCAGTGTTTGGTCTATAGAGTAAATATTCAATACGTAGTGTATAATAAAACTTTCACGTTATCTATTGAACAAACCCTTTTCTTAGTACACTGTTGTGTTCAGAATAATTATGACGCATTGAAAAATGTGTCATTTTGAAAATATATTATAGATTGATGCATAGTCTATAGATTATAGGTTAAACTACATAGTATATAATCGACCTTTCAAGTAGTCTATTACAAAAATCCTTTTCTTCGTACACTGAACATTTCAATGTAATTATTACACTTTGAGAGACTCAGGGATTTGAAATGACTAGATTGTCGTGACTTTTCATTTCCTTTTCCCACACGTCTTTTTTCCTTCCATCAGCACGTGTATAGTTTCTACTGGTTGATTGTATCTTGCTCTGGTCTATTTAAAGAAGCCATAGTCGATTGTAATTGCAATTTCAAAAGAAATGACTAAGAAAAATGGCAAGGAGAAGGTACACGCTTAGTCTAATGCACAGGATGAGGACAACCAACAACATCAAATTGCTTCGGCTTAGGAGCGACCTGAATTTTTTTTCCAAGGTCTAGCTGCTGATCAACAGTGGCTGGACAGGGAGATCCGACGAATAGCCCATTTTCTTCAGGCCATAGCTGAGAGGCTCCACGTGGACCCCCATGACCTCATCACCCTCCCCTTTTCCCCTCAGTCTAGTTTAGTTTAGAAAGGTGTAGTTCATTGCTAAAGCTTTCATGGTGGGATTTTTAAATGAAAACTTCCTTTTTATCTTTTTGGTTGAGATTTTATCCCAAAATTTATAAATTTACATGCACTGAACTTTTAGCTATCCATGAACAAGTTTGTGTTTACTTTATTTTCTATTTATGTATAATAATTTTACGTTTTTCAGTCTTTATTGATGATTCTTCAGTAGTGCATGTTTGAAGATTTGTAAACATTGTTTCAATAAACGTAAAAAAATATTGAATATATAATTGACTATGCAAAATAGGAATTATATACGCTCAATACGAATATATAATCGACTACAAAATATTGAGTACAGTACGTCTAAACTTTTTAAAGACTTTCATTAAACATAAGAAAGGAAAGATTAAGGTTATAATCGACTAGGCTACATATGAATTATATACTGATATCTGTGTTGATGATCCAGTGTATAGACTTATTATCAATTTATACTCGGATCGATTATCGACCTCAACAAGACTCTATGCTCAACTTAATGAAGATATGGACAGCTTAAAATAATGACAAAAAGGGAGAAATTAAATTAAATTAAATTAAATTAAATTATGTCAATTAACACCCTTAAAACATTGTAAAGCAATTTAGATACATTAATTGTGACTCTCAATTACTTTTGAACGTGATCAAGTGTTATCTAAGGTACGCTGTAGTCGTAGATCATGAGATGAGACTAAAAAGGGGAGAATAAAATAAATTAAAATAAAATAAAATAACTACGAATCATCCAAGCACTAAATAACAACTACATATCATGACATGAGATTAGACTTGTGTAATGACCATAAGGAAGAGTGATGGTTGTCACTTGTGAGTATTCAATAGCCAAGTAGTGTTTGAGAACAAAAAGTCTTTCTCAATGCAGAAGCTTGTTCTAGGTAATTGGTTGTTACTATCATTGCCCTCCCCCTATACTCATTTGATCAAGTGTCTAATTATTTTTTACTCTCATATTATGATATTTTGTCACTTTATATTACGTGAATGATGTTTATTTATTTTATTTTATTTTATTTTATTTCTCCTTTTTTAATCCCACCTTCTTTGAAAATAGACGTATGATGATATCTTGCATATATTATAGATAATTATCTTTATCTATACCAGGCTATATTATTAGTCATGTATCGACCAATTGAGTCTATTTTCAAAGGAGGTTAGACTAAAAAGGGAGAAATAAAATAAAATAAAATAAACATCATTCACGCAATGTAAAGTGACTAAATATCATAATATAAGAATACACGACAATTGGACACTCGATCAAATGAGTATAACATAGGGTAATGATAGTAACAACCAATTACTCATAACAAGCATCTGTATTGAGAAGAAATTCTTGTTCTCAAACACTATTTGTCCCAACAACACCCACAAGTGACAACCATCACTCTTTCTTATGCTCATTACACACGTCTAATCTCTAGTCATGATATGTTGTCATTCTTCAGTTCTTCAATGAGTCATATTTATTTTATTTTAATTTATTTTATTTTTTTCCTTTTTTGTGTCATCTCAATGATCAATGACTACAACGTGTCTTAGATAACACTTGATCACATTCAAAAGTGATTGGGAGTCACAATCGATGTATATAAATTGCTTTACAATGTTTTAATGATGTTAATTAACATACTTTGATTTTATATAATTTAATTTCTCCTTTTATATAATTATTTTAATTGTCCATATATTCAGTAAGTTGAGCATAGACTGTTTCTTAGGTCGATAATCAACCTGATTATATATCGATAATAAGTCTATACACTGGATCATCAACACAGATATCAGTATATAATTCATATTTAGACTAGTCGATTATAGAAGACGTAAACATTCTTTAGAGACCCTTTAAAGTAAATGATAGAAAATTTGAATATTCCCCAACAGTCTAATTCTTTACCAACAGTAAAAGAGTATAATTTTTCTAATGCTCTATTTTTTATAGGCCCCTTCTATATAAAGGAAAGGGACCATTTTGAACTCCTCCATGTTCATTTATTCATCACTTTCTTATTTTGATTCAACAACAACAATGTCTCAATCATCTTAAATGTCCAAAAGTTCTTATATTTGTCATTATGGTAATCCCGCTACTTTGAAGACATCACGAACCAACAAGATCCAGATCAAAAAATCTACAACTGTGTGGTTGGAAAGGTTTGTTTTTGTTTTAGTAAAAATTTATTTATGCTCGTCACATAATACAATTTACGTATTTATTGACGTTATTTTAGAATAATGGTGGATGCTCTTATTTCAAGTGGATTCCTTTCGATTTTGAGAAATCAAAATTTCAAGGCGTTGCAAAGTTTGAAATGTTGGAAAGTCTTAGAGAATCTGAAGAAAATAAGGATCTTCTTATGACCTTATATAGAGAATCGGAACACAAGATTGATCACTTAAAAGGATTGTTGAAAGACATTGAAATTAAGAGGGATCAACTTAAGCATAGGTTGGCTATGGCTGAAGAAAAAGAGAAGAGCCTAAAAATTAGGGCGTATGATTTACTATTAATTTTAGCTTTCTGGAAAGGTGTAATGAAGGTGTAGTGGGATTGAACTGCAATTGAATGTAATGGGGGTGTCTCTTTTATTAATCTACTACTTTTCACTTATATTATATATGATTTACTTTTTTCATTCATCGACTACATAACACTGTACTATATATGATTTACCTTTTAGATAGAGTCTATAATCAACGATGACATCCCTGTAAAAGCAATGATACGTTGATTATATAAATTGTAAAATATTTATCACAAACTAGAAAAGCACTTTCAAAAATAAAATTGTTCAGCTCTACACATTCAGAGCAGAAAAATAAAAAAGTTAAGATTGTCTTATCTTACCCAAATAAACAGCACCCACAAATAAAAGTTAAACATTGTCTAAACATTCCTCAATATTTTTGTCTTCCACTTGCATCTTGTTGATGTCATTAGTAACTTCCTTAAGAAAATCATCTATGTTTGTAAATTCATTTTCCTTTCCTTTCCTTCCCCCGCAATATCTTCTTTTTCTGGTACATCATTTTTTTCTTCTCTATGTATTGTTGTCATGGTTCCGTCTTCTTCTTTTTTTCTTAGTTCTTCCTATACTGCTACTATCTTCTCTCCTTCTTTTTTTTTTCTTTCTCTACTTCTCCTGTTGTATTCTTTCCTTCTCTTTCTTCCTCTCCAGCTTTTTCTCCATCTCCTTCATTATTATCTTTATTACAAACACTTTTTTTATTTTTATCTTCTTCCTTCTGCCTTCATCATGATTATCATTCTCCACACTGGCTGATTCATCAACTTTGTTTTCTTTCTCACAAATACCTTTATTTTTTTTTCTTCTTTCTCTTAATTGCCTTTATTGGGATTTTTCTTCTCTACAACAGCTGCATCATCAGGTATATCACCTCAACAGCATTGATCAAGGCTTGTTCCAAAGTTGTTGCCTCAAGGAGAATTTCTTTAATGTCGTTGTCATCACAAACAACCCTCACTGATAAATGCTGACTTTGGACCACACACCTACATTTTCAAGTATTTACCATTTATAATAAACTATTCTATCAGTTGATGAAGAATGATATAGATTCTATTATAAGTAAAATAAAATATATAAAATATGCAACTTCTATAATATTCAAAGAAGATATTACCTTCATCTTCATCTCTCTTCTTCTGCTTCTCTTTTTTTGCTCTCCTCAGCCTCTCTTCCTTCAGAAAATCAACAATGTCCTTCATCGACTCCTCCAACGTTAACATGCCTCTTTCAGATTTTTGATCATCGGTGTCTTTCCCGATGCTCTCAATTTACTTGTCCCCGTACCGCAAGTGATATTCCTTGAAATAATATTTCCACCCAAATTCTGGTCATCATACCCATCATCACCATCCTCAGATAAGGTGATAACAGTCACACCCTCCAGATGGGCCTTCAAGCCATCGATGAACGTGTTATTCAGTTCGTTCGTAAATGCTTTAAAATTTTATATAGTGTTGCTTCATTTCATGAACTGTGGGGATAAGCTATGGGTGCACTCTCTATAGATAAATAGGCAAATATGATTGTTACTAGAGATAAATAGGCAAATGTGATTATTGAGTAACACAATAGTGGTAAAAGTATTCTTCGAAAAGATAGTTTTATACCTTTGTGCTTCATCCGTTCAAATATGGTTCACCATCGATTAGTTTATTCCCTTTTAAGATGTGTCATTTGAGCAATTAGGAAATGGTCAGTGGGTCTTCTATTGATTTACCACTTCCTCTGTTAAGCTCGGGAAAGGCTTCGTATATCCAAATCTATGATTAAAAGAAAAAACAAAAATATATAACTCATTCAGTATAGTATAGACATCATATATAAATTACAGTATAGAATGAACTACTTTAATGGTTTATAATTAATACCAGAAATGCCCAGGAGAATTCATAGAGCGTGTACGATGAAACTCCCTTTGTCACATATGTATTCTTCTGCTTTGTGAAGTTGTAATACCCCAAACTTTTTTTGAAGTCTAATTTAGTCTCCAGAAGATTTAGGGATGAATTCCTAAGTGAATGATTTTTAAAACAGATAGAATTTTCCTAATTTTGACATTGTACCATATGGAAAATTGAATTAGCTTTCCAACGATATAAATTTTGTCCAAATTCGGTATCGGAGTAAAAAGTTATGGATGTTTGACTGAGAACTGTCTGAACCGCCCAGAAGCAACGGTCAGGCCGATGGACCATCGAGCTAGCGATGGATCATCGCCCAAGCCATCATGACTAAGGCAGTGAACCCATCTTCTGGACAAGTACAACGGTCAGAACCGATGGACCATCAAGCTAGCGATGGACCATCACCCAAACCATCGCAGATGAGGCAGAAAGTTCAGGTTTTGGCCAAGTGCGACAGTCAAGACCGACGGACCGTCGAGCCAGCAATGGACCATCACCCCAAACCATTGCCACTTTTGATCTTTGATTTTAAGTCATTTTTAAAAGTGCATTTGGGTCTTTTTTCACCCATTTTAACCCCTAATTATACCAGACCAGAGCTCATAACTTCATTATTCATACACAACACCAAATTAAGGTTTCTCTCAAAGATCAATCCTCAAGAATAAGAAACCCTAGGTGTTTAATTTCAAGTCAAGAATTTAAGCTTTTCTCTACCAATCTTCAGGAAATCATCCACCAAGGTATGTTTAGTGTTGATTCATGGGTTCCTTTCACCCATAAAGCTCAAGAATCCTATTTTAAAATCATGAATTATGAAACCCATGTTGTGGATTAATTATAATCATGTTTATATTGTTGTGCGACTTCCAAGTTGGAAACTTTAATATATTTTCATAAAATTTGTTAATGTATGGATTGAAATCAATGAAATTAAGTTGAATGAAGGAACTTGATGTATTAAGTTGATGTTCATGCTTAAGCCCTAAGTTATGCATACTAGATGTTTGATAAAATGCCTAAGAGAGTAAGATTTATGCTTATTGACTCAATAGGGCCTAAATGATGAATCCATGATTTATCCTTATATTTTAAAATGACTCTCATACTATTATGATACGTTGAAATTGTTTGATGGAATGCCCATGAGACTAGAATTGTGTAACCATGATATATTTGAATACATTCGTATTCATGTACAAAAGTATGAGAACCAAGGGCTTCATGAAACTCCCAAGTGATTGTATTATGAATTAATGATTATGGTCATGTGTTCAAGAAGTGTCATGTCTTGTCACTTTTATGCTATCGAGTCCTGGGGGTACTTGTACCCGACAATTTACTGTGTGCCTATAACCAGTGTCTGTTTCATGATAATCTCAATCAAGCCATGATCAGTAGAATTCAGTTAGTTACATGACTCAAAAAAACTCAGTAAATTCAGTATCAGTCCAGTAATCTCAATAATCTAAGTAATCTCAGTAATCTCAGTAAGTCATCAGATCTCAGTAATATTTCGTTAGTTAACAAAATTTAGTGAAACTTAGTCTAGTTCAGTCCAGTATATTTAGTTCAGTGTCTATTCAGATGGGAGTAGGATTCAGCACCGAGTAAGCCCAAGATAGGAACTCACCTGCGAGTAGAGGATGTGATTCTTAGAAGCAATCCTTGCGGTCCAGAACTACATAGCCAGCGTAGGTCGAGTCATCAAACCTGCCAGATAAGGGTAGATAGGGTGGCTTAACCTGTTAGATGAGGGTCCCGCCGTTCTCATTAGAGTACCTGTTAGATGAGGGTCACTCAAAGCTTGTCCTTACTAGTGGCGCGGTATTGGCACCCTTCTAATTAGGGTTATAGATTGGACCCCAACTCAGCTATAATAGCTTATTAGGGGCATGTCGGTTAAAGGACTACTTTCCACAGTTACAGTATCAGTCTTAGTTTTGGTAATAAAACTCAGATAGTTCTACAAAATCTAGACTATTGATATAGTGACCCAGTACAGTACGGAACTCAGCTAGTTCCCTTAAAATCTAGACTGCCAGATATAGTCACTCAGTATCAGTTACATCAGTTATCAGTGACTCATAATATCAGTATTCAGACTCAGTAGTCAGTATTATCACAAATTTAGTTATAATTACTTATTCATGCATGTATTCTCACGTTAATGTCATACAGTCAGTTAGTATTGTTCATGCATATGAACCTTTTACATTCAGCCTACCTCACTAGCATACCAATATATTCAATCGTACTGATACATTTGCGATATGGTATTTTACACCATAGGTTCAAAAGTACGAGCTCCAGAGCATCAGTAGCATTTCAATTTTAGTTGTCAGAGTCAGTAGTGAGTCCTCATCATTCAAGGATGTTATGATTTGATTACTTCACTTCTACAGTACTTACTTTATTTTAGTAGTTGGAGTTAGTTGGGGACATGTCCCATCAACTCCTTATTCAGACAGTACAGTGTTAGAGGCTTTCAGACTATAGTATGTTCAAACAATTATTCAGTTATTTTGGTATTGATATACCGTATTTTTGGATGTTTTGTTTTATCAGATATTTGAACCTTATGGTCTTTCATCCTTTTATTCCGCTTTTATACAATATATTATGCAGTGTTCAGATACAAATATTAGTCATGGGTTAGCTTGTGGTCTTTCGAGATTACAAGCACCGTGTAGCATTTTGAGTACCAGACTTGGGGCGTTACAGAAGTCTATACGCTTCTTTAAATAGTCTAGAGTCAAGGCAAATCACTTCTTACCCCAAGGGTATCTCTAAAAAAAGCTCAAGTTATCCATCATCTTAATGGTATCTATTTCCATATTTTTGAAAAGACGCGTGCAAGCAATATGAAGTGCATGAACCAAACCAAGCTGCATTTGAAATTGTCCTCCTTGTCCAGCCTTCCACCTCTAATAAGCTTCAATAATCTCTTGGCATTTACATTTTTTTCATTATCCTTTTGAAAAAAGCCTCCCTGTCCTTCATCGCTTTGAGATATATTGAATCACAGGGATAACATCCACAGTTTAAAACGGGGCCATTTGGGTGGTCAAACAGGAGAAACGATGTAAACAGGGCATTTTTTAGCCAAATTGGTGTTCTATAGCCTACGGTTCTGGGGGTGAGCCTGGGGTCCTGGTGTGTTGTGGGTTCAAAATTGATTGAGGCATGCCGAGAAGACTGGGGAATGGCATATTATTGGATATTTGGGTGGGCAGGGCCATTTGGGTGGCCAAACAGGAGAAATGGTACAAATGAGGCATTTTTGTGCCAAATCGGTGTGCTATTTCCCATGGTTCCAGAGGGTAGGCTCGGGGTCTGGTCTTTCTGCGGATTGAAATTGATCGGGGCATGTCAAGGAGACCGTAAATGGCATATTGTGGGATATTTGGGTGGGCGGGGCCATTTGGATGTCAAACGGGCGAAACGGTTCAAACGGGGCATTTCTGGGAAAAATCGGTGTGTTATGATTCTAGGGCGGGCCCAGGATACTGGCGTGTTGTATGCTAAAAATAGAATGGGGCATGACAAAGAGGCTAAGGAGTAACTTAGTATGGGCTGTTTGTGTGGGTGGTCCCTTTTAGGAGGTCAAATGGGCAAATCGGTGAAAACAAGGCATTTTCGTTCTAGGGGTGGGCCTGGGGTTTGGGTGTAATGTGGGCCAAAAATCAACTGGAACATTCTAGGGGGATGGAGAATGGCCTAATATAGGTTGTTCGGGTGGGAGGGGCCATTTGGGTGGTTAAACGGGTAAAACGATGCAAACTGGGCTTTTTTAGGCCAACTCGTTGTGCTATAGCCCACGGTTCCAGAGTGGTCCTAGTTTCCGAGCATACTATAGGCCTAAAATTGATAGGGGCATTCCAGGGATCTTGAGAGCGGTTAAGTGTGGGTTATTTGGGTGGGCGAGGATATTTGGGTACTCAAACAGGCAAAACGGTGCAAACGGGGCTTTTTTCAGGCTAAATCATTGTATAACCAATGGTTCTGGGGATAGGCCCGGGGTCTGATCATACTATGGTCCAAAAATTAACCTGAGAGTACTAGGGAGGTCGGGAGGTGGCCTATTGTGGGCCGTTTATGTGGGCGGGGCTATTTGGATGGTCAAACGAGCGAAACAATGCAAACGAGGCATTTTTAGGCCAAAGCAGTGTGCTATAGCGCACCATTATGGGGGTGGGATCGGGGTGGGTCCAGGCGTACTATAGGCCAAAAATTGACTGAGGTATTCCAGGAAGATTGTGAAGCGATCTAGTGAGGGTCGTTTGGGTGAGCGGAGCTATTTGGGTGGACAAATGGATAAAGCGATGCAAACGGGACATTTTCAGGCCAAATTGGTGTATTATAGCCTACGATTCCAGGGATGGACCCAGGGTCTGGGCGTGCTGTGGGCCAAAAATTAATCGGGACGTGCTAAAGAGGCTGGGGAGCGGCGTAGTGTGGGCCATTTGGCTGGGGGCTATTTGGATGGTAAAATATGTGAAATAGTGTAAACAGGGCATTTTCGGGCCAAATCGGTGTGCTATAGCCCACAATTTTGGGGGTGAGCCCAGGGTCTAGGCGTATTGTGGGCGAAAATTGACCGGGGCGTGCCTGAGAGCCTGGGGAGCATCCTAGTGTGCGCTGTTTGGATAGCGGAACCATTTGGGTAGTCAAATGGGCAAAACCATGGAAATGGGACATTTTCAGGCTAAATCGGCGGGCTAAAGCCCATAGTTTCGAGGGTGGGCCAGGGGTCCGGGCGTGTTATGGTCCAAAAATTAATTGGGTCATGCCAGGGAGGCTTAAGAGAGGCCTAGTATGGGCTATTTTTGTGGGCGAGGCTATTTGGGTAGTCAAATGAGCAAAACGATGCAAACAGGGAATTTTTGGGCCAAATCGATGTGTTATAGCCCACAGTTCTGGGGGGTGGGCCTGGGGTCCGTGCGTGTTGTGTGCCAAAAATTAATTGGGGCATGCTAGGGAGGCTGAGAAACACCCTGGTGTGGGCTTTTTGGGTGTGCGGGAGCATTTGGGTGATCAAAGAAGCGAAACAATAAATACGAGGCATTTTGGGCTAAATCAGTGTGCTATAACCCACGATTCTGATGGTGGGCCCAGGGTTCGGACTTGCTGTGGGCCAAAAATTGATCGGGGTGGGACAGGGATGTTGGGAAGCAGCCTAGTTTATGATGTTTGGGTGGGGCGGGACTATTTGGTTGGTCAAACGGGTAAAACGATACAAATTAGGTGGTTTTGGGCCAAATTAGTGTGCTATAGCCAAGGTTTCGGAGGTGGGCCGCGGGGTCCGGGCATGCTCCAGGCTGAAAATTAATCAAGTCATGCCAAGAAAGCTAGAGAGTAGCCTAGTGTGGGGTGTTTGGGTGGGCGGGGCCATTTGGGTGGTTAAACAGGCAAAACAGTGCAAATGGGGTATTTTTGGGCCAAATCGATGTATTTTAGCCCACACTTTTTAGGGTGGGCAAGAGATCCGGACATGCTATAGGCTGAAAATCAAATAGGTCATGCCTGGGAGGTAAGGAGAGTCCTAATGTGGGTCGTTTGGGTGGGCAGATCCATTTGAGAGGTCAAACAGGCTATAGCCCACGATTTTGGAGATGGGCTCGGAGTCCAAACGTGCTATGTGTCGAAAATCGATTGGGTATCCCAGGGAGGTTGGTTAGTGGCCTAGTGTGGGCCATTTGAGTGGGCAGGGCTATTTGGGTGGTTAGTTTTACGGTAGGCCCAGGGTTCGGACGTGTTGTGGGCTGAAAATCAATAGGGGTATGCCAGGGAGGTTGGGGACGGTCCTAGTGTTGGACGTTTGTGTGGGTGAGGCTATTTGGGTGGTCAAATGGGTAAAACAGTGCAAATGAGGCATTTTCAGGCCAAATCAGTGTTCTTTAGCCCACGATTCTAGGGGTAGGCCAGAGGTCCAGACGTGTTATTGGCCGCAAATTGATTGAAGCGTACCAGGAAGAATGGAAAGCAGCCTAGTGTGGGCTGTTTGGATAGATGGGGCCATTTAGGTGGTCAAACGAGCAAAACAGTGTAAACAGGGCATTTTCAAGCTAACTCAGTGTGCTATAGCCTGCGATTCAGGGGGTGGACCTAGGGCCCGAGCATCTTGTGGTCCAAAAATCAATCGGGGCAACTCTGGAGGGATAGGGAGTGGCCTAGTGTGGGAATTTTGGGTGGGCAGAGCCATTTGGGAGGTCAAGCAGTCAAAACAGGGTATTTTCAAGCCAAATCGGTGTGCTATAGCCCATAGTTCTGGGAGTAGGCCCGGAGTTCAGGCGTGCTGTGGGTCGAATATTGACAGAGGCCAGCCAGTGAAGCTGGGAAGCGGCCTAAAATGGGCCGTTTAGGTAGGCGAGGTTATTTGGGTGGCTAAATGGGCAAAACACTACAAATGGGGCATTTTTGGGCCAAAGCAGTGTGCTTTAGAGCATGATTTGGGGGTGGGCCCAAGGTTCGGGCATATTGTGGGTCGAAAATCGACTGGTGCATGCTTGGAATTCTGAGAAGCGGCCTGGTGTAGTCCGTTTGGGTGGGCGGGCTATTTGATTTGTCAAACGGGCGAAACAATACAAACGTTACATTTTCGGGCCAAATCAGTATGCTATAGTCCAGGGTTCCAGAGATGAGACCAACAGACGAAACGGTGTAAACGGCGCATTTTCGATCCAAATCGATGTGCTTTAGCCTACGGTTATGGGTGAGCCTTGGATCTGGATGTGTTGTGGGTCAAAAATTGATTAGGGCATGCCAGGGATGCTGAGGGGCAGTCAGGTGTGAGTCGTTTGGTTGGGCAGGGCTATTTGGCTGGTCAAACAAGTAAACCAGTGTAAATGAGGTATTTTTGAACTAAATTGGTCTGGTATAGCCCACAATTTCGTGTGTGGGCTCGGGGTACGGGCGTATTGTGGGTTGAAAATCAATCAGGGCGTGCTAGGGAGGCTGGAAAGGGGCCTAGTATTGGCCGTTTGGGTGGTAGGAGCCATTTAAGTGGTCAAAAGGGCGAAATGGTTCAAACGAGGCATTTTCGAGCCAAATCAGTATGCTATAGCCCAAGGATCCAGTGGTAGGCCCGAGGTTCGGTCGTACTGTTAGCCAAAAATTGATTAGGGCATGCCAGGGAGGCTGGGGAGGGACCTAGTGTGGGTCATTTCGGTGGGCAAAACTATTTGGGTGATCAAACGGGTAAAACGATGCAAATGGGGCATTTTTTAGAAAAATCGGTGTACTATAGCCCACGGTTTCAGGGGTGGGTTTGGGTTCTAGGCGTGCTGTGGGGTAAAAACTGACCAAGGCACTCCTGGGAGGCTGGTTAGCAGCCTAGTATGGGTCGTTTGGGTAGGCAGAGCCATTAGGGAGGCTAAATAAGCAAAATGGTGCAAACGAGGCATTTTCGGGTTAAATCGGTGTGCTATAGCCAATGGTTTTGGGGGTAGGCCTGGGTTCCGAGCATGCTATAGGCTAAAAATTGACTGGGGCATGCCAGAGAGGATGGGGAGCAACCTAGTGTGGGCTGTTTGGGTTGGTGGGGCTATTTGGGTGGTCAAATGGGCAAAACTGTGCAAATAGGACATTTTCAGGCCATATGAGTGTGCTATAGCCCACGGTTCTGGGGGGTGGCCTGGGCCCCGGGCTTGCTGCGAGCCAAAAATTGATCAGGTCATTCTAGGTAGGTTAGAGAGCGGCCTAGTATATGTCATTTGGGTTGGCGGCAATATTTGGGTGGTCAAACAGGTGAAACGATGAAAACAGGTTTTTTTAGGCCAAATCGGTGTGCTATAGACTATGGTTCTGAGGTGGTCCCAAGGTTCGAGCTTGCTGTGGTCCAAAAATCAATCGGGGTGTGCTAAAGACACTGGCGAGCTGCCTAGTGTGGGTTGTTTTAGTGGGCGGGGCCATTTGGGTGGTCAAACGGGCAAAACTATGCAAACGGGGCATTTTGAGCTAAATCATTATGTTATAGCCCACGGTTCTGGGGGTGGGCCCGGGGTTCGAGCTTGTTGTGGGCTAAAAATTGATTGGGGCATGCTAGAGAGGCTGAGAAGCGGCCTAGTGTGTGTCATTTAGGTGGGAGGGGATATTTGGGTGATCAAACAGGTGAAATAGTTTATTTTTTACCCAAATCGATATATTATAACCCATAGTTCTGGGGTGGGTCCGGGGTTCCGGCATGCTAAGGGATGAAAATCGATCAGGGCATGTTAGGAAGGCTGGAGGGTGGCCTAGTATGGGCCATTTGAGGTGGCGGGGCCATTTAGGTTGTCAAATAAGCGAAATGATGTAAACAGAGTGTTTTTAGGCTAAATTGGTGTGCTAGTTTTTAGGCTAAATTGGTGTGCTATAGCCTACGGTTCCAAGGGTGGGCTCGGGGTCCGAGCGTGCTGTGGGCCAAAAATCAATCAGAGCATGCCAGGAAAGATGGAGAACAGCCTAGTATAGGTTGTTTGGGTGGGAGGGGCCATTGGGGTTGTCAAACAAGAGAAATTGTGCAAACGGGGCGTTTTCGGGCCAAATCGGTGTGTTATAGCCCACATTTATGGGAGTGGGCTCGAGGTTCAGGCGTGCTATAGGCCAAAAATCGATTAGGGCAAGCCAGGGAGGCTGGGGAGCGGCCTAGTGTGAGGCGTTTAGGTGGACGGGGCCATTTGGGTGGTTAAACCGGTGAAATGGAGTAAACAAGACATTGTCAAGCCAAATCGATATGCTATTGCCCACGGTTCTGGGGTGGGCCTGAGGTTCGGGCATTCTGTAGGTCAAAAATCAATCGGGGCGTGCCAGGGAGGCTAGGGAGCGGCCTAGTATGGGCCGATTGTATGAGCGAGGCCATTTGGGTGTTCAAACGGGCGAACAGTGCAAACGGAGCATTTTTAGGCTAAATTAGTGGGCTATTGCCTACGATTTTGGGGGTGGGCCCAGGTTTTGGGCATATTTTGGGCCAAAAAATCAACCGGGACATATTAGGGAGGATGAAAAGTGGACTAGTGTGGGTTGTTTAGGTTGCGGGGCCATTTGGGTGTTTAAACGGGTGAAACGGTGCAAACAGAGCATTTTCGAGCCAAATCGATGTGTTATAGCCATAATTGAGGGGGTGGGCTGGGTTTCTAGCGTGCTTAGGCCAAAAATTGATCGGGGTGTGCCAGAGAGGCTGGGAAGCAGCCTAGTGTGGGCTATTTAGGTAGGCGGGGCCATTTAGGTGGTCAAATGAGCAAAATGATATAAATGGGGCCTTTTTGGGCTAAATCGGTGTGCTATAACCCATGATTTTGGGGGTGGGCCTGGGCCTGATGTGATGGAGTCTGAAAATCGATCGAGGCATGCCACGAAAACTAGAGAGCGTCCTAGTGTGGGCCATTTAGGTGGGCGGGGACATTTGGGTAGTCAAACAAGCAAAACAGTGCAAACGAAACATTTTTGTGCTAAATTGGTGTGCTGTAGTCCACGGTTCTAGGAGTGAGCTCAGGGTTTGGGCGTGTTGTGGGATGAAAATCGACCAGGGCGTGCCAGGGAGGCAGGAGAGCGGCCTAGTGTAGGCTTTTTAGGTGGACGGGGCCATTTGGGTGGTCAAACTAGCAAAATGATGCAAATGGGGCATTTTCGGGCTAAATCAATGTGCTATAGCCCACGGTTCCGGGGGTAAGCCCGGAGTTCGGGCGTGCTGTGGGCTGAAATAAATGTGGAAGTTGGTTAATCTTCCTCCAGGAAATAAACCTTTAGGTTCTAAATGGATTTTCAAAAGGAAAATAAATGCGGATGGTACTATTAACAAATATAAGGCAAGACTTGTAGTAAAAGACTTCAAACAGAAAGAAGACCTTGATTACTTTGATGTATACTCACTTGTAACAAGGATAACGTCAATTCAAACGTTAATTGCCTTGGCGGTGGTATATGGTCTTGAAATCCATCAAATGGATGTGAAAACAACATTCCTAAATGTAGAATTGGAGGAAGAAATTTACATAGAATAGCCTGAGGGTTTTGTGGTTCTAAGTTAAAAAAAGAAGTTTTGTAAACTTGTTAAGTTACTTTATGGACTAAAATAAGCACCTAAACAGTAGCATGCAAAGTTTGACCAAACTATGTAGGCAAACGGGTTTAAGATAAACGAATGTGATAAATGTGTTTACATTAAAGACACTCCAAATCACAAGGTCATTGTTTGTTTGTATATCGATGATATGTTTCTGATATAAATGTTATGAAATGCATACTTGAGAGCAAGTTTGATATGAAAGACCTTGGAGTTGCGAATGTGATCTTAGGAATAAGAATCCATAGAACTCCACAAGGGTTGGCGTCGTCACTGTCTCATTACAAAGAAAAAGTGCTTAACAAGTTCAAGTATTTGGAATATGGTATTGCCAAGATTCCATTGGACGCGAGCTTTGTACTTCAAAAGAATGAAGGTGAAAATGACTTACAGTTGGACTACGCAACAGCGTTGGGATGTTTAATGTATATAATGAATTGTATACGACCAGACATAGTCTGTGCTATTAGTAAGTTGAGTCGGTACACGAGTAATCCCAATAAAACTCATTGGATGGCAATAAAAAGAGTCTTAGGGTATCTTAAATACACTCAAGACTATGCTTTGCATTATAATAAATATCTTGCAGTACTTGAAGGATATAGTGATGAAAATTGAATCAACGGATCGAATGAAGTAAAATTCATGAGTGAATATTTATTTACTATAGGTGGAGCAGCAGTCTCTTGGAAATCATTCAAACGGACACATATTGCTCACTCCACAATGGAATCTGAGTTTATCGCATTAGATAAAGCCGGTGAAAAAGCTGAATGGATCTGGAATTTCTTGGAAGATGTTCCTTATTGGCTCAAACCATTGGCACCAGTATGTATACACAATGATAGTCAAGCGGCAATAGGTAGGGCAGGGAGCATGATGTACAATGGTAAATCTCGTCACATAAAATGGAGACATAATACCGTTAGAGAACTTCTCTCTAGTGGAATTATCATTGTTGACTTCGTGAAGTCAAAGAATAGTATGTCGGATCCACTTACAAAAGGCCTCTCTAGAGAGAAAGTTGAGAGAATATCCAAGGAAATGGGTTTACGGCCTAGAATAAGTCAGCATGGCGGTAACTCTACCTAGCAGATTGGAGATCCCAAGAGCTAGGTTCAAGGAGATCAAAAAAAGTTGTGTCTGACAGGTTCAACATTGTAAATATACCCAAACCATTCTTATGATATAAATAATGTTTAGTAAACAAGGATAAGACTCATGGTGTGAAGTCTTTTAATGATTATCTAAATTTGGCAGATTTGACCAAATAGTTTAATCTATAGGATTGAATGTTTAGAAATTACCTATGTGTGGGTGAAGTTGAAGCCGCTTCAAGGAGAATGTTGTAAAGGTCTATTCTCTAAGCTCTTGTGAAACCAGGATATGTTCATGGCTGAGACGATCAAAATTGTGAGAACGATAAATGGTAAAAGGCTGGTTGTGTGACATGTGTTGTCTAGGTGTACATTAAATCTCGACGATTCAAAGATATCAAATCTACCGATTGACCGAGTGCATCCGATACATGTTCACTACGGAAAGTTCAAAGGAAAACCAACTTATCCAGATGCAATCAGTTTTGGCTTTTTGATCACATACTTGTCCGTAAAGTTTTATAAAGAGTAGTCATTCCCCATTCATGTAGGGGTTATTGGATTCACTTGGTGTGAATAGAAAATGGAGGGGTACAACCCTTGATGAAAAGACACACTATTTGGAAAAAGGGGTGACTGTTCGGTCGGATGTGACAGTTCATAAAAGACATGTTTCAGAATGGACAAACATGACTGTTCAAAAACGATACACCCTTCCATGAACCATTGCTTCCTTTCCAAAGGGGCATTTGATGGCTATAAATATCTGAACTTTTTTTCTCGGGTAGGATGAAAAAAATTTCTACATTAAAAAACACTCTTCTACTTCTAAAAAAACTCCTTGTGATCATCTGTGTTTGAGTGTGTTCGAAGAATCAGAAGGTTTGAGGTACCGCTACATTCTAATTGTGAGCCATTTTATCTTGGGAGGAAAAATTCCACAACCTCGAGTACTTGAGGAAAATTAATTCCTTAAGTACACTCCGTGAATTCGGAGGATTTAGTTCTATTTCTTCTTCATCTTATTTCTTTAAATAACATACTTTTTTGATAGTTCTCGAAGAACTTTTGTTGAAGGTGTTAAAAACTTCAAAGGCATTCATGATATAGTCTTGAACTTGTGTTGAAGTGTTTATGAAAATATATAGATTGTTTACCCAAAAATAATAGTCTAGATATACACACTCAAAGTTAAAATTCTTACTTGCCAACTGAGTCCGAGTTTGAGTATCAACTTCTACAATTTCCTACAGAAACAAAAACCGGGTGATTTCTTCCTATATATTCTAGATTTAGTGGACATAGTTTCCTAATATCTTTCTCTTGAGGTCTCTCAAGCTTTCTTCAACTTGGGCAGTGTCCAAATCGGCTACCTCCTTAACAAATTATGTGAGATACATATGTCCTATATGTCCAGTCGCGTGTTGTTTTTATATCGTATGATTAAATTCATTATCGTATCATAACAAGAACTAAAACGTGTGTATATTTGATTGGCTCCAGAAATTATATCAGTACCACTTAAATTGTAATAGAAAAAAAGTACTATAAATCTCAAGAATTAAAAAATTTAATTATTTTTAAAATATAATTGGCTATTTATTATCTAAATTTTATCTATGTCATATAAATTGAAACTAAAAAATAACATATATTGGGACTGTGCTGGCACGAACCCTCGACATCTAGTTGTCAGTAGAGGGGTTGGTGAAGTTTGAAAAAATAACAAAAAATAAGAGGGGTTGGTGAAGTTTGAAAAAATAACAAAAAATAAGAGGGGTTGGTAAAAGGACCAATTCAAATATATCAATTTCTTAATGTGGCACCATAACATTTTTATTTTTTTATTTTCTCGAATTTTTGTGATACCTAGTATATTTCCACAAAATGGGGTCTGAGGTAGAGTGTATGCAATATGTATCATTACGTCATAGGTGAGGTAGAGAGGTTATTTTCAATAAATCACCGGCTCAAGACAAAACAATCTAGAAAAAGACATAATGTAAGAACAAGAAACAATAGATAGTAACGAAACAACAGATAGTAACAGAAACAAAACTGTCACGAAATAATAGTACAATTGATCTATCCCAAATAACATACGTCACTGAAATTTTTAAAAAAGGACATCACAAGCAAAGCACTATGACTACTAGCACGAACAACGTGATAAAGCACATCTACCCACTAGCACAGACACATTCCTTTCTACTTCAATGCCCTCTTGATTGAAGGATTTGGGGCTCATTTGATGCCAGCTTGATCTAAATATTAGGGCCTTATTTGATGCCAATTTGATAGAAGGATTTGGGCCTTATTTGCAAGGTACAAGTCCAAATTAGTTTAACTTCTCGAATCAAATGGATAATAACCCATTAAATTCGGCCCAAATTTTATTCTCACTTTATTAACTTTTTCTTCAAAAAACATTAAAAATTTTCAATTGTTTTGACCTTTTCATTTCAAATTACTCACAAAAATACAAAGAACAACTCCAATTTATTCCATAACCAAATACGACTCGTATTTCCAAAAAACATTTTTTCACTTTCCAAAAAAAGCACTATTTTTTTCCTTCTTTTTTCACTATGAAACATAGTCAAACGCTTTCTTAGAATTATCACATAAGGATAAACAACATACATTCCGATAGTTTATAGCTTAGTTATAAAAAATCTCAACATTTTATATAATCACTGAAAATCTCGATTTCAGGTCTGTCGAGAAATATAATTAGCTTCTAATACGTCCAACGAAGATACACTTGTTTCCTTTGTCAGGATCATAATTAGCTCCCGATACATCTTTTTTCAAATTTTAGGTTGTCAAAATACATAATACATCCAACGAAGATAAAAAAATTTCTTCTAAAGATACATAATTAGCTTTTGATATATATTTTTTCGATTTTAGATATGTGAAGATACATAATTAGTTAGAGATTTTTGTAATTACCTTGTATGTTTGGCCCAACTTAGGATCCATGACGGCCCAATTTCACTTCCCCGTACTTTACTTCTTCAGCAAGTTGATTCTTCCATCTACAACAAGCTGATTCCCCCAAGTACATACTTCATCTACAAAAAGTTGATCCCACTTCAAACTTTGCTTATCCATTTTGTTCCGATCTGACGATCTCTGCGAATTCTAAGTTGTAGGTTGACCTATTTTTTCTCAAATTTTATTGCTATTAGCTCACATGAACTATCATTGACTTGAATTATATATAATTATTTTTTTTTATTTTTTTTTTTATAGAAAGTGTTTAGGTTTCATATTCTTTGTGATAATCGTAACGTCAGGACTACAAATTATAAGTTTGCCTAATATATGTCAATGTAAGAAAAATTTTACTATTAGATCAAAATTGTAAGTTACCTTAATTTCAGTCAATGTAAAAGAATTATTCCTACTAGATCAAAATTGTAAGTTTTCCTAATTATTGCTACTAGATCAAAATTGAAAGTTTGCCTAATTTCTGTCAACGTAAAAAAATTATTTCTGTTAGATCAAAATTGTAAGCTTGCCTAATTTCTGTCGATGTAAAATAATTATTGCTATTTCCCTAATTTCTGTCAACGTAAAGAAATTATTGTTATTAGATCAAAATTGTAAGTTTGCCTAATCTAAAATTATTTCTGTTAGATCAAAATTGTAAGCTTCCCTAAATTCTGTCAATGTAAAATAATTATTGATATTTCCGTAATTTTTGTCAACGTAAAGAAATTATTGCTACTAGATCAAAATTGTAAGTTTGCCTAATTACTGTCAAATGTAAAATTGTGGTTTAGTTGATCTGGGAGGTTTAAACTTTGAATTGCAAAGATACATATTTTATAAAATAACAGATACATTTTAAGTTTTTTTTGTATATCTAGTTGTGTGGTATTGTAGATTTATATATCTCTTGTTATTTCAGATCTGATAATTTTAGGCTTAGATACATATTTAGACATACGTGATACTTTTTTCAATATCTTGTATCTGTTGTTAGCTGTTTAAGTTTTATATGTATTTCTTGTTTTTAAGTTTTAGTGAAATTAGCATACCAAAGATACATGTTAGTAAGTTTAATTTTCAGGATAGAAGAATCAACTACGACGAATTCTGCACAATGATGAGAAGTGAAGCTATATATCCAGGCAAGCTCTTCTAGTTGCACGAGTCTCCTTCTCGCGGGCAAGTTGCAGAAGAGTTATTCTTGAAAATATGAACTACGAGCTCTTGGGTTGCTCCCATAAGAACCATCAGGCATGCATGTATGCATAAGAAATTATTGCTAGTTGAGATTTTTTATCGTTCTCGACTAGAAAATATGTATATTTTCTCTGTTCAAGACAGTCTTTGCTGAGTGTATCTATTTTGTCTTGTGGCGCGATTTTTCCTCCCTTGTGTAAACTGCATCAGTTTGGGACTTATAAGGTTTTGATTTAGTCCACCCCTAAGTGAATGAAGTATTTTACATGTCGAAGATTTCATTACATTTTATGCTGAATGGGTTATGTGTCCATTTTAGTAAAGATCATTAATCAGCTTCAATTTCCTAATAAACTTGCAAACTCAGGATAAACTATCTGCAACATTTCTATTTTTGTACTCTTTGGTGCTTGCCAACAAAGATAGAACCAGCAACTTTGTCAGGAATGGTGTTTTAGCTTGTTCGTTTCTTAATTGTTGGATAAGTTTGAAAATAATTTTGTTTTAATACATAGTAAAGCTTCCAAAGTTATCATATGGCCCTGTTATAGGCAATTGACAAGGTGAAATCTAGCATGATTTTAAATTTGCAAGCTTTCAAAAAAAAAAATATGAGTCATAAAGCGAACAATATGTGTCATGAGTTTAAACGTATTGGTTACTTTCCGCTAGTCTGGATTGAGTGAAATCTCGCAATATTATCTCAAAAATAGCCACAATTACTGTGATAATCGACACGAGATATTCTTCTAAGTTCGATCAATTCAAGCAAAGTAATTGAGGTCTGTGCTTCACTAGTTCTTTAGTTTCTTCACACAATAGAACATAAATAAAAACATAGGTAGCACTTTTTTCAACTTCTGCTTAGACAGCTGAATTACTTAAGCATTTGAATTCAGTCAAAAAAAAAGAAAAAAGATATACCACATCCTAAATCAATTCACTGTGATTGAATTATTGCTCAACAACAACATCAACATACCTCGTATAATTCCACGAGTGAGCTCCGAAAACGAGTTAAAAGTATAATTTCACAAGTGGGGTTCAGAGAGGATGGATGTTTTTTCAAGATCCACTAATCTCTAGTTAGTTATGTTCATCATGTTTGTAGTAAGAACTATGCAAGGTCAGGAATCAGGATAATGATAAGCACAACAAAATTAGTTCAAGAAAATCAAATTTATTATGATCTGAAATAAGAATACAACCAAAATTCAGAAGAAACTCATGACAAGATCTTATAGGCATTAACCAAAGACCAACCCCATGAAATAATAAATGCAAACAGCTTATATATTACTATGCTTCAATAACTCCAAACCCCAAATAGCCCAAACAACTTAGAAATCAGGAATCTTGATCTGATCCTTCTTAACGACACCAATAATCACAAGGAAATGAGAAACATTCTTCCTTTGATCACCTTGAAGTTGTATCACTTTGCCAAGCTCTTTATCTTGCACAACATTTTCGTTGCAACCAAACCTTTTCTTCAGATCCTTATTTATCGTATAGAAAAAATTAACGAGAGATACATACATGTACCATCGTGCACAATATGTATCTTTAACACTACTAATATGCATCTATCTTTGGTATGCTTATATTACTAAAACTAAAACATAAAGAGATACATATATATACGCAACCAGAATCAGAGATACAAGATAAAGAAAAAATGCATCTAGTTAGGCCAAATATATCTCAGCCTGCTTAACATAACAAAAATAGAATTGCGTAAAACAACAATCAATTTATGTTAGATACATAATTCAATAAATAAGAGACAAATAACTACTTTTGAAACGCTAAACAAGATGCAAATCTTTTTTTGTCAGATCTTTTTGCATAGAAATTGAAGGACTGCTCAATGACATACCTTTCCATAACTGAAATAAGAGTACACTCATCTCATTACGAATCAATAATGGTGCCGCATTACCATCAACTATGTAACGAACCTCAATTTTTTTTCCTACTTTCGTCAATTTTCAGTTCTACAGCAATGGCCAAAATCAATTTATCATACGTTACATGTTCACTAACAACGATTCCATCACTCTTATAACCCTCGTACTTTATATCGTTAATCCAAACCCCGAAATGATGTAATAACACTGAAATATTCAGTGCAACTACTTCAAACAAAATCAAGAAAAAAAAGTTGTATGAATAGTTTCTATTTGAAAACTGGTTATGGAAGAGATTTTGTTTAAAAAGGTGGAATAACAAACAAATTACCTTTTTTCGTGAGATTTTATTGAGTTTTTACCATTATTAGTTAGGTTAATTGCTAAACTAATATTAGTTTAGCCGTTACATCCCTTAAATTATGCAAATTAGTTTAATTATTAAATTTATCTGTAGGATGTATCTCACATTAGTTATATGTATCAGCAAATGCTAAAAGGTGAATTTTCTGAAATTTAGAAAATAGTTAAAATATTAGGTAAATAGCAGTAAACATGTCATTATATAGATAATTTTTATAAATTTAAAATAAACATATTATGTTCACATTTACCAAAACTTCTTTCTATAACAGATATTTTGAAGAGCAAAATATCTGTATGCCAACAAAATTAAGAATTGACATTTGACTCTATCCAATCTTAAATGACACGCATTTGACTTTTAATAGTCAAACTTTATCTAATACTAGGGCATAGGTCTTATAAATAATAATAATTAATAAGCATTAAGCATTGACTTTATTATTTTAAGGGAAAAAAATAGTTCTAAACTGTTTTGAAAGTGGATAGATATACTTTGTTGACATGCAAACCTTAATTAAATTAATTAACATCATCGTGCTTAATGAAATGGCATCCCAAAGGCCACTGATGGTCATTTTTTAGTAATTAAATTTGATGATAACATTGGCCTCGTCGACAAAACACTCATGTTCACTAGTTAGTTAATTAATTACAGCCGACCAATTGGGATTTGTTTGTTTTGTTTAGTTAGATATTACTATAGTTAATTAAGTTTTAGTCCTTTACGTTATTAATTCCCAGGTTTCGACGAAACCTGAGTTCATGTCTATAAACCTACGACTGCAATAAAAACATAGAAAGTTAGTTGTTTAAGATGTGGTTTGAAGTGGACAAAGTGCTAACATACTTAATCTTCACAAACAGATATTAAAATGAGAAAAAGTTTTAATGGAAGATCATGGTACATTTAACTTGTTTTGTCTTTTGTTTTCTTGTCAGGAATCAATATATGAGTTGATGGTAGCTTATTTTGAATATGGTTGTTGTCCAGTTTGGTATTGTTTTCTCGGTATAATGTTGTAATAGATTGGATATTTTGTTTGTTGTAGTTTGATAATATTAAGGGGCCGATTTGATTGGGAGCTAGTTATTCTGAGATTAACTATTTCTGAATTAGTTATTTCGAGCTTAGTTATCACACCCTCAAGAAGCGATAAAAATAAGTAATAACACTATAATTCCGGGATAAGTTATCCCATGCATTTTATCTCAACCAAACATGTAATAACAATATAATTTCGGGATAAGTTATCCCATGCATTTTATCTCAATCAAAAGATTAATCTTAGAATTAATTATCTCTTATCCCTCCTCCTACCAAATGACCCCTAATAGTTATTGTTTGGCATGGCTGTATTAGATGAAAAGTACGGACCGTGGTGGAGCCACAAAGGATCAAAGGGTTCATCCGATCGGCTTTGATGAAAATTACATTATTTATATATAGTTAAAATTATTTTTATGCATATATTATAGAATGTTGAACATTCTTCAATTTCTTCATGTATTTACTTCATCATATTTTAAACCTTCTTCGTAAAACTCAAGCTCCACCACTGTGTACGAATTCAATAGAATCTAATAACTTAATTTTGTCTAAATCCAGTATATATGTTTAATTTATTGAGAAATCTACTTAATATATACATATAATAAACTTAGAATTCAATAAAGACCAAGTCTTAAATTGGTCTCTATTTTTTTTTTTCAATAACCATGGTGTTCGAATCAGCTTGTGCACACTTTAACTAATTTCACATGATGCAGAAAAAATAAATACATAAATTACTCTTATATTTATTCTAAAAAGTCATATACATATTCTAACGTTATGAGTGCTACGTATATACCTAGTTCTTAATCCTTATGTTGTTAGAAGCGAAACTAACACCATCCAATGTTGCCAACATGAGTTGTGGTGAAATGAAAATGATTCGTCATTTTTAATTTTGAGTTATAAGTATGGAAAAAGCCTTGTTAGAAAGTATTTCTGTAAATAAACCTTACGTGGCCAAGTCCTAATTAATCTAGATTCTTTACGAATACCATACATCGAATATATAGTTTTTAAAAAAATTGAAACTCCATCCAATTATATATGTAGTCTAAAGGTATAAGAACATGAAAGAGTAAAAACAGAAGAAATTTCAATGTAGAATGAGAAAGATGATAGAATCTATAGATAGTTCCTTATTCAAAAAATGTTGTTATATGATAGGAGGAGCAGTCCCTCCATGATTAATTTGCATGACATTTTCATGCATGCTTTGGACACCTAATCTATGTAGATTCGATTTTGGTTGTTGAATTTTCATCATTATTAATGGAGGGTCCTAAGATAATGACTTCTCTCTTTTATCACATTATTAATGAAATTAATATCTGCTAATCCATTGGCTTCAACACAAATCTTTTTGCTTTCAATTGTGTTAACTGTGTGTGTCAAATAGACATACACGTTAAAATATATTAAGTTAATAAATTGAGTCAGTACTTTGCTCAAAAAATTAATTTATCTGAAATGATCTGAATCAAAGTGGGATAAATAACATGTTATTATAACTCGACTTGCCTAACTTTTAACAAGTTCTAATTGTTTTTACTTATTTTTTAAATTGTGTTAATTGATTAATTGATAAATCTTATGTCTTCCCTGATTTAATTTCCACTGTTAGTTTCTTTCCAACATTAATTTTCTCTCCATTTTTCTTTGGGTCGGTTGATCACTTATTCTACAAGTCTAGTTTGTCTAATATCCCTAAAGTCTTTGAACATAATTATATTTGGACTACCTAATTTATCATCCAGCAAAAGTCACATTTGGGCAATAGATAATTGAAATTATAGTAATAATAAGTCGTTAAAAATTGTAGTATAGAAAATTAATACAAGTACGTAAATTATTTATCGATTTGATGTGAACTATCAGTTAAAAGATAATTAAATAAGCTGAACCTTTCTTTAGTCGATGGAAAAGAAAAATTATAAGAGTAGTAAACTTTCAATTAAGAATGATGGGTTATGCAAGTCTATTACTTTCTTTGTTTTATTTTTTTTGAACCTATTTTTTTCGTTTAAAAAGAATAATCCATTTATATATTTGAAACTGTCTAATTTAATCTTCTCTTTCTTTCTTAATAAAAATATGTGTTTAATTATAAGATCAAATAAATTAAAATGGGGAGTAACAATTTAAAAAATTCTAATCACAAAAGTGGATGCCCTGTTCTTATTTTGGATTGAACTATTAGAATTTCATTATAGTAATATATAGGGCTACTTTAGTATTGCGTAAGATAAATATTCAATTATATTATAGAGACAAACTTAGTACTATTTTTCACTGGCAAATAGATTTAAAGAATTAGAAAGAATTTGTACGTGGCAAGCAATATAATTGCTTTGCTCAATGGTCCCTTTTGACTATAGTTTTCTTGTAGCTGAACAATACGTATTTGAAATTGAAGTTAAAAAATGATAAAGAAGACAGTAATATTTTGAATGTTAAGAAAGATATTGAATCAAAACACTCGTAGATTAAATTGGATAATTGACATCTTGTTCGTATGAAAACTTAAAAGAGAAAATTTTCTTTTTTGTGATTTCAATTCAATTGAAAAGAGATTTTCATAAACAGTCATTCATGTTTATCATCAAATTTCACTTAGAAATAGTCCTCATACGAAACACACTTTTAATTTTCTATAAATTAAAATAATAAATAAAATGGTTCGATGAGGATTAATTTTACTAACGATTTAAGATATTTATGTTTGACAAAACAAAAGAGAATTACAGTAGCTTTTCTCTTCTTCTTCTAATTTTTTGTGGTAGGGTCCCACGTTGATGGAACCTGAGAGGAGAAAAAAAAGAAAGAAAAATGATGGAGGTGACCGGGTGAGCACCGACACGTGCCCATTTCTGCCGACCCACCCAACACACACCGTTTTGTTGGTTGACTTTCATGTTTCCAAAATATTTTCTTTTCTTTCATCTATTCTACTTTCTTTATTCTTTTTTATTTGCTTTTCTTTTTTTCTTAATTCAATTTATTTAAATTTCAAAGTTAAAATATATTAAATTAATTTTTTAAAATTAAAATTTATATATTCAAAAATTCTATAAAAATAATATAAATTTAATATTTTTATTTTATTAAGAGATACATTTTAAAATATTAATTAAAATTTATATTATTTAACTTAAAAAAATAAATAAAAAAATAGGAGGATTAAAATATTCGTACTAGAATCCAACTAATAGCATAGTTGGTCAAATTTTTTAAAAGAAACTTATTTTAAAAGTATTCGTTTCAAATGTGTTTTCTTGTGAGAGAAAGTTTGTATTAAACTATAAATTGTTAAAGTAGCTTATGAGCAACAATTACTATTTAACTTAAATTTAAAAGTGATTTTATTTTTCAAAAGTAATTTGCAAATAATTATTTTTGAATAAGCTAATTTTTCAGCTTCCGGAAAATGGTTCCTACTACTTCGTAGAAGTATCTAATTCTCTTTTTTTTTTCTAAAAATTAGGTCAAATATCTCACTTTTTAAAAATAATTATTTTTTAAAATAAGCATCTTTAAAAAAAATAAAATTAGCTACTATAATTTAGATTCACATTAAGTAGTATCATTCAGAGATAATGCTTCCTATTTAAAAAAAAAAAATTATATCTCAAACTCAAAAATAAAATTTTTAATTAAGAAAGAAATAATTCCATTCATTACATAGCGTCCTCGTCTGTTGTAAAAAATTGTTAACAACTTAATACAAAAACCTGAAATAAAAAAAAAAAAACAAATTTAAGTCGTTTGCCGAAAATTAGTGATTACATGGATATAGTAATCCCACGTCTTTCTCATTCAGCTTCCCCCAATCATTGTTCTCTTCGACTCAATTATTTGATCTTATTATAAAAATTTCATTTCTTTGAGCTTGCGTTTCTTCTTTTTTTTTAACCTATTCAAAAATGTATAATTTTTTTTTATATATTTGGTCATTTTTAAAGTTCATTATTGATTGTATGATATGTTTTAAATCACAAAATTCAAAGAATATTTTGATATAGTAATAATATTTGATTAAAAAATAACTCGTACTGTGTTAGAATTTGTGCTTAATTAAACTAAAAAACAAAATTATAAAAAAGGCAGTAATTGAAATCTCTCTTCTTTGCAAAATATTTCACTTTTTTTTTTCAACTTTTTTTGTAACCGAGAATTTGACTAAGAAAAAATCTCAAGTCTTTCTCTACCAAATTGGGGATCAAGTATCGGTTCGTTTCCTTCATATGGTCGGTCACATTTCACAGTTTATTATTCAAAAAAATGGAGATCAAAAAAAGAAAGAACGGTGAGAAATTAACACATTGTTTTGTCCGAAAACTTTCATTAATATCGGAAGAGCTTGTTTTCTATTCTTTTACAAATTTATTTTAGTTTAATGATCTTTTGACAAGAGATATTCATTTTTACAAATAAGAGATCTGAAAAGATTATTTTCTTCCATTCATTTTGTAAGAAAGCGAGAGATCTCATTTCCTTGTAAATATCACTATATATACTAGCTTTGATAGGGTTAAAGTTAACTTGTATTAATTCAACCAAAGGCAAGTACTCAATGTTGTTAGAAGACCAAAAAAAATCCTTTCAATGTTTTTAGAAGACAAAAAAAAAATCCTTTTTCTTTTCTTTTTTTTTTCATACAAAGAAGAATTAATAAATTAGGTCGAATAAGAATCATCATCTGATCATCAGGCAAACCTCGTATCTCTCCATACGTGTGTCTCTTTTTTTTTTTTTTTAGTTTAATTAACAATGCGACGTGTATGTATACATTTGTTTCTTAGTGATTCTAAGGTTTTAATTTATCCATGTTGTCTGTTTCTTATTTCATAAACTAAAATTACACTTGCATTATAAAAGATGCTCCACATGTATCCGTTTTTAATTAACACATGTTTTAATGTTGGAGAGTTAATGCAATGCATTCCGCAGCCTGGCAAAAGAATAATACGCAGATTCTTTAATTTTCCATTTGTCAAACAAAAACAAGTAGTATAACTAGTATAATTTAATTAATATTATAATGCTTAGAAGGGCATCTATATACAATCTAATTAATTAAATTAGCCAAGTGAGAGCCGTTGGAATAATGTAGGGACTAGGGACTCTATTTTTAATAAGGACCTCCGTTTAGTCGGTTATGAGATAAGATTCTATCATTGTTAATTTAATTTATTAGGCACCTTATAAGCTTGATTGCATATAATAAGGACTTACATGCTAACTTAATTAATCTTCACTTACAGGGAGTTGTTGATCCATCTAGCCATCTAGGGAACCCTCTTGATCAGGCATAGTTATCTTGAGCAGAACAAGGTAGCAAATGTAATAAACAAGGAGGAAGATATATGATCATTATTTTTTTCAGATTAACCATAATTAAGAGTAATTACTATATGTAATATCTCTTCTTTATTAAAATAAAATAAACATCTTATAACGATTTATTTCCGTGATGCGATGTATATGATGAGAGCTACAATTGTTAAGATTCAAAATGAATAAATAGAGCTATAATTTTATCCCAAGTAACTCTAAAGTGGATCAATATGTTAACTTAGTTCAGATTATTGACTTGTTCAAATTCAGTTCAAGTCGTCCACCTCCACCCCACCCTAAAATAAATAGAGTAAAAAAAAGGAAGAACAACGCATATAGGATAGGATCTATTGGAAACACTGTGCTTTCCATTCTCTAATGTGGCGAATGTAATGAGTCAAACATCATTATTGAACAAAGAAATTTGGATTTGATCACCATTGGAACATTGAGATATTTTTGTTCATTTTCAACAACCAACTATAACTTGCCACCTCATTGTACGGCTTAACTATTTTGCTGAAATGTTTTCAGCCCCTACTGCATATGTGGTGCTCTCTCATTGGTCAATTCATATTGGAGCACTTCCAACCACCCCACTCTTTCTTTTTTTTGCGTGGAATTTAAGGGCCTAAGTTCACATAATTCAGTTTTAATTTTGATTTTATGTTGTAATATGGTATATCTTTTTATTATTCTAATAAAGTCCATATATGTCTTATTCGTTTGAGTTACCTAAATCGTGGTTTTCCTCTCTTTTATGTTTATCCAGCCATTCTTTTTCAACATTATCACATATTTAACTTCTTTCGTTTGATCATAAATTTTGAACTTAAACTTTAAAACTTAAGACTTAAGCTTTTGAAAATATAAATTTTAGAATTTGAATTTGCATTTGAACATGCATTTCACTAGAAAAAAAACATAAATAAAAATTTTGTGCATGAAAAGTTTCAAAATTTAAAAACAGGTTTGAGTTAGTTTTTTTGGAACGTCACATATTTGAAGATTTGATTTTCAAAATCTAATCAAATTTTAGGATCAAATTGATATTTGAAAATAAATTTTTAAAGCACGATTCAAAATATATGATCAAACACTAGTTTAATAACGTAGTTTCGTAGTGGATATGTTAAAGAAAACTTAAGGACCCGTTTCGCCATGAAACCAAAAACATATTCATTTTATTTGGTATTTTTAAAGTTGAAAATAGAGTTGAAATTGTATTTGACCATAGTACTTTTAAAAATATTTTAGACTTGACATGTATTCTTTTAGAAAGTGAGAAAAAATAAAAAATTGTGAAAACATATTTCGAAATACGTTTTTAATTTTCATAACTAAATAAATATTCTAAAATAAAGTGAAAATATATTCCGCATTTTTGTGAGTAATATTTATGGACAGATGCACAACAACATAATTTTGTACAATTGCAATTAGAAAGTCCCGTTTTTCCTTTGTATTTTCTTTGCCCTACTTTTTCCACTATCAATACAAGGGTTAGATTTTTATTTAGGGGAAATGGCCGAAAGTATCCCTAAATTATTGAGAATAAGGCAATTACACTCTATGTTTGCTTTTTGACACAAAAATATCTCCTTAACAATAGCCAAAAAAGGCAACTCGGTGCACTAAGCTATGCTATGGATAGAATCCGAAAAAGGGTCTGATCACGTGAAGCAAATATGGCCGTGAATTATTAGAATTAAGGCGGAACACATTGGAAGCCCCTTAAAGTTGGCACCTAATGTCACTTAAACATTTTAAGTAGGCGTTTTGTTCATTTTAAACACCTCAAGTAGGATCCTTTTGTGTTAAAATAATACCAAATTTAAGAGGCTACCGATGGGTTTTGCCTAGAAATAAAGTAATTGAACTCTCTTTTTGCTTTTTATGACAAAACTCTTCCTTGTACATATAGCATACATACTTTGATTCGCTCTATTTGAGCCTAGAACCTTTTAGAAATAGTTTATTTAGCTCCATGAGGTGGAAGTAAGGTTTGTGTACATACTATTTTTCCTATACTACACTTATGAAATTACACTTGGTACGTTTTTGTTGTAGAACGCACAAAGAAGGTGTTTTTGAATTGAGAGAAAAACAATAGGAGGAAAGAGAAAAAAAAGATAGAAAGGGGATATGCAAAACAAGTGTGTAGCTTAATGGTTAAAGATTTTAAGGGTGTAGTCCTGTACTCAATAAAGCTAGATGAGAGGGTTCAAATTTCAATTAAGAGAAAAACACTAAGCGACCTTTTCTCATCTATTCAATCTTTAATAGTAGAGTTATACATCAAGCTAACTCGAACACCATAATTATTATAGAGCGAAAGGGTATTTGGTGTGGGGGGGGAGGGGGGAGGGATTATAGTGGAGGGAAGAGGGTTGAAGAAGGTTTGAGTGGAAGCAACGGAAATTGAGAAAGAAGATGCCGCGTGGGTCCAAATCCAAATTAACCAAACTATGACAATTCACTATAGGGCCTCTTATATCTACTCCCATTTGCCCCCTCCCCTCTCTCTTTTTTCTCATATCTAAAAATCATTTTCCCCTGCCCCTTCTCTTCCCATTTCCACATCTCCAATCTAACACTACAATTTTACATACAATTACTTACCATATTTGGATATTTCTTCTCTTTACTCGACGCCGCTCGCTCTCTCGCTCTCTCTCCAACAAGAACATCTCTTGCATACATTTGGAATGGTTTGTTCACCAATTCATCTCTTTCTTTGTTCTGTTTTCTCTTGTTTTGACAATATCTACACTTGAAATTCAAACCATTTTTTGTTTTTCTTTTTTACCAAATTAAGATTTTCTAAAATTGGTTTTCATTGATTCGGCAAACCATTTCCAAATCCTGCTCGTAGCAGGAGGTTTACTGCACCAGACTGGCCTTTTTTGGCAAGCCATTTCCAATTATATTAAAGAGTTTTTGAGTTTTTTTTCACTCTGAACTCAAGAGAGCGAGCGGCGAATTGTGAGTATTCTTGCAATGGCTGCACCAGAGGACAGTGGCAAATCCATGATGGCAATGGCGGAAGAACATATTGATTTTGATGACAACACCTTTGAAAGACAACAAAGGAGGCCAGTTTTTGAAGAAGCTTCCATGTCTAATAGGCGTTTCAAGAAAATCAAGAGTCCCGAACGCCACGCCTATTCTCAATCCTCTGTTCCGCAATCGCCTTCTCAATCTTCCGTTACTTATAACAATCCAACTTCCATGGCATTTCCTCCTCCTCCATCATCGTCAAGGCTCGTCTTCCCTTTTGCTTATGACGGGACACAGCAGTCCAACGCGACGCCTATGTTTCACCCACAGCAACAAAATCAGCAGCAAATGATCTCATTTTCGCCTCCACAATGTCTTTACCCTCCGTATTTCGCAGGAGAGTTAGGACCATCGCAGAATCAGCAGCAACTTTTGCAGTATTGGAACGAAACGTTGAATTTAAGTCCGAGGGGAAGAATGATGATGATGAGCAGATTGGGGCAGGATAGCAGGGGATATTTTAGGCCTCAGCAGTTACAGGTACAGCCTATTTCCGCGACGAAGTTATACAGAGGAGTGAGGCAGAGACATTGGGGAAAATGGGTAGCTGAAATTCGTCTTCCTAAAAACAGGACGCGTCTTTGGTTAGGTACTTTTGACACAGCCGAAGATGCAGCCATGGCTTATGACCGCGAGGCATATAAGCTAAGAGGAGACAATGCTAAGCTCAATTTCCCCGAACTCTTTATTGGTAAAGACAGAGGAGAAGCATCTACAGCAACTAACTCATCTCCGTCTTCTCCAATTACCCCTCATGAATCTTCACTGCCTCAGCAAATTTCCGAAAGTGTTGAATTACAACCTATAAACAATGAACTACTGCCTCCGCCTCTGCCCCCACCCCCACAGCCACCACCAGAAGGTGATAACCACGACGAGGAGTCAGCAATTGGATCTAGTGAGGTCACTACTAGTGAGAATCTCGAGAGTTTCGGTGTGATAGAAGGTTCTGCGTCGTCGTCACAATCATCTGAATTAGTATGGGGTGATATGGCTGAGGCTTGGTTCAATGCAATACCAGCAGGTTGGGGTCCAGGTAGTCCAGTTTGGGATGATTTGGACGCGAATAATAACCTCATGTTTCCACCTAGTCTTCATTTTGGGAATTTCCATCAGCCGGAGCCTCATAATCCTGATCCTCATCAGCATCATGATAATACTAATAGAGATCCATCTTCACCTTCATGTCCCATGAGGCCTTTCTTTTAGGTTCAACTTTTCTCATACATTTGTCCCATTACGATTTAGGGTGTTGCATACCATTTCAAGATTAGGAAACAGACTCTGACTCTTATGGTCTGGCCCTTCCCCGGATCCTATGTGCATAGCGGGAGCTTAGTGCACTAGGATGTCTTTTATACCATTTCAGGATTCACAGTTCCCTTTGGCCATAGGAGATTCTTTTTAGATAATCTCCGTGGATTCATTCACCGATTGAATCTTTCTGGCCAGGCACGTGAGTTCATATACCATCTTCATTCATCTCTTTTCTCACTCATTGCAGTTTTTATCCTGCAATAGGAGAGCCCTTTCTTTGGACCCTCTTCCTCTTCATCCACCCTACTTTTGTCATATCTGCAATGGCTGCATATTTAAAGCCTTCTCTTGCAGTGACAACTTCCTATTTTTACTTGTTTACTAGTATTTTCATACATATGTATCACATTTAGTGAGACCATATGCTAGTAGAGTTGGTGTCCTTATATTTTTCTCATATGCAGTAGTTAAATTGTCCTAGCATAAACGTCGAGGGAGACAGTTTTATGATCTACTCTTGATTGTCCCTCCATCACGAGCTCATTTTTTATTCGCGAGGATGGAGGAAGTTGAAGTGTAGTCTGTATATGTATTGATCTTCACTTCAGATTATATGTTGTAATTTGTTTGTTGTTTCGTTGTTGTTGTTGTGTTGTTCTTGAAGATATTAGTTCAGCATTGTGTTCCTCTTTTAATTGATATATTTCTAATTGTTTGAAATCTAGTATACAAGAAAAAAGTACTCCCTCCGTTTCTATTTGTTCATATGGTCTTAACTTGACACAGAATTTAAGATAAATAAACAACATACATAGAATTTAGCAAAATATTCTTTAATGTGTGATCTTAAACATGCAAGCTGAAAAGTTGAAACGAGCATGGCCTGTCAAAAGCATAACATGCTTGTCCTGCAAAAGTGTGTTAATATAATGGTCTCTGCTCAACATTCAAGAAACAGACATAACAGTACTCTAGGTTCATGCATGGCAATTTACCCCTAAAAATAACACCTTTTTGTGTTTAGTTTCCTTTCTTGTTCTTCAATAAATAATGATGGTGATAGAAACACCTTTAAATATAGTAAGCAAGTTTTGCCCACCACTTTTTTCCACGAGCAACATCATTAGCATATGTGATATATGCAGAGGCAAATTTACACTAGAAATTGTAATACAAGAGGAGCTAGCCTTCGAGATATGAATTTGGCCGAATTCACTAACTTTGGTTCAAACTCTATGTTTATTTTAAGAAATTCATTCAATATGTATAAATTATCAATTCAAAACTCAGCAGGCTAGAATCTCGAACCCATAGGCTTCAGATCGTGACTTAGGCATATAACGTGATTTTTCCTTGGCAGATTTTTGTACTTCACTCCAAATATTTTTTAAATGTTTCTCTTTCTTTTACCTAAAACTTGATTGTAGATTGATAAGCAATTGATGAATTCGATGAACTTTAACCAATATCGTAAGAGATATATTTTTTCATCATATTTTAATATGAAACTTATAGTATTTTTCATATAATTTTCGAACATCTAAATTTTTATATTTATTCACATACGGCTGAAGTTCAACTATACTACTCAATCGATAAACATCACTCAAGAATCTATGGCAAAAAGCAGCAAATTTTTTGTATTAACCCTAAAAAACAAAGTCAATCCATTTAATAATATGTCATTAGCATGCTTTTTAGTCCTTAATAATGTTGTTAATCCATTGAGTGGGGTCCCATTCGCCGGCCCATGAAATCATCTTAATTTCTTAGTTAGGACATCACAACTACATCAAGTGTAGCCTGTTATGAGAAAATGATATGTTACTTATAAAATTGTCAAACATTATAATGATAAAAAAACAAAAATATCTAAAATGTTTTGGTTGGATTGGATAGCTACAGATTACGTTAAGTGGTCCTTAGCTTAGAACTAAAGCATGCCAATTGCCAAACATTTGATGTCATGGAGCGGCTGCAGCCCCTATTATCTCCACTAAATCAAATTTAATTAATTCCTAGTATTGACCATGACAATGTCCTTTTAGGGTCGTTTGGTGTGAGGTATAGGTTATAATAATCTCAAAATAAAATATAAATTTTTTAATCTCATATTTGGTTGGAGGTATTAGTTAGTCAAGGATTATTTATCCTAAGTACTATTTATGCTTTAGTGATGGATAAGTTATCTCATATATATATAGTGGGATAACTTGTTCTCAACCAAACGACCTCATAATATATACTTAAAAATATGAATTTAACTTGTATATACGGATAATATCGTAAATATTTATCTATTATCGATGAGGGGTGGATGTATAAGTTTGTATACAGGTTCATCGAAACTCATGAAACTTTTGCCCAAACTTCATATTTATGTTAAGAATCTACTAAATATGTATAAAGTTATAGTTGCGGAATTCAATTGTTATTTTAGTATTAACTTGAGGATGTTGTAGGAATCTATAAACTTCAAATTCTGAATCCTCGTCTATTATCAACTATTGTTATCATTTAATAAAGACATATCTGATTAAACCCAAGAAATTAGCTCATAAAGTGAGGATTACCTCAGTCTCCATGGATATGGAAACCCACTAATGTTATCCATTCCTATGCATGGACAATATTAGATGGGTTTCAAATATCGGGTAAATTAAAGAAAATGCACATTAAATCTAACTAAATCCCAAAAATTATTACGAGATACGAATTACTCAAATATTTTAATTATATAATAGGACTAAATAGTACAAAACTTCTTTTATATTATCAGCGTATAAAAAAATTGAACTCTGATTATATATATATACAGACGTTAACACAAGATTGTGTATTTAGAGCAACTACAAAAACAAAATCCAATTAGGACGTGGCAATGTGATTTTGATGTTAACACAAGGTTCTAGTTTATTGGCAATCAATCATCCATAAACATAGGACTATATTTTTATTTACATGTTTGACTTTGTTTTCATAGTGAATTATATTGTTCTACAATTATTGCATTTGACAAGAAAAACGTGGAGAGTAATTAATTCAAAGTCCATAATATTGTGATACCAAATATTATTATTCAAAGAGCTTGTTGTGCAAGGGACTAATGTGTCATCAGAGAAGTCATCCTAAAATAACTTCAAAAATAATTTACTTAATTACCAATATAAAAGAGGAAAAAGAATGAAGTAACAATGAAACTAAAAACAAATGGAAGGGAATTTAAAACCATATATTAGAAATAGGCTAATACATAAGGGGCTGAAAGATTCACCAGTGGTGTCTTCGTCGTATTAAATTGGTAATACCCCCGTTATTATTATATTGGATATTATGGTTATTTATTTTCTCCCTTAGTTTATAAAATAGATTATTTTGATACACTGGATAAAAAAATAATTTTGAGATAAAATTTAGTTTTAATTTTATCTCATATTTAATATGAGCTATTAATTAGTCTCGGGACTATTTATCTCACCATTTATACTAAATGGTAGGATTATTATCTCATGTAGAGAGTGGTATAAAATTACTAAAAATCACACAAATACACAACTTATGTTTTCAATATTACAAAAAATCTCAACTCCCTAAACATATTACAAAAACCGCAACATATATACAGAATGCTATGTATATGCCGGCTATATTATGTATATTAATAGGGAGAGAGAGTAAAGTAATTAAAAAAGTGGGAGAGCGTGTTCTTATGAGATATTTTAATAATTTATGAATTTGTAATTTAGTATTGTTGGGGCGGGATGGATGAAGTGGAAACTCGCATCGGGGGTGCTGTGT
>NC_061117.1:204013955-204014597 GCF_002878395.1 Capsicum annuum
AGTTAATATCTCATAGAGTAAATACATAATTACACTCCTGATTTTATCCGAGATTTGCAAAAGACACCTAAACTTTTACTTCAATCTATTACCTCACGATTCTTCTTTATTTCATTGCAAACACACTATTTTGATCCTCTGCGTGTCTACACGCGCCATAGGCACGTGAAAGGGTTCGAATTTAACTTTTTTACCAATTAAAAGCTGTCACGTGTAAAATAATTGATATATAATTTATATTCTTTAAGGATATATATATATATATTTTAAATTATCCCTACCTCTCTCCCCCCCAATCCACCCACCCTTTCTTCTTCAACTCAATTCACCATTAAAGCTCCTCTATTGAAGTTTTTTTTTTTTAAAAAAATAAAAATCATTCATTAAAGCTCCATTTTACAATTAAGTCATATCATTTAACTACCCACCATTTCTTCTTCAACACAATGTCTTCTTCAACACCATTAAAACTCTTCAACACAATGTCACAATTAAAGCTCTTCCATTGAAGCTTTTTTTTAAAAAAAATAAAAAAATCATATCACTAAAGCTCCATTTTCAATTAAATCATATCATTTAATTATCTTTAAAACTCAATTCAATCATAAAACTATTTTTTGAAGTGATTTGAAAAAAAAAAAA
>NC_061117.1:204014697-204054865 GCF_002878395.1 Capsicum annuum
GGGTGGGGTGGGTGGGTGTTAAATTAAATAAAAAGGAAAATTTGATTAAAAAAATATGAAATTAAAGGTATTTAACACATGGCAACACCTGATTGGTGCGTGTGTTCACTCTCTTTGTTGTGATCGAGATTCAGCGAAAAATGGTGTATTTACAACGAAATAAAGAAGGATCGTGGGGTAATAGGTCGATTTTAAAGTTTAGGTGTCTATTTAAAAATTTCGGCCAACATCAGGGGGATAATTATGTATTTACTCTATCTCAAATGATCACTCAACTATGAACTTTTATCTTAGAAAGTCACCTAACTTTGATCTTTATTTCAAAAGTCACTCAACTATGGACTTTTATCTCAAAAAGTCACTGAACTATTGACTTTTATCTCAAAAAATCATTCAACTTTGGTCTTTACTTCAAAAATCACTCAACTATCACATATTTACTCAAAAAATCACTCAACTTATTAAATTAATTTTTTAAAAATAGAATTTGTTTATGTGAAATTTCTATTTAAAAATAAAATTTTGGTATTCCTTTATTGATATCTCTACCTCCTCTTTCTCATTTTTCTTCTTCTTTTCACTTTCTTCCCATAATTTTTTTCATAAATCACACATTATAATCTAGGAATTGACAATTAAAATTGTATGGAATCGAATTACTATCATATTTTATATTTGTATTTGATTTTTATTTTGTCTTTTAAAAAAGGAAAAAAATTAAAGATGGCAAAAGAAGAGAAATAAAATAAACGTATAATGTATTTAAAAAGGAGAAAAAAGAAAGTACGGAATATTTTATTTTATTTTCTCATCGTTTGTTCCTCTTTATTTTTTTTCCTTTTTAAAGATAAAATAAAAATAAAATACAACGATTAAGTTTATATCATCTGTGTTACAGTAAATGATCAAAGATGACCTGGAAAATTTTAAAATGAAAACAATGTATTTCTATATAAAAAGAATCAAAAAGTTTATTCTAATCCCTTATCATTTCTTTCAATTTTATCAATTCTACAAATATAAAATATGGCAGTAATTTGATTTTCTATAATTTTAATTGTCAATTTCTAGATTATAATGTGTGATTTATCGAAAAATTTATGCGAAGAAAGTGAAAAGAAGAAGAAAAATGATAAAGGGGAGGGAGAGATATTAATTTAGGAGAATATGAATAAAACGGTCATTAAAGGAATACTTTTTATTTTTTAATTATTTTTTTAAATAGAAATTTTACATAAGTAAATTTTATTTTTAAAAAATACTTAAATAGGTTGAGTGACTTTCTCAGTAAAAATGTGATAGTTGAGTGACTTTTGAAGTAAAGATCAAAGTTGAGTGACTTTGTAGGATAAAAATTCATAGTTGAGTGACTTTTAAAGTAAAGAACAAAGTTGAGTGACTTTCTCGGATAAAAGTCAATAGTTGAGTGCCATTTGAGTTATTAAGTCTTTACTTGTCCACTTTTCTATTGATAGAGGGATTAAGAAGTTGTAAATATGATAGGAGTAATTTTATTATATTATTCTTTAAATATTATAAATTTAATGCTTTGAGAAATGCATTATATAATAATCATATTCAGTGTTAAGGGTAAAATGGAAAAAAATAGGTGAATTATTCATAAATTTTATAAACTGAACAAGTATGGTTAAACATTTCAAAATAGAAAAAGTGAACAAGTAAAGATAAACGAAGGAAATAGTAAATATCAATGAGAATCCAAACTCAAGCAGTGATTGGCTGGTGGAGCTGAAATGGCATTTCTAGATTACTCCCATTACCATCTTATCCTTGTAATCTAATTATCCTTTATTAAAGCCCACATACCTCCAAATCCAACTCCCCACTACACACTATTAGATAGAAACAAACCCCCCCACCCCCAAAAAACCACCCTCTTAAGCATAGAGTTGAGTGAAAAATCCTAGGCAAATATCTCCAAAATGGCACTCCAAGCAGCATCTTTGCTTCCATCTGCATTTTCTCTCCACAGAGAGGTAAAGCTGCTAACTAATATTGAATCAACTTAAACTTAGTTACTAACATGAAAATTGAATGAAGATTTTGTGTGACTCAATTGTGGCAGGGTAAATCATGTGCTAATCTCAAGGACAATAGCTTCTTTGGAGTTGCATTGTCTTGCAATCTTAAATCCAAATTCACTCCTACTGTAGGAAACAAGGTAATCAGAAGTATCTTTCTAATAAGCTGTGTTTTCACCTTTTCATCTTGTTTCAAAATAAGTGGCGTTACACAAAATCAAGGAAGTAATTATTTTTTTTCTTTCAATTGTACCCTTATTTGAATGAATGGAATTCTACACAACCAAGAAATCATTAAAGGGCTACTTTTTTTCAAGTCATTTAGTTAAAAGGTAAGTAAGTAAAAACACTTCTTACTTTCTTGAAGTGTGTAGTTTTCTCAAGGGGTGTGTCAAAGCTAAAAACACCACTTGTTTTGAAATGGAGGGAGTTATGTTACTAGGCCAAGAAGCACAATTGAAGTCTCTTAACTTCATGGAAAGCTATTCTAGGAAGTCAAATTACTTACCAAAATAAGAAGCAGGATTACCTCTTGAGGTCATAAACATCATATTTTCAAGCTGCAAAACAGTAGAAACATTCACGGCATTTGGACATGAATTGAGTGAAATTTGAAAAACAAAAAAAATGTACTATTCTAGTATTTAATGTTGAAGTTGAAAAATGAAAATTGGAAGTTAGAAGTTGTGTTTAGTCATGCATTTCAGTTGAGAAAACAAGTTGGGAGTTGTGGGGGGGGGGGGGGGGGGGGAATCGGGGGGGAAAGTAGAAAAAAAAAAATTTTCAAATTTGAAAAACTCATCCTAAAAACTAACCAAATAATCATGATAATGTATAACAAAATATTGTTTTGTTTTCTCAAAAAAAAAAACAATAACATGCCCAAAGAGGAGTCTGGGGAGGATAGAGTGTGAGTAGACCTTACCTCTACCTCAAAGGTAAAGACGCTATTTCTAGTAGACCCTTTGAATTTCACTTTCCAAATTCTTCTTGGGTCTATGTTAGAGCACGTAGTTGATATCTTCTTACGGTTTTGGTTATCTAACATTTCTCACTTGATCGGTCACTCTTCACCTATGGATCCTGATGACATACTACATGTTGCTTATCTTGTAATAGGAATTGACAAAGAAATTAGCAGTTGTACCTATTAGAGCACAAACAGCTGCTACCACTCCTGCAATCACCCCGTCTACCTCAGGACAGAAGAAAACCCTCAGGAAAGGCAATGTGATAATTACCGGAGCCTCCTCTGGTTTAGGACTAGCTACAGCAAAGGCGATAGGAGAATCAGGAGAGTGGCACGTTATAATGGCTTGTAGGGACTTTCTTAAAGCTGAGAAAGCAGCAAAATCAGCAGGCATTCCAAAGGAGAACTACACAGTCATGCATCTGGACCTCGCTTCCCTTGAAAGTGTCCGCCAATTTGTAGATACTTTCCGACGTTCAGGGAGGCCACTTGATGCGCTAGTCTGTAATGCTGCAGTGTACTTGCCAACTGCTAAAGAGCCAACTTTCACCGCTGATGGATTTGAGCTTAGTGTGGGAACCAACCATCTCGGACATTTTCTACTTGCAAGGTTGCTGCTAGATGACCTCAAGCAATCAGATTACCCACAAAAGCGCCTTATAATTGTAGGCTCCATTACAGGTACTGGTCTGAAACTCAAAGCTTATGCTCCCATATCTAGCATACTCAACTTCATTGAGCAACAAAGTTTCTGATCACCGCCTATCAACGCCTTTACAGCTAGAATTCCACAAATTAGCATATAAAGATATTCTTTTTTTACATGTAATTAAGCATGTAGATATACACGACAGAGAATCAAGAAACTACACGTATTTCATGCTACAAGTAAAATGCTGGGCAGCATGTCATGGAAGTATGATAGATTTCATAGATGCCCTACAGGAATAGGATAGGAGCAAACATTTGTGCTCTTTGGCCTTCTGATAGACATACTTTTGTAGCACTTCATAGTGCTATTTAACAAAAATATTACCCACTCAAAAAAAATATATAATAGAATTGCAGGACAGAATTTGCAGCTCCTTATGAATTGCCATAATATAGGAACCTAAGATGATTGGAATCTCATACTATAATTTTTATGAATCAGGAAACACAAACACTTTGGCTGGAAATGTTCCACCTAAGGCTAATCTTGGAGATCTACGAGGACTTGTAGGAGGGTTGAATAGTTTAAACTGCTCACCCATGATTGATGGAGGAGAATTTGATGGTGCTAAAGCCTACAAAGATAGCAAAGTCTGTAACATGCTTACCATGCAAGAGTTCCACAGGCGTTTCCACGAGGAGACCGGCATTGCCTTTGCTTCCCTGTATCCCGGCTGCATTGCTGAAACTGGTTTATTTAGGAATCATATTCCCTTGTTCAGGGCTCTCTTCCCACCATTTCAAAAGTACATAACCAAAGGCTATGTATCTGAAGAAGAATCAGGAAAAAGACTTGCACAGGTTAGTCCAATTACACAAACTTGGTCCCTTTATCCCTAACATTTTCAGAGACTGAATCATCAACTAGCATGAAGAATACCACTGAATCATCAATTCTAAATTCAGGTAGTACGTGATCCAAGTCTTTCAAAATCTGGTGTCTACTGGAGTTGGAACAGTACCTCCTCCTCGTTTGAGAACCAGCTGTCAAAGGAAGCCAGTGATGCAGAGAAAGCACGCAAGCTATGGGAGGTCAGTGAGAAGCTTGTTGGACTGGCTTAGGAGGACTGGCAAGGGTGTTCCTTGTTTTCCCATCCAAGTCAGGGTAAGATGTATATATGAGATCGCCAGAGTTCTTTATCAAAATACTTTTGGTATTTGCTGTTGATTGTTTTCACCAACATAGAGTTTTCAGATAGGTAGGCAACAAGTTCTTGTAATGATACGAACATCTCAAGACTCTATGCATAACATTATCTAGTGTTGGTCCAGCAACTCTAAAGCTGAAGGTACCTGCAAAGAATTGATCAAACCATATGAGTATATGATCATCATGCTATTTGCCAAATTAAGATAAGAAGACTGGTATTTCTAAATATCCATTAAAAGCTAGACATGCTATTTGTTACTATTTAGAATTTTTATTTGCATCTTTTTCTTGTCTTAGTTTCAGTAATTTCTGCTATGTATAGTATGAATTGTAGCACTACAAATGAATAAATCTATAAATACTCTACAGAATTGGCACGAACATTTATAATGTCAGTCAGCAAAAAAAAAAATAAAAAAATAATTATACATAATTATGACCCTAAACTTGACATCAAATTATAACATTGATCTTAAACTTTGATAGCGTACAATTAGGCCCTTTAACTATACAAAACCTGAACAAAAAGACACTCCGATTTTGCAATTACATGTGTGTACCTCACTTGCTCTGACGTGGATTACTAATTCACTCATATGGTGTCACCTAATAAAAAAACACATTATAAGTATGACCTTTAATTTTGTCATATGGTGTCACCTAATAAAAAAACACATTATAAGTATGACCTTTAATTATGTCGGTGCATAAATAGCAAGTCATGTAAATTATTCCCCTATATATCATCAATTCCACATCGAACCTGAACTAGTAAACAATTCAATGAAAACCTCCAGAGACTAGTCATAGGAGTTATCTCCTATTACAACAACATAATGAATGCATTCGGTCTTATTTGGGGAGCAAAAATGTACAGCTATGCTTCATAATATGCGGAACAAAGATTACATTATATATAAATATTTATTGGTATCAAAAGTGCTAAAGATGAAAGTTATTGGTACAAGAGCACATAGTACATAGTATTGAATTAAGTTTGTACTGGTCAAATTATGATAGTACATAAAATAGTTATGCTTCATAGTATGTGGAACAAAGATTAGATTGTTATGTTGTTAGCTTGTGGAAGTACTATATAAAAGCATTTGTTGGTACAAAAAATGGAAAAGTTGAAAGTTATTGGCACAAGAGTATGGTACACTGTTGGTTGATTGTAGAAACAATATTTTCTTCGATGATGCAATAGTAGAGAACTAAGACCGGCTTTTGTGAATTGAACTTCTTAAACATCTTCTTCTTTGAGTGTTGTGTGGCAACATCACCTTCAACATACGCCTATTCCATTACCAAAAAAGCCAAAAGACGTTTAGAAAATTGTTAAAATATAAGAAAATGATGGAGAAGTGTATTGATTAAAACCTCAAAGAACAAGCAGTTCGTAGATTGGAATAAATTGAGAAAAAATCTATAACACAAATGTAAGGTAAAGTTACATATAAAGGTGTAAGCAAACTAAATAAAGGTGTAAATGAAAAATAATACAGCTTATACCGAAAACATGTTAAACCATATCAAATAAACAATAATTTTGGATAATTCTATTATTCAGGTATGTGATGCAGTAAGATAGATGGACCAAACATACACAAACATGTCATTTCCACGCTGATTCAAATCAGTCACATAAAACATAGACATATTTCAAGTTGACTGCATTACAATTGTGTCGAGTTTTTTCAGTATAGTGAGCTTATTTTCTTTTATAAGTAATGATATTATTATAATGGTGTAAAAGCAGTTAAGACAGTGCATTGATAATTACAAATTATAAAGTGTGCAAAGTTTAAATCATATCTAATATGAAATTTACATCATTTACAAAGGTCATGTTGTAAGTTGCTCTATGTTTGTCCTCAACAATTTCACAAGGATACATTTTTGTTTCTCTAACTTTTTATTCTTTTTATAGGTCCAACAAATGCAAGCTGTTGTCAACTGTTAAATCTTGAAGGGTCAATTACATATAGAGGAATTATAAGGGAATTTTAGTACCTTTTTTACAACAAGCGAGAAAATTGTGGAGCTGGTGTAGAGATATTTTGAGAGGAAGAGGTAATTTTGGGAAAGTAAAGTAAAATTGGGAAGACTCAAAAGCTTTAGTGTATGGCTAAAAATGTTAACAGGTGGAAGTGGGAAGAGCCAATGAATTCTAATACAATTACGTAACTATCCTTTGATAAAATTATGCAACTGCCCTCCGTAGTCACCCAAAACTTTCACTTATATATAAGTTAAATAAGCAGCAAAAAGAAAAGACCATTATATGCTTCCAGGATCAAGACAGAAATTTTCACTGCAGTAAGCATATTGAACAATTAGCAATAGTTCGCCATGCAAATTCAATTTTTATTCAAAGTTTTGACAGGGTAAACACAAAACTGTTGGGAGTGCAATGAATCAGGGTGGATAAAATCAAACAAATTAAAGGTTCGAAAGATGAAGAAGTAGTAGTGTATTAGACTTATATATTATCCAAAGGTTACAGAGATATATACAAGTAAAGGAAAGACTAACTAAGCTAACTAGATACCTAAATTCCTAGAAATCAGCTAGAATATTATATACATTTAATAAAACATAAATCAGGGAGAGAAATCTGCACAATATATTACACAATCAATCATGTCCCAATACGCCCCCGCAAGTTGAAGGTGGCATCAATAACCTTTAACTTGGACAGATGTTGATGAAACAACAGACGAGGCAAAGGCTTTGTAAGCGTGTCCGCGAGATGATCAGCAATATGTAAATGCTGAACGAGCACCTGTTTTTGCTGCACTTGATCTCTAACAAAGTGAAAATCAACTTCAGTGTGTTTCATCCTACTGTGTAGTACCAGATTTTGACAAATATAGGTAGCACCAACATTATCACAATAGATTATAGGTGGATCAAGAAGCTGCACATGTAGTTCTACAAGAAGTTTTTGAACCCAATTGACCTCAGCAAGTGCAGAAGCTACTACACGATACTCTGCTTCAGTGGAGGAGCGTGCAACAGTGCGTTGCTTCTTAGATGACCAGCTAATAGGATTTGTACAAAGGTAAAGGATATATTCAGAATTGGACTTCCTGTCACTAATATCACCAGCCCAATCGGTATCTGAATACATAAACAATCCAGGATGTGTCTTGCTCGTTATCTGTAAGCCATGATTTTTGGTATACTGGACATATCTCAAGAGTCTCTTAACAAAAGACCAGTGTGTTTGTGTAGGAGCATGCATAAATTGAACAATTTATTAACTGCAAAGCTTATATCTGGTATGGTGAATGACAAATATTGAATTTTACCAAGTACTTGACAATATAAAGTGGCATCCGCCGAAGGTGTGTCATCCTTTAAGGATAGTGAGGCAGTGAAAATCATGGGAGTTGTAACAAGCTTACATTCAGACATTTTATGGGAAGCAAGAAGATCTGAAACATACTTGGTCTGAGAGAGAACACTCTCTTCTTTAGTGCGAAGAACTTCAATACCCAAAAAGTAGTAGAGATGTTCGAGGATTTTGAGAGAGAATCTGGCTGAAAGAACCCAGATAGTTTTATTAATAACCTCAAAGTTCAATCCAGGGATAATTATGTCATCAAAATATACAAGAATGTAGACCAATGTTTCATTTTGATGACGAATAAATAGAGAAGAGTTTGAATTAGACTTTTGAAAGCCAATCTGAAGCAAGAATTGCTTTAACTCAGAGTACCAAGCTCGAGGGGCCTGCATAAGTTCATAAATTGCTTGCTTTAATTTGCACATATAATTAGGAAAATCATAATGAGCATACCCACGAGGTTGATGCATATAAATATCTTCTTCAAGGTGACCTTGAAGAAATGCATTATTCACATCCAGTTGGCGCAAATGCCAATTATGCTGAACTGCAAGCGATAAAATGAGTCTAACAGTAACAGATTTTACCACTGGACTGAATGTAAAATGATAATCCACACCCGATCATTGCGTGAATCCCTTTACAACTAGCCGAGCTTTATACCTGTCAATACTTCCATCTGATTTGGCTTTGATACGATGAAGCCATTTACAATCAACAATATTTTGAGAAGAGGATGGCGGTACAAGCTCCTTAGGTCTTGTTGTTCATCAATGCCTCAAACTCAAGTTTCATCGCTTCTCCCCAGTGTGCACTTTTTTGGGCTTGGTTATAAGTGGTGGAAAGTAGTTCAGTTAATACAACTGCAATATAATCAAATGCTTACTTGGGTTTGGTAATATTATTTTGTGAACGAGTAACAGGTCGGTGAATGAATGGTTGTTGGGTATGTGTGGAAGTTGTGGTAGATGATTGGTGATGATTGTGAAATGGAATGGATGGCGAGGGGTCTGGAGTTAGTATAGGTAAAGGGGGTATCGAGGTGTGCCAATTTCAGCGTTGATACTGGATTAGTGGTTGTGTGGTGGGTGGGATAATAATAAGCTGTGTGGAGCAATCTGAGCCGGCAGCAGGAATTGGCGCTGCTGCCAAAGATGGACCTGAAGAGGAACCTATAGGAGGAGTCACCGGCAATTCTGGAAACCTTGATTGGTTAGAGAATCTCATAATCCATTGGAGGCACAGACTTGACACTAAGGTCATTTGACTCTTTGTACAAGATATCTCACTCTAACTTTGAAATTCTTTTTTCTTTTAAAGATGAAAATATATTAGAAAAGGAAAATTTATTTTCATAAAAAATAACATCTCGTGAAATAGGATCATAACACTGATGGCTGTGATGGGTATTAGAATATTCCAAGTAAACACAAGGGGTGGACTTGAGTTCTAGTTTGTGTTTGGCATATGGTTTAAGCCATGGATAACATAGGCAACCGAAAGTACGAATGGATTGATAATTTGGAATTTCTCCAAATAATCATTGGTATAGAGAATCATAATGAAGTGTGGGGGTGGGCAGTCTGTTAATCAAGAATGTGGCTTGTTGACAGGCAAAGGACCAAGATACTGGAGGCATGGAGGCTTGGTGTAAAATGGTTTTTGTTGTTTTAATGATGTGTCAATGTCTATGTTCAGCCATAGCTACTCGTTGTGGAGTGTATGATGGCGATACAAGGTGTTCAATGCCATTTGTGTGAAGAAATGACTTGAGACCTTCAAATTCACCACCGCAATCAGTGTAAACTGAGAGTATTTTTGTATGAAAATAATTTTCAACAAGTGGTTTAAATTTAGAGAAAACAGTTTTGACCTCACTTTTATTTTTAAGTGTGTACAGCCAAATGTATTTTGTAAATTGATCAACAAAAATTACATAATATAATTTTTTATCAATTGACAAAACAGGTGATGGTCGGCCCCATACATCACTGAAAATAATTTGTAAAAGCTTTTTGCTCACCAGAGTATTCTCAGAAAAAGGTTGCCAATGACTTTTATTAGAAGAGTAGGAATTACAATGATTAAACATTTCAGAATTTGAAATTGGAATTGAAAATTTTTTGTGAGAGTGTTTAAAACACTCTTTTATTTGGATGTGCCAATTTTCTATGCCAAGATTGTTAAGATTCAGCCATATAGGATTGGTAGCTCAAATTACCTTGGGATCCTCTATCAGGCCACTCATAAATTCCTTCTTTATTCTGGCCTCATGCCAACGGTGCCCTCGTACTTAGGTCCTTTACAAGAAAATCAAAAGGAAAAAATTCTATGGATGTCACATTGTTTTTGCAAAATTGAGACACGGATAGAAGGTTAAGTTTAATCTATGATGCACACAAAGTATTTAAAAGATGAAACTTTTTATTTGAAGCATTTATTTGAACATGAACGGTGTGAGTTATAGTGATTTTGTTATCGTTTTCCATGGTAATATTTTCAGTACCAGTGTAGTCATCCGTACGTTGAAGATTTTGAGAATCAGCAGTCACATGATGCGGTGCTCCTGGATCGACAACCCAAGGCATAGAAACAAAGTTTGCTCTGGCTTTCAAGTTATTGTGGGAGAATGAACGACACACGTTGGCAATATGCCCAGTGCGACCACATAGCTGACAAACTGGATGATTTTGTCAAGAGGTCGTTGGATACCAATTTAGTGATGTGGCTAGTGCATTTGTTGGACGCCAATTTGGTGACGGTTTTTGTGCCACTGCAGCTGTAATTGAGGCATGATTAGGCCCATTATGTTTGAGGAGAAGCTCTTTGTTAAGAAGCTTGTTGTAAAGTTCCTCATACGAGATAGGTGTATCTCACGCTTGGATAACCGCTGAAATTGAATCATACTCAGGTCCTAGACCACTGAGTATTTTGACAACAAGTTCTTCATCGGGAATAGGAGTTCCAGCCGTTGCAAGTTCATCAGCAACATTCCTTATCTCGCGCAAGTACTTTATCATACTGCGAGAGTTTTTTGTGATTGTAGCCAGAGAGTTTTGAAGACTAAAAATTCATGTATGTGATTTGTTAGCATACAGGTTATGCAGTGTATCCTACACTTGCTTTGAGATGGAAGTTTTGGCGATTGTAGAGGTGATTGTAGGTTCAACAGATGCCATTAAGGCATTGCAAATCAACTGGTCTTGGCGAAATCAGAATTTGTCTTGAGATTGGGTACCTCTTGGTTGTTGAGGGTTACCGTTTTTATGGTGCTGTCAAGATTCCATCGAAATAGCAGTAGAGATCATGACCGAACACGAGAGATTCGATTTGCACTTTTCAAATGACAAAGTTTATTGGACTAGTAAGTTTCAGGGAAAGTTGGGAACTGGGGTTAAATTGTATCAAGATGGCTGGTGTTATTAGCAGGGATAGTAGAATCACTTGGATTCACCATGGATGCCATAGAACCAAAAGGAAAACTTGAAAGAGATGAGAAGACTCATTGGAGTTTAGAAAGGCTCGGATATCATAAAGGTTTGAGAGATGAAGGAGTAGTGTATTAGACTTATGTATTATCCAAAGGTAACAGATATATATATATACAAGTAAAGGAAAGACTAACTAAGGTAACTAGATATCTAAATCCCTAGAAATCAGTTAGAATATTATATATATTTAATAAAACACAAATCAGGGAGCTGCGCAATATATTACACAATCAATCATGTCCCAATAAGAATAACTGAAAGAAGAAGCTGGGAAAAAATAATCTTTTCAACTTACCAATTAACCTAGTACAGTTATTCATATGCCAAAACCTGAACAGGGCAGTACTAACCTACCAGCGCCTAAAGTTTCGCTAAGAGAATTGCAAAATATGATGTCCACATTGGTACCTTCCACATAATACCAATTGCAAATTATATGATTATCACAAATTTAAAACATGATGCAACATCTCAGAAAGTCTTATACTAAAAAACAGTTGTCATCCCTCAGTATGTATAAAGTTCGAGATGACTCAAAATAGAGTCTTCTCCGTCTGGTCCTGCAAACCTCCATAAATATAGAGCAAATTACTGTAGTATTTTTCACGTTGGAACATGTTAAAAATGCTACTACATCCTATTTCTGCTAGAATATGAGATATGTACCAAACATAATGATAGAAACTAGGGTGCAGAAGAGATAGAGAATGAAATTTTACTAGTTAAAGAAAGTGCAAAGATCTTAAACACTATATTATCTAATAACGAAATCCGTATAAAGTGGACAAATCTCCAAATCCTAAGACAAAAATAATATTTTTCTTCCATCTTTCTAAATTCTACCAGATTCCTCTATTTAAACTAAGACATAAGCAGTAACTGCTGTAGATAACTACTATAGATAACTACTGATAGATAACTGCTTCTGTCCTATCTAAAACTAAGAAACTAAGTTACATTAACTTCACATGCTAAAGGAGCAGTCTTATCACTACATTCCCCTTGAAAAGTCGCCTTGCCCTCTAGGCGAAAAGAAGACCGTGTGTTCTCCTCTTGCATTAACTCCAATTATGCAAACGTTCCAGGTTCGATGACCTGGCAGACTTGTCTCCACAACCGTAGCATAGGCCTTTTTCTTGGCGAATTTGTTGTTCAGAATTTAAAGGGCAAATGTTTGGAAGCGATAATTGTTGGAAAGAGCGTACTAGTTAACAGAATGACTGAAAATTAAAGAATTTTTTAGCCGTTGGAGAGGAAGTTCCAATTGATGAAGGTCGTGATATAGAAGGCCAATCGGTTACCTTACTGGACAGCTTTGGTCCATGTTTTCCTTCATATTCTACAGCTAGACTCATTGCCTTATACACAGATCAAGGCTTGTGAATCCTAACGTCCACATGAAGGTCTTATTTGAGCCCACTAAGGAAAACTCTAAGCAAATAGTGTTCTGGCCAATTTTGCACATGTTCTGCCCATTTTACAAATTCTTGCCTATACTCAAACATTGATCTAGTGGATACCACACTGGTGTTCATCTCGATTTTGAAACTCAGTGGGTCTGTAATTTTCTTGCATAACTTCAACCAAATCATCCCAGTAATAGATAGTTCTCTCACTGTTGATACAAGTAAAAAGATCCAGTGCATCTCCTTCCAAAGACATTGAAGCCACATCAACCTTGCAATCATCAGGTGTTTGATAATTTTGAAAATATTTCTCCGCTTTCAGAATCCAACCTCTAGGATCTCCCCCTCATACTTTGGAAATTCCATCTTTGTGTGAACTGTAAGGAAGCCGATAAGTTTCTTGATGCTTCCAAGTGCTATCAACCTCACCCTCTTCCAGTGAAAACTTTAGATTTTCTTTGCCTATCCTGGTTGTTTTGTGATTTTAATACAACCACATTAGCAACCAAAGTGTCTATGGCTTCCAATTTTGCTGCTATAGTGGTCAATTGTTGGCCGATTTGATCATGACTCGTCATGATAGGTTCACCGTGGGAAGTACTGGTCCGTATGTTAATCATGGCAGAGCTTATGGCTCTAATACCAATGATAGAAACTAGGGTTCAGAAGAGATAGAGAATGAAATTTTACTGGTTAAAGAAAGTGCAAGAATCTTAAACACTATATTAACCAATAACCAAATCTGTATGGAGTGAACAAATCGCCAAATACAAAGACAATAATAATATTTTTCCTCTATCCTTCAGAATTCTACCAGGTTCCTCTATTTAAACTAAGACATAAGCAGTTACTGTTGTAGATAACTACTGATAACTACTAATAGATAACTGCTCCTATCCTATCTGAAACTAAGAAACTAAGTTACATTATTTTCACATGCTAAAGGAGCAGTCTTATCACATAATTTGCCAACCTATAAATTAAAGGAAGTTAACCAAAAAGCTTCTAATATGAAGAGATGTATAAGCAAAGAGAGATATTAGAACTATTTTATCGAATAAAATTAGGACAATATGATTGGTTGTTTGAAGAGAGAAATTGAGGAAGCTATGCACAGGCTATTTGAGCTTCAAAATCAATTGAACTTCGAAGGAGAGAAAAAGATGAATGGAAAGAGAATCTAACCTAGTGAATCTGCCCCATATCCACTCATAGTAAGGTCCATTTTAAGGAAACTAAGGTAAAGGGGAGAAGTAACTACTGGACAGTTACAGGAAAGAATAGTCTTGATCTGTGAAACAAGAAAAAGGGGAATGGACCCAAAAATAAGAAAAAGGATAAGACCACAACCTTAACTTAGGTAGCTGAGGATGAACTATTGAATTATTGTGCTTCAGCTGGAAATTATTCTTTGACTCTTACCTGGGCAAGCATTGAGCAATTGCTGAGCACTTACTCTAGTAAGCTGCAAATTCTGGAGTCATTTGTCTCCATTGGGTTGGATAAGTATGTTGAGAATAAGTCTCATCATATCAGCTGCCATATTCGATCAAAGTGTGATGTAAAAACAACAATGATGGATTAGTGATGCACAAATTTTATTTCAGGGGCACGTATAGATTAGAGGCCTAGCCCCACCTGAGCATCATGCAGCTTAGGTCAACTAACACAAAATTGCAGTTCGCTCAATGACTGGTAGTTGTTTGCTAAAACTATTGGTTGAACTAAAGACTCAAGAGAAGTCAAAACCTTTCAGTTCTGAGATATCAAAAGCTGATACCATCAACAATGGCAAAATGGTCTTGCATTTCCCTAAATGATTAATTAAGATCATCTTTTGACCAGCTCAACCTAACTGTTTCATTGATATATACCAGCTCGCTCATATCTGTCTGGTTGTGAGGAAAAGGATCTTATTTCAAGTGACAGCCAATACAATTTTTCATGATAGTGGATAGTTAACTTTTGGGTACACAGGTGGTCTGAGGATAGTTTATTGAAAAATGAGTTCCCGAGCTCACACAGAATATCTTGCCAAAGAAACCTAGCAACACTATAGATTAGGGGGATAAAAGGTGTAGAGACTTTTTGGGACTTGAGATTTGCAGGGACTTCCACAAGTGGGAGGTGACTGAGTTTCAAGGACTCTACTCCATAAGCAAGCTACAGGGTAGATAATCTCAATGCTTTGAGGTGGAGTCTAGTGAAGAATGGTATGTTCTCCGTCAAGTCTTTTGTTGGTAAGCTTTTGGTTAGGGAAGAGGAAGTCAAGACCAGATGTGTCGAGGAAGGTGTGTTCTTTTCACATGGCTAGCTACTACAGGGATGATATTCACGGGCGGAAATTCGTAAAACACGGAAGGTTATATGCGTCAGTTGGTGTTATAAGTGCAAGGATGAGGGCGAGGATGTGGATTTTCTTCTTCATTGTGGTTTTAGTTTTACTATGAGGCTATGGCGGGGTATGTTTAGGTGATTTCATACTTGTTGGGCTACCAAGAACCGTGAAAGATTCGTTGTTCAGTTAAAAGGGCGGAAGAAGGAGGAGAAGGCGCAGAGTGGGGAATATGGTTCCCCTTGCATTAATATGATAAGAAAGCTTTTAAGGAAACGAGAATTGAGTTTTTCTCAATTGAGGAAGCCTGCTACCCCCTTCTTGTCTGCCCATAGAGTTCCCAGTTGTATAAGAGATCAGGTGGAGTTTGTAGAGAGTTGTTTCTTTGTGTAGATCTTTTCTTTTGGTATACCCCCTTGTATTCAGCCAATATATTGGTTATGTTTATGAATGAAAATACCTTAATCTAATCAAAAAAAGAAAAAAATGATTGCCAGCACCTACTAAGTCCTGAAAAACTGCCTGGTCAATTTTCTCTTTGACATTGCACAGAACATTCATAAGTAACACAAAATAATAAATTCTATTACATCGGATTCTGATTTAGCTAGCAATTAATTAATCCTATCGGTATCTCAGATTAAGCTAGAAAAGAAGAGAGAGGTGTAAAAGAGGTAGTGAGAGATCTGAAGGTGGCAGGAAGATTGTCAAAGAGGGTAACAAGCATGAAACAACCTTGTTGCGTGCTTGTTAACCTCTTTGGCAACCTTCCTAAAGAAAATCATGTCCACTGCAAGGTTCATGGACTTGTCAATCACTGAGTTGGGCTAATCAGGCATGGTGATAAAATTTTCATGCGTGCCATATCTGCTCACAAAGCTTTCAGTTTGTCACAAACCTGTCAACTGCACGGAGGGGCATAAATTCTGTAAAAATATTTGAACTGACAGAGATAACTGATTTTCTGCTGCATGATTTAGTTCTTGTTCGTGCAAAAGCATAAGCACCACTGCACCTATAGCATTTTTCCATAGCTCCATATAAAATTAATTCATAAGATGCTCAAGAAACATCGAAATCAGTTAATGAATCTTGTAAATACAAAGTCAAACCATGGACTGATACAGAGCATGTGCAGAACTTCAAAAGTACCACTTCTTAGCACAGACTAAAATGAGTTCCTGCATGCTTGACATTACCAGATGAGAATTTAAAGATAAGGAATATCAAAGAATATGAAAAATGTAATTTGTCAGAAGTAAGATCACACTGGGTAATTAAATGGTTAGACTAAAAGAAGAGATCCTTGTGTTTGTCAAGACATAAGCTGTCTCCCATCTCAGCTGTCTACTATATATGTCAACAGTGGCGGAGCCAGATTTTTGGTTAAAGGTGTTCATATTTTTCCTTGAGCAAAGAACTTTTTAAAAACCAAAGAAAAAAACTACTAGGCCAACAACAGTGTTTTCCCTTAGGCAAAGAACTGTTTAAAAAAGAAAGAAAATAAAGTACTACTGCACCTGCCAAGGTTCAAACCCAGGTTGTTGATGCAGAAATACACACTCTTGACCACTGGACTATGCTTCTCTAGCTTGTCAAGGATGTGCAACAACATGTATATAACCATAAATATCTATATTTAACCTATATACTCGAAAAAAATTTCCAACGAAGGGTGGTCAGATTATTTCCGACGAAGGGTGTTCATCTGACCACCCTTCGTTGGCTGTGGCTCCGCCACTGTATGTCAATATGATGGGAATGTCCACATCCACGCTTAATTTTAAAATTTGCCATGAACTTAATTAATCAAATTTCACTAGCTGATTTATCCTCTCTTTTGAAAAGCCTCACCCCATTAGAAAAGAGTTCAGCTCTTGATTGCTTCTTTTTAAACTGTCTTTTGTTTCTTTCTCTTTTAAGTTACCTAAGAATTACCTCATACGCAACAGAAAAAAGAAAACTGCACAGTGAATTTTAGTTACCAAACAACATTGATTGAACCTTTTATTAAATGGAACCATAGCACTTGTCTCCAAAAATAATACAAGAGAAACAACCTTGAGAACAATATGAGAAATATCCGTTCAGACTTCATAATAATATGAGAAATGGAAAATTGCAATATTAAGTTCATATAAGGTAACAAGTAATACCAAGATCCAGCGTTTTGAAGTACAATTCAAACAAGGATGTTTTAACTATCGTCTCCTAACCTATAAAGCTCTCTAGATTATCAGGTACATAGACTCACAAATTACAGCAGATTAGTTGTGGTTATTTTCAGCCAAATTCTCCTCCTTCTTAAGTGTGGCTACCACCTTCTTCAATATGCTTTCAGTTGGTTCATGAGAGTTCTCTACAGCTTTCGCTGTAGCTTGCCATTTTTCCCCATGCTTTGGCTCTGCAGCAACACATCTCTTAAGCACGTCAGTCCTCTGCTCTTCTGTTCCATGCTGCTGTTCAAATTTGAAATACAATGCCCAGAAATCGCCAATATCTGGTGCAAGGGTCACTGCCCTGTTGAACCAATTTCTTGCTTTGTCTACTTTCCTCTCCTGCCAAAACAGCTTAGCCACAGCAGTAATAACGTGAGGATCATGATCGCACTTCTTTAAAGCGTCGGAGCTCTTGGTTTTTCTTTGAGGCCGAGGCGCCATCTCAATTGAAGCAGCCCATAGAATGCCACTGTTGGGGCACTCCTGCAATGCTTTAGCCATCAGAACATCGGCTTCCCTTTTGTAGCCATGCCTAGCTTCAGCCCGCACAGCTGCAAGCCATAACTCAGGGTTTTGAGGATTCTTCTTCCTGGCCATGGTAAGAACCGCTCGAGCTTTGCTCAGCCCATTCATCTTCTCCTCAAGAGTTGCAAGGGATAGCCAAAGGGGTATACAACTGGGGCAATTCTTAATGCCAGATTCAAATGCATCCTTTGCCTTGTTAGAATTACCAAGTCTTTCTTCCAATTGTCCCAACATCAACCAAAGTTTGAAAAATGAGGGGAAGCGCCTCAATGCTTCACCCAGTAATCTCCTCTCCTCATCCACGTTTCCAAGCTCTCTCTCCACAATGACTGACTTCATCCAGACCCGTTCCAAGCCTCCCCTTTCACGTGCCTTAGCAAGAAGCTTTCTTGCCCTCTCTGTCTCACGGTTCTCAAACTCGAGCTTGAAAGCAGCAAGCCATATCTCCTCAGAATCAGGAATTGCAGCGAATGCTTCCTCCAAAATTGCTCGAGCTGCAGGAACATCACCAGCAAGCCACTTCTCCTTGGCACCCATCAACCATAGAACCTCGGCCTTTGGAATGTACATAACTGCTTTACGAAGTAACGCATCAAGCGATTCCCTGGTGCCATGACTTTTCTCAAGCTGTGCGGCTTTAAGCCAGATGCTTTTCTTGGTTTTAAATACAGTACGAGCATGTGCATAAATGTATTTTGCCGTTTCAATAGAACCCCTTTTCTTGCACTCCTCAGCATCAGCAACCCAGGTCCTCTTCCTATCTTCTTCCTCAACGCCAAATCCAACAGTGTTATTTATTATAGCTTCGCAAGTCGCAAGAGAACCGGCTCTTTCACATCCTTCAGCCTCCTTCATCCACGCCTCCCTGTCAATCTCCAAACCTTCTGTCTGTAAAGACTTGATTGCCCTTGCAATAATTTTCCCAACTAATTCAGTTTTCCCATTGGCTTCTTCAAGCCTAGCTGCAGTGATCCAGATGGCAGGCTCTTTAAGCAGCTTTTCTCTAGCCTTGTTCAGTACCTTCTTAGCATTTTCATAGGTTTCCAACTTAGCAAGAGCAAGCCACAGCTCCACATGCAATGGACAGCATTCCACAGCCCTCTGAAGCAAAAGCCTAGCATCTTCTTCATTGGCCAACTCCACAACAGCTTTCCACAACCTCACTGAATCGGGAATATGCTCTAGACCTTTCCTCAACACGCGGCTCTTGTTTGCTGTATCTTCCTCCAACTTTGAAGCCTGCATCCACAACTTCACAGAATTTGGATTTGCTTTAACACCTTGAGCAATCACTGCCTTGGCCTCAAGGGGGCTCGCCAAACGACATGCCTCCAACCAAACATCCTCATTCTTAGGACATTCTTCACACCCTTTCTTTATCAACTGCCTTGCTACCTGCATCTTCCCTGCAACCTCCTCCAATCTAGCAGCCGCTATCCAACCAGGAGGATGCTTTGGATTCGTCTGAGTAACAGACTTAAGCAACAACCTAGCCTTCTTTATATCGGAAATTTCAGCATCACTAGTAATCTTCATACTCTTCAAATCAGTCAAGTATCCCTTAGGATCCACCACCGTTTGCCCAGTAACCGAATCCAAAATCCTATCCAACCTCACCGACAACACAGTTCCTCTCCCTTCACCCACCGCAGTCAAATCTGCAACTGGCGTCTGCGAAGAAGGCGTCTCCATACCACCAACTATCCTACTCCTCGGATCCAACGCAGTTACATGCTCTTTCTCCTGCCTTGCCTTCTCCAAAAGCGTATCCGGAACAGGCACAAAACTCTCAAACCTCTTCTTCTTATTCCTTAAAGAATAATCCCCTATATCCGGTATACTATCCCACTCATCACTAGACAATGTGTACAACTTCCTCTTCAAATCAGCAAACTGTTCAGTAATTTTCGGATTTGAAGCCCTATACTTTTCAATCTCCTGCTTTAACCTAGCTTCCCTCCTATCCTTCCTCCTCGAATCCATCCTCTGATCAATCGCTTCCCATATCTCATCCGCCTCCTTGTCATCTTCATCATACTCCGCAGACGCAAATAACCCTACATCATTGCCTTCAAACTCATCAAATTTCTGATTCTCGTCATACCCTTTCTCCTCACTCTCCTCCTCTTCCTCTTCTTCTCCACCACCCTTCCCTCTCCCACGTCCAACTCCTCCAGCCGCAGGCGCTGCTCCGCCAACAGCTGACCTATCCGGTAAATCCGGGGCAGCACGGGCCGGGCCGATATCCGACCGGGTCGTGAAGCCCGTAGCACCACGGCCCAGCCCAGCAACATAATTCGGAGGAGGTCGAGTGTTGAGGAAATCGAGTCGGGCTTTCGGGGCACCCGGTGCTTGCATACCACCGAGAAGAGGAACGTGAAGGGTAATAGTGGAATTTGGGAAAATTCCGAGATCTGATAACGGCGACGATTCATCGCAATCGCCGTTAAACAGACGGCGTCCGGATGAATAGAGCCGTTGTTGAGCGATCGGGATTTGGAATTTTTCGTTGATTTGTAGGGTAAGGGTTTGAAGAGAAGTAGTGGAAGGGGTGATTTCTAGGGTTAGGGTTTTGTGATTTGGGAGATTTATGAACACCATTGTTGTCTGTTGATGAGCAAAATTGTTCAACAGAAGATAAACAAAATGATTTGTATACTAGCGGAAATAGGTCGGTGTAAACTTGGAAATGGAACTCGATAATAGATGCGTAATACTCTTATTGTTGTGTAAGTTCTTATTAGTCAAAAGTGTCTTTGACTGCTGAATCTGCTTATTTTGATTTGTAAGGCATAACAAGTAAACATGCTTGCATCAAAAAAAAAAAAAAAATGTAAACATGCTCGAAGGCAATTCTTCGTGCATCGGACATGTAGTTCATCGAATATGTTGCGATATGAATAAGAATACATGCTGCAAAAGATAGGATCGAAGCTGATACATTAATCATTTACTTAATATTCTTGTACGAGTTCATAATAATCGCAGGAGATGAATCTTGATTTTGGTGAATTAAGGTATAATAATCTTTAAATTAGCCTCAACTTATATTTATGATCTTCAATTTTGAATGCGTATAAGTACGTATTTAAATTTGTATAAAGTTGAATAAGTAAATATTAACATTTTATGTGGCATAATATACGTAAGACGTTAATAAGCCATGTAGGATGCTATATTAAATGCTTGTGTTTACCTGTTCAAATTTATACAAGTTTAAGTATTTATTTATGCACATAAAAAATAGAGAGTATAAATAAAAACTGAAGCTAAGTTAAAAGGAGTCATTTATATATTATATGATGAATAATTGAATTCCATAAGGGGCGAAAATAGGAACAACACAATGAACTATAAAATAAATATTGTTTTCCCTCCCTCTCACATACATGCTAATAAAAAATAAATTTTATGTTGATTCCTAAGAAGAAATTTATAAACAAAACGAGCTTTCCTAATTCATGCGTTATTAGTGAAGTATATATTATGTTAATTCAATTTAATAAAAATAAATAAATAAATAAAACATTATACGTATATCATGAAGTACAAAACTTAAAATAATATAATCAAACGTAGGCATACACCATCAATTATTAACTGTACAAAACATATGTTTGCACCATCAATATTAGAAGGAGACTTCACCGATAAAGAAGATTTCAACTTAACTTGAGTTAGAAGTTTTTATTGACCTTAATTTATAATTAAATTTCTTTCCACATTAAGAAACTGATGTTAACAATTATGAACAAATAAAAATTATCAAATTTTTGTCGATGCACATTTAAATAGTGGTCCGAATCTTAGTTTAGAAATTTGAAGTGCAACAAATGCGCTACTCTATAGAACTCAAAATTCAATACATTCTACAAAATCACAAAGCAATTCAATTTACAATTACTAACTATTTTAATCTGTCTTCAAACTTAATTTGGTAATCATCAAATTAAAAGAATAGAGTATAATCCTAAATTTATAGGTTAATCGTTTACATGTCGAATTCAATCAATAAATTTAATTAATGATTCAACTATAATTACTAATCAATATATACCAAAATATAGTTAAATAACATAAATTAAACTAAGCCACAACTAAATAAAGAAAGAAAAAAGGAAGGGATAAACCTTTTTTTTTTGCCACTTCATTCAACAATAATATGCTTGTTGATTATTAACATATGAGAATTTTATTGTAAACTGTTGATTATGTATAGTTTATAGTTATATATAGTCTAAACTAAAAGAAACTTGGCTAACAAGTGATGTTACTAGACAATTATATCCAATTATATCGTAAACTGATTTTACGGATTGTTTTTGCTGAATGAAGTATCCAGTTTGATTTACTCTATATCTATATCTATATATACTAAATAGTAAGAAAGTTTTGCTTAGATTGTTGTCAAGTGGCGACCTAAGATGATGGCATGTGTTAGTTTTTAGGATAAATTAGTTAAAATTAGGTTTTAATTAGTTGTTAGTTAATTAGTTGTTGTTTTTTGGGAAGTTACAGATTTTTAATATTAAAATTTATTTTTTATCTAAAAAATTAATTTTTAATTAAACTTACGTATTTCAACTGCTGCTCCTTTAAAAAAAAAAAAAACAGCAACTGCTCCTTTTTTGTGAAAGTAATGTATATTGTAAATTTAGGAAAGTTTATTAAAGCTTTTTAAAATTTTGATATTTATTTATTTATTTATTATTCCATCTTTTCCTTTATAAAAAAAAATAAAAAGTAATTTTCACATTTTTTTATCATAGTGATGATTATCTATTTACTCTTTTTTTTTAAATGGAGATTGTTTGTGTTAATTTTTAAATTAATAATTAATAATAAATTTAATATGGAACTAACTCCCCACTTCTCCCACGTTCACAAACCACATTTAGGACTCTTTTTCTTAGAGGGAAGTTATCAGTTTTTAATAGTAAATATTTAAATATAAACATTAAATTATAATTAATCTAAGGTACTTAAAGTACTCCTTTGTTGAAACTTCTCTAAGAGATCGTAACTTTTTCAAACAACACTCTTCATTCAGAGTAGAATAATGTATTTTAACTTTACAATCAACTCATTGCTCTGCTCTCAAGTTTCGGATATGGCTGATCAAGAGCGACAATTTGCACGTTTTCTTTAACCCTTTTTTATTTTCATTTATTTTTCTCCTTCTGAAATATTGTGAAAATCTTTTTGTTTGATTCTTGCCGTCTAACATATTTAGAGATTGGTTTTTAATTTTTGTTTGTTTATATTCTCATTCTTGTCGTAAACCAAAGATAATTTTTTGATTATTTATGCTAATCCACTTATCTTTTCAAACCTCTAAAATTTCCCTCAACTTCTCATAGGTGTTTTCTCTTTCTACTTCATGCTAAGTATTTTGTTATTATCCTCAGAATCATGCTCCTATGTTGAAGCCTCAAAATTGTTATTTGATGTCTTCTCTTGTTTGTTTTGATAGGTGTTGACATAATTGTAATATGTTTTTCATATTATATTTATATTATGACTAATTCATATCCTTTTTTTTTTTCGAAGGCAGGAGATAGCTAGCCATATCTATAAAAAAAATTTATACAAGGTACTTAAAATTTAAATTATTTTATGATTAATTTATTAATTCTCTGTCTGTATATCAATCAGAAAATCCAGTCTTCTTGGATTCTTCTTTTAAATGCTAGGGATTTGTTTTTTTTTTTTTTTTTTTATGTGGGTTGATGTAATAATTTATGTATATTTAATAAGCTAATTAGCTCCTCTCCAATATGAAAACAAATGATATGCAATTGTTTTGTTCTTTTGCAGAGGGCAACAAGAAAATTATCATAAATAATGTAAGACTTTTTGATGCTAATCACATGGCAGTGAAAGTTTAAAAAAGGTTTTTCGTTTACATGAATTGTGACATGAGTTATTAATTATTCCGTAAAAATCTATCACAATATTAAATATAGTATTAATCTTGAAATCAAAATTATGTATTTGATAAATCTGTCATATTAATTTCGTCTAATATATTTTAAATTTTAAATTTTATTATTTCAGTATAGAAAAATAGCATGTTTCATTCGCTATGTGCCTTATAACTTCTTTCAGGTTATAATCAGATGTCAGTATTTCGACATTTCTTTCACAATTCATACTAACGACTCTTTTAGTGGTGATATTCATGTGAGAGGTGTTTATGGACATTGTCCTGAACTAATAAAGAAGTTTATGCATAATTCTCGCTAAGACGTGATTACAAGGCAAATTACAAGTTCTATTTATTTTTTTACCTTATTTAAATTAAATGTCTTTCGTTAATTGTCCTCATTTTATTTGCATAATTCAAATGGTAATTTTAGAATTTCGCAACAAGGTCAACGTTAAATTGAATTTAAAGTTAGCCGATAATTTCTTCATTCCTTTTAAGTTGCCACGTTTCATTTTTTGAGAGTCAATTTGATTAATTTTTAGAGCTACATTAGATTAAATTAGCTCAATGTTTTAAAATTAAAAATTTGATATCTAAAACTATACGAAAAGTATTATAGATTATAATTTAAAATATGATTAATCAATATGATGTTCATTTAAGTTTCTACTGTTTTACTCTTAAAGAGAAAAACAATAACATCAAAAAAAGGTGTAGAATACAAAATTACAGTCACTAATTAAGAAGTAGTTTCTAATAAGTTACACAATTACAGAGCAGTTATTGGCACGGCTAAGAATGATGGGCCAAAATATAGGAGGAGTCGTGATTAGCTTATTTTCTTATGTAGTAGTTACCTTTAAACAATAACTAGGTTTTGCACCATGTAAACGTTTTATGATATTCCTTTTTAGATTCTTTTTTCGAAGTCACTTTATATTTGTGCTTTATTTATTTTTTTAGTTCAATATTGCTAATTTTTTGTATGTATATATGGTTTTTCTTCATTTTGGGGGGATTTTTATGTGATATTTGTTCTATATATACGTGTGTGTTTGTGTGTGTGTGTCATTAATTTAAGCATCTACATATTATGTTTAGGGTGATTTGCATATACATGCAGATAGAAGGATCGATGTCGATATAAAACAGGTTAGCATATATACTTTTGCTTATACTAATTAAGAGAAAAAGTATGATATTTTATTTATTTTTACTCAACTAATAAACAAAATGTAACATAAATATATTCAGAATAACGTGTAGACAATGAAATATTGTGCATCACATTAATATTCATTTATTATTTTAAACACTTGAATGATAAATATGTTAATTCACTATTTTGATTCTAAAAACTTGATAAATAGAAAAAAAATATTTTCATATTCCATTCTATTTTTGATTCATTAAGTTATGAGTCTCTAGCTATTTTTTTTTTTTATGCACAATATTTTTCGCACTGCTCATCTCTTAATGTTCTTTTTTTATTTATATTTTATCACATATTTCTACATCTTTTTAAATTCTGTCATTGAAAAATTAAATTGACTCGTGAAAATTATTAACTCTCTCTTTTTCTTTAATCTAGAGGACATTTACAATCATCACAATCATTTCACGACTTGAAGATATTATACAAGTAGATATTCAAGCCCAAAATCTTCCAACGAAGAACTGCAGTTTCCATACAAGATCAATTAGGAGTAGCATCACTTGAATATCCTCGAATTTGAATCAAAGATAGATAGGTTAGTGATATCTTTTTTAATAACTTTTAATGAAGTTAACTTTAAGGTATGGAGAATTTTGAAAATAAAAATAATTATTTATCACACATAATGCTTGAACAAAAATTATGAAGGTGTCAAATAATTTTACTATAAAAATAATCAAGAACATCATTTGTTATGTATTAGTTACTAATCAGGGCATGTTAATATGCGCTACCACCATCTTGAATTTTTTTAACCAAAAGCGTAGATGATTTTCACATTTATCCTTTTACAATTTTATGTAGATTTTACATTCCTTTTATAGTTATTATGTCACCTGTTCTTATTGGCGTGACACTGTAAATTTTTCATTATCATGCCTATGACCTTTTGGTCCTTTACTCATTTTTTAGTATGAATTTAACTTGCAACAAGTCACATAAAAGAAAAGAATGTTATTTTAAAAAAAATATCTTAATTTAAATGAAAGCTGTATATGAGAATGAAGTAATAAAATTAATCAATTAAATTGTTAAATTATTTTTGTTGAATACGATCTTATATCTATATGGTATATAGAATATGCAGGGCTGAAAAAAATATAACCCTATCTCTAAATTGATAGAAATTGTCTATAATCAACTTTCTTTTTAACTTTAAATATTAAAAATATTATTATTATTGTTATTATTATTATATTATTATTATTATTATTATTTAAAAAAAGATAAATCATGTACGTGTTTAATCAATTTTAATGGTAAAAAAAAATAGAACGCAAATATAATTAATTGTGTGACTTTGCATTGATAGAAGTTGATGTCATTGGGACATGTTATCTGTCAAAATAGTAACATATTTTTGATAATTTACTAAAACAAGATAAATAAATAATATAACAAAATTAGTTAGTATGCATTTTGCTATGAAATTAAAAAAAAATGTAGTTGGGGTGAAAGTTCTTTTTATAGCTATTTTATTTTTTTTCGTTTCATTATTTTGTGAAACACTAACCCTCATCTTCTTACTGCATCACAACATCGCCCCACGATTTTTAAATTATTTATATTATAATTTAATAATATTGTGAATCAATTCTAAAAGTTGAATTTGAGTTCGGTTAGGACACAATTCTCAAATCTCTTATACCTATTTACCGTTTTATACAATCAAATTATAACAATTTCTAATCACATTAATGGTTATCTATTTAATTAACTTTAAAATACGTTACAATTCATTTACTAAGTAGTGTACAATCATTTTAATTTAAAATAAAAAAATGCAAAATATTGATATTTGTCTAAATTAAAAAAATATAAAAACAAAACTAACCAAACATATCACTTACCCAACTTCCCAACCACGAGCACTATTAAAAGACAATCTGACAATAGTCAATACATGCATATTAATTTTAATCACAATGAACTCCCACGAACTCCACAGCTTCACTTATATGCACTAAAACCCACCCCATGTCCCTGGACATTTTTATGTTTGCAACTTTTTTTAGGATGTTTTAAAATTCAAATAATACTAAACAAGAATTTTAGATGATTAGTCATGATAAAATCGTTACCATCACTATCTTCACACAGTGCATCTCCTCTACATAGTTATTGTTATTTTAAATTTATTATAGTTTCGATTCAACAACCGCAAAGCATAAATTTTTCTTTCTACCTTGATTCTTTACACTCATTATTATCAAATATTATATTAATAACTTTTACCGGTAAAGTTGAATGTTGAACGAGAGTATCAAAATTCAATTAGCATTGAATTAAATTATCAAATCAGTGTAAGTTCACTTTTCGTATCTATATATTCATTTTGGTGCAATAGTTTTTTGGTGGACAAATTAAAAATTCTTGGATAATTTACTTTCATCAACCTCTTTGATGTCTAGATCTAGATAAATATTAAATTATTCGGTGAAATAACCAGCCATACTGTGTATGATTTTCTGTTTTAATCGATTTCTTTTTAATAAATTCTGCGTCTTTTGTATTATTTTGAAGAATATTATGAGTTCAAGTGCATGGTCTCATTGATCATACAAAAATGCAAAAAATGTAGCAGTTACTGAAGAGGAAAAAGAACACAAAAGCTGAACTTAAAAAAGAAAAGAAGAATAGATCGATGAGTTGATTTATTCCCATTGTCATTGATAGTGTAAGGTGATATATATATATATATATATATATATATATATATATATATATATATATATATATATACACGCACACAATGTGGAAAGTTTTAGATGATTAGGTGATCATTTAACTAACTCTGTGAAGGTAGTTAACTAACTAATTCCGTGAAAATTACTGTTTATTAACTAGCTTTGTGAACTCAATTTAGTTACTTCATTTTGTTCCTCAACATATCTGTACATTAAGACTTGCAAAACATATTTTTGAAATCATCTCAATTTGATATATAGTACATAAAAAATTTAAAGCAATTCTCAAACTATAATTTGATCTGTTGCTAGAACTATTTGGTTGGTTCATGTTTTCTCAATGATGCTTATTTTTCCTCCATGAAGTGTTGGAAGAAATTTGGGAAACCATGCTCATGACTTCGAAAAATGGTGATATTTTCTCAACAAATATGAAAAGGTACGTATATTTGCATAGCCAAACTTTAGACTTAGGATGAGCTAATGATTGTAACACAGGGGCAGACCTATAGCCAATTTTTTGGTGCTTTGACATTCATAAAATTTACATTTTAGGTAATTATAAAAAATATAAAAATTTATATAGAAACTAAAAAAAAAGCATCCTATAAACCAAAAAGATAACTAGGGAATTTAGTTTTCAGGCAAAAACATAAAACTTTGAGCGTCAATATGTATGTTCGAACCTCCTAAACACCCACGAATCCTATATCTTAGGTCTCATTGTTGTAACATGACAATTTATTTGAAAATTTTGTAGCAGTTTCTGAATAGAAAATATGTCTTATTATAATGTACTCAGCTTTAGTATGATATCCATTAATAGTACTTTCGTACTTACCTAATTCTTGAAAAGAATAAATCATGAGCGTTGTCTATGTATACGAAGAAGCTTTCTTTAGACCTTGCAAAGCATCACAAACAGCCAAATCATAAAAAGAAATACTATAATACGTACATTCGAAACTTTTCATAAATGGCATGAGAACGACACTTGTATTGTATATTTGTATTGTTTTATTAGTCTCTCTAATTAACATACTCTTTTTTGCTTAATTTTTTTTCAAATTTTTTGTTATAGCAAGTGAATTTAGCTTTGTATCTTTTGATGCATACTGATTCTGTATTTAATTTGAATTCAAAAATACATAATTAGATTGTTGTTTAAATTTAGTTGCAATTGTTTGTGCTTATATTGGTTTAATGTTTTATTTTTTAGTAATTTTTAAAGTTATTTTTGTCTGCAAGAATAATTTCAACATATATAGTGATGGAAATGATGGAAGAGATGTTAATCTTATTTTGATGATATATCAAGGAAAAACGATCGATAATTTGTAATAGTTTCAACCTAACCATTTATTTACCTTATTTCTTTGATCAACAACACTACATTCAATGATTCCTATCAGACATGCCATTTTGAATGTTATAACTATTACTGACAAAATTTGAGATACTCTCCTTTAAATTTACGAGATATAAGGCCTATGAATAGCAATTTGTATTTGATAATATTTTTGGAAGGAATTTATTTTTGTTCTATTAATCATTATTCTAATGAATTTTAAGTCATATTATCAAAGAAAAGAGACAATTGCTAATTAGTAAGAACTCTCACTTCCAACCTCAAGTTTTGAGTTTGAGTCAACAAAAAAACATAAAAGATAGAAGTTTCTAAGAAGAGATAAAAATAAACATTTAAAAAATCATATTATGAGAAGATACATAATAATGCTTGATTTATTATTGAAAAATAATTTTACATATTCATTAAGAATATCCTGATGAGTTTTTAATTCATTAATAAAAAGGCCAAATAAATTAAGAAATGGGTAAGAGAGAAGAGCATAATGAATAACTATGTTTTGATTTTATAAGTATATCTTTTTGCTTCAGCTTTTGATCGAGAGATGATAGAAAGCTTATGTTATTTTTTCATGGTAAAAAAATAAAAAGTAGTTCAGTCTTTTTTTGTTTGCATTACTTATTTTGTCCGCTATTGGACACACATCTTAAAATAGAGTAATATATAGTAATATTATGTCATGTGAAAAGTTAGTAAAAATTTATTAGCAACATATGATACTGTGGATATTTCATCAAATAAAAATAAGAAATAAATAAATAAATAAATTGATGGTCATAAATTCATTTTCTTTAATTTTTTTAAAAATAACATTTTACATTTTATATATGTATATTCTTCAAAAGCATCATGAATATAAGTAATAATTTCATTTGGAAGGTAATTTGAATTATCATATGTGAAGAAGCAATGAAACTTGATAATGGTTGTGCTGCAATTATGGTGAGTTCTAAATGATAATGCATACAACGCCTATTTTCTTATATTAAAGCAATATTGAATTAGGTATAATGTAGATGAAACTCAATAAGCTAAAAAATGATTATTTTGCTTTAAATGAATTTTACAAATGAAAAGACATATTAATTTTTTTCAATAATATTCAATGAGGTCATACAAAATGAAAAGGTATGGAGAGTTATATTAATATACATATCTTTTTGTAACTTTATACACATATAATTAATTTTTCATGCATGTATATATATTAATAAAGAAAACATCTATCGCACTGTAAGAAAAGATTCTTGATTTTTGCATAAACAATCGTTCTATGCTAGAGTCAGTAACAAATGAAAATTAGTTCTTTCTAATGATAATTAAACCAAAAAAAAAGAATCTTATGTCTTTACCGTTGCTATGCATAGTATTTTCTATAGTTACTTGTTCAAATATAATTTTGCATATTGGCCCCTACCTCTGGAGTATAAAAGATGGCATATTATTTGAAGAAATCGATAATAATAAAGAAAAATCAATTACATATACTATAAAATATTAGTATATAATAAGAACGATAAAAAGGATGAAAATAAAACATCCCTAATATGTCATACATGATTCATATACTTATGTTTCTATTATCTCTCTTTATCCTTTTTTCTTGAAATAATCCGCGCAGCGCGCGGGCACGTATACTAGTATTTCAAAAGAGATGATCCAAACGCTAATAGCCCTTCTGCCAAAGAGTTGGTCAAAACCTTTAGCATTGATCGTTATTCTGTGAGAATGCAGTATGATGGTGCCACAAATTTAACGGGTGATCTCATGGTTAAGTCAGTCATGGTAAAATCTTTCGACGCCTTCAGAAAAATACTTTGAGAACAAAAATTGGATTCCTATTTCAGGGAAAGATGCTTTGGGAAATATCTTGATTTGCCAGAGGACAACAATGTTCGTTTCCAGATGAAAATGGTATATAATCTTCTCAAGTGCAGGTTTATGTATGAAAACAAAGATAAGATGGATGAGGTGTGGATAAATTACTGTGGCATGCTTGTTTGTTTTGGTTGGAAGGAGTTTGCCATAGTTATGGACTAAAATATTATCCTTCTTCTCCTTCTCAAGTTATACCTACTTTGACCAAAAAAGCACTCTGCACACCCCAAAAAGGCAAAGGCAAGTCGAGTGATCGTGATGACCTGGTGTCCATTGTTGGTCCAAGCTTCAAAAATAGAAATCTGATAGAAGCGTTGAAAGGTAAAGGACATTCAAAGAAGCATAAGCAATCATTGTGCTTGGTTTGGTTTGTACATAATGTTCTTTGGGCAAGAAACGTTAACAACAACATAAGTCTCGGTTTAATAAATCTCACCGAGGATCTTGAAGCATTTAACTGCTATCCTTAGGGTTATGAAAGATTCAAAATAACTTTCAAATATTTGTTGACTCCGTTAACGCCAAAAACAGTCAACTTATATGACTTTCCATGAGCCTTTATGGTAAATATTTCTTTTATCATGATATGATTCATCATTTTTTAATTTAATAATGCTTTTGATTCATTGGCGTTATGTTATAGGCTTGGGCATTTGAAGCCATTCCTTAGTTGAGACAACAAGTGAACTACCAGGAAGAAGTTTTCTATCCAAGAATTCTGAGATGGATGTCGGCCAAAATCGATAAAAATGCAAAATTTCTTGATCTTTTCAATCCCCTAAGGGAGCAGTAAGTTCAATTCTAATCAAGTTTTTGTTTTTATTAATGATTAAATGATTTCATCATTATTCTTAATATATGTACCGATTTATTTTAGATTATCCATCCGTGGCTTGTTTCGACCAATCGAGAGTTGAAGATGCTATTTTTTCTTATTTTACTATCTGTGCAAACTTTATCGGACCCTAAGGTCATTGATGGAATAAAAATAGAATTGTTTGAAGCAACAACCATCACAAGAAAAATAATTTTGGAGGGTGGGGCTAATGATGCTCTACTTACAGTTTTTGAAACAACAAACCATTATGATTATGATCATAATGGTTGTACAGATTTTTCTCTGAATTTTGCCACATCTAACGAATGTTTTGCATGCAAATGTCAAGACTATAAGGCAAAACACGATGGAGTAATTAATGTTATTAATGCACTAACTGCTTCTGTAAAGGAAATGACATCTAAGAGGGGTGTCATTCCATCAAAGAGGTTTTCATATCCAGACACTCCACTAGAGATCAAGACGACTAAGAGAAGAAGGAAAGACGCTTCCAAGGCATCATCAAGCATAAAAAAAGTAAAATTTCAATTCCTCTGTCTTTATCTTGCACCGATGTTTAGTGTTCAAGGGTCACAGGAGATCAGTATGAGGTGAAGAAGGTGAATGTACATTCTGTTCCAAGAAATAAACAGGCACATATCTATTTCAACAGATGATACATCTGCTGAAAATTATCAAACAGCTATATACATTTGTTGCAACTGTTGTCTAACCTATTGCATCAGATTCGTTATCTGTTTCAACAAATAAGTCTTATGTTGCAACAGATGGGTCATATATTCAAAATTATCGTACTTCTCTGATTTACCTATTGGAATTTATCCCAATAGATAATCCATTTGATGCAACATAAGACTCATCTATTGCAACAGATGGATAATCTATTGTATATCTCTACTTAGCATTGACAGTTCTAGCTTTCCATGTGGATGTCACAGTAGAAGCTACTACTGAAGAGCATTATATCACAGTTGATAATCAATCAACTGCTTCCAAAGAAGAAGAAAAAGTGGATCCTGTCAGTTTGGGAGAATGAAAGAATTATCCGTTTGAAGGGTTCAACATCTCGTACGAGGCTCCAAAAAAACTAACACAGTTGATCAACGACTATTCAGAATGGATTGCCGATGGGCTATTAAAGCATCATGCCGGCAGGTACATAAATTAATTTTATAGATATTGATTTATACAATTCTTGTTGTAAGAATCTGACATTAACACATATAAATCATATAGAAAACAAAATGAAAAGTGCTACAAAGTGAATGAATCGAGTCTTGGTTTTGATATGTTTGACTTGGTTGTTGCACATCCCAGGATTAAGAATTGGTTCTATTTGATGTCACAGCCCCAAACTTGCTGGAATGATGAGGTTTAAATGTCATATATATTACTATTAATTCATACTTTATTTAATTGCATCTGCGTATTGATTTTTCCGTCATGTAATCTGAAATGTTTGATAATATGTGCAACATATCGATGTAATTTTTTACTACCTCCGAAAGAAGGCCAAGTTGCAAATACAAGAACAATACAAATATACGACAGATAATTATTTGTACAAAGTTTACATCAATAATGCCTACGATAGGTATTGTCAACAACAATCGGGAGTTTCCCAAAATGAGGAATGCTTTACCAACATCATCAAAGGTTTTATCATTTTGACTGGCTTACCTTGGTATTTGGTCGATGAAGTGTACATCCCAATCAATTGTGGTGATGAATTCCATTGGGTATTGGATGTTATCGTTCTAAAAGTGAGGCGCATCCGAGTTTATGACTCGATGTCTTGAAGGAGATGTTCTGGGCCATCGTCTGAGATACAAAAGCTGACCAAAATATTGCCTACTTATGTTGATATAAGTGGTTTTTTGGACCAAAAGGTTTGTACTGATTAGTCGACGATTGAAGCATACCGGGATAAAATGGCTAATCCATTTGATGTAAAATATGTTGAAAGAATTGCTCAACAAATCATTGGTAGCCTGTAAGTTTAAGTGTCATGATTTAGTTTCATTTCACAAATTTCACAACGCTTGCATGAAAATTTCACAACGCTTGCATGAACTGCAAGATATGAATTATCTATTTTTTTATAATGCAGGAATTGCGGTCCTTTTGTTGCCGCCTACGCTGAGTATTTGAGCGATTGATTACAAGTACCAAATGATGGAATTGATGCTGAATTACTCCGTAAAAGATATACTGCTCTTTATGGAAGTAAAGAGAAGCAAATTCTCAAAAGCCGTACACAATCGATGTTAAAGATCCACGACGACCAAAGCTAAATTCCGTAGCACCGAATGAAGAACAACTTGTCCATATTGATTAGATCTTTATAGCTTGAGTCCATCAATGTAATAACCTATCCTCCTTGGTTTAACTTGTTGATTTATTTGTAGAGTAGATCATTTGTACCCATAATAATTTTTTTTACATTTCATTTATTTGTTGAGTTATTTCATGTAATTTCTGAAGGCTTCGATTTATTTTATGCTGTCTACGAATATAATTTAATCCTTAGTTTTGAACATGTTAATTGAATGGAGTGTTAGATTCAAATATCACAACAGATAATACATCTGCTGCAACAGACGATATATCTTATAAGACAGATTTAGACATATATTGCAATATGAGATGCAACACGTAGGTCATCTGCTGGAAATTATATAATAGGTCTTTCTACTTTTTTTATTTGCTCCAACAGATTATCGATAAGTTGAAATAGATAGATTATATGTTACAACAGATTGTATATCTGTTGCAACAGACAGACTGGGACATCTGCAAAACGCAACAGATGACCAACCTATTCCAACAGATAATCAATCTATCATAACAGGTTTTATATCTGTTACGGTAGATATAAATTTGTTGCATTATAAAAATTCAACTTGGCCAGACATAAAAATTATTGCCACTACATGTAAAGTGAATTGGCTTGAAATAAAAATTTGTTATCATGTTCGTCTCTGTCTTTGTACATGTTATTTTTATACACGGTCTCCAATCATTTAGTTAGTACCCCATATGCCTAGACCCATTGCATCTTTCCCACAACGGTGTCACATACACCGGTCAATTATGTGTAGGTCAGGAAACACTCGATGTATACAAGCGAGTATGGCTCATACGCTGCACCGGTTGTATTTCTTGGGAGCTAGATGTTCTTATTTCGACCTTCAAAATTCCATGATTTCTTTGCCAAGACTTCAGCCGGCAAATGATCCATCAGCTTACTCTGCGTCAACAACTTGGGCAACAACTTCAAGAGTGGCTGCATGTGGGTTAAAAATGTCTTCTCGCTGAAGACAGGTAAGTTGCAGTCATAAACCTTAATCTTTCCCTCGTATAGTAGTATCTCAATAGTGAGAAAATGTGTGACATCTACGTTCATGACTGCAAGAATTCTCTTTGCCTTGGTCCAGCTCTTGCCGTGTGGATATGGCCTCTTTTCTCTAATATATTTAATCACTTTTTCATCTCATTGGAATGTAGAAACTAACTGATCAAATCCCGGGCCATCGAAATCAACTATCTTATAGATATTAGCATACCTATCCTTGAAATTATTGTAGAAGTTGATGTCCATTATCCTATCGACAGCATCATAAGCATCCGGGTACACTAATTGTCTGCCCCTCATGAGAAAGAGAATTTCATCAACATACTGTGGTATAAGAAGACAATTTTTAAATAGGTTAGTAATTGTAAAGAATAAAAATACAGTGGAAAGAATCTGATGCAGAGGGTTCTCTGAATCAGTTCACAGATTACCCAGCCAACGTAACTTATGCAACAGATGCGTATTATGTTGCAGTAGAATACCAAGTTGTTGCAACAGATTTCACATCTGATGCGTAGATTCTTCTTCATGGAGTAGATTGGAAGGATATGTTAGCAAAAGTAAACTTACATTGTCCTCGTACCACACGTGCATATTTGTCATATTCGAGAAGTCTTTGGTGATAAATAAATGCATGGTGTATTCTTTTTGAACATTCAACTTCATGAATTCTTCCAGTTTCTTCTTTTTCTCCTTGCCAAGCGCTGTGAATATGTCCACCTTCTTCGGTGGCCCCTGAACTTCAACAACTCTTGGAGCGGGAGGAGTTGCAAATTTTGCTGATTTCAGAACGGAGAGAATTTGTCTAATTTTTCTTCCCTTCCTCCTAACCTCCGCTGTAGAAGTGCATGGTATGACACCCCTCCTGGATTTCAACTCTTCAGCAGCTCAGCAATGGCCTCTAGCTTTTCAAGGAGTTTATCTTCTCTGTCTTTGCACACTTTGCATTTACAATGAGAACATGGGGGTAAAGAGGGGTGAAAGGGACCACTATAAGGGTGGGAGGGACCGGTGTAGGGGTGAGAGGGAGGACCTGTGCAAGGGGTGTTTTCAAAAGTATTTATTTTTTGCTGAGCACCAACATACTCATAATCATGACTGGCAGCAGCAGCAGCATCAGGATGGCTGCCACCATCACAAATAACTCCACCACCAACACCCCCAGAAGAAGCACCCGAATCTGTTGCATTTTGAGGTTGGTTGTGAAGAGCTTCAACATTAGGTTGACCTTGCCTAACTGCTCTTTTTATGGATGTTGCTCCAGCCAATTCCTTCTTTATTAACTCCACCGTTAGGTCTTTTTTTGTATCAATAAGACCCAGAGTAAGAAAAGAAGTCATCCCCAACTCATCAATGGTAGGCACGATCTAAGGATGCACAACCTATAAAAAAAGACAGGAGGAATTTAAATCATATAATAATAATTTGCATTCAGTTGGGTTACATAGGGCTCGGATTACATGGATGTTAACACAACCAACTTATGCAACAGACGATCTAGCTACCATAACAACTGATTTGTATGTTGAAATAGATTGATAATATGTTGTATCAGATTACCCATCTGTTGTATAATTTGCATAGATGGGTAATTTGTTGAGTAGGGTTCAGAGAACCAGAGCAACAAATGGTTAATATTTTGTGAAATATGGATTATCTATTGCAACAGATTACCATATGTTGCACCAATTGTAGTTGACGAGTAATCAGTTGCAACAGATGACCCATCTATTGCAACAGATGGAACATCTATTTCAATATCTTTCTTTTAGGAAAATTATTTTAGTTGAAAGAAGACGTACTGCATCATCCAGAGGGTTAAAGAGATCAGCCTCGTTAATATTTTTTTTGCTGCTCTCTCTGCAGCCAACCACCTAAGGATCTTTGGATGAGAAACCTTATTCAAATAATCCTTGAAATTCTTTCGGAGGGGAGGAATGACTTCACATGCCCAAGCCTAAAAATTATAAACAGGAAGCAAGCAAAAAAAAGTCATAACTATATTCAATATAAATTAATGAATGAGTAAAAATAGTGATCAATTTTACCATGAAAGCCCAAGGAAAGCCGTATAATGTGGTCTTCTTTGGATTTAGCTTTTTTTAGTAAATATTTGACAGTCAAGCAGTAGCTGTCGTATCCCCAGGGATAATCGTTGAATTTTCCAAAATCATCAGCAAATGCCAACAAATTATGTTATATGACTTTCCTGACGTATCTTGTCAATAAAACAAAATGGACAGACCAAACTAAGCATAATTTCTCCCTGTAGTGCTTTGATATGTCTTTATTCTTGAGATCCGCCATCAAATCCTCCACTCTGTAGCTAGGTCCAATAATGCCCAAAAACCCATTTTTTTTACCTTGCATTTGTTGGACCCTTTGTGGGGTGTTCTTGATGAGAGGTTCTTCTGGATGATCGCATCTCAAGCCCGTCACTATGGCAAACTCTTTCAATCCAAAATAAATCGGCATGCCACAGTAGTTGATCAAGACTTCATCTATCTTTTTTTCGCCCTCCTTCGGACCTCTATCATCCCCCGTATACTTAAGCCTGCTTTTGAGGAGGCCATATACCATGATCATTAGAAAACGGAGAGGGCGGCCCCCAGACAGCTCAAGAAAGTATGCAAAGCAGCTCTTCTTAAAAAGTCCATCTATGTTTTCCTTCTTCATAATACTTTTAAGTTCGTTAAAAGGTTTCCCCAACTGACATTTAAGTACAACATCATGAAATACTGCATTAGGGTTACTCATCGACATTGCAACTCGAAACCCGTCGATACTAATAGTTTTGACAAAATCATGCTGGGATTTCGATATTATTTCACGCCCCATTGGTGAGAAGGGGTTATCACTTTCCTCAGATTCATTTTGCGTTGACTGAGATTGTTCTGGAAGTTCCTTCGAATCTATCTGTAGTCTAGCCTTTTGTGTTGGGTGGTCAGAAGTTGATCCACTTTCAGTTTCTTTTCTTTTGGGAGATATCTTTTAACTACAAATAATAGAAAAATGAAAAATACATTGCATTTGATGTCTGCATAATTTTTTGAAAAAAGGTAAGACAAATTTTAATAAATTATTCTATGCCACATAACAATAAAAAAATACTCCAACGGACAACCCATCAGTTGGACCAGATGGGGAATCTGTTTGAAGACCTATTTAATATCTCCCAACAGATATTCCACCTGTTGCAACATATGGACAAATTTCAATAAATTATTCTATGCCACATTACAAAAAAAATAATCCAACGGATAACCCATCAGTTGGAACAGATGGGGAATCTGTTTGAAGACCTATTTAATATCTCCCAACAGATCTTCCACTTATTGCAACAGATAGACCACCAACACCACAACCAATGCCACCACCAATGCCACCAAGACCACCACCAATATCACCAATACCACCAATACCACCAATACCACCACCAATGCCACCAATACTAACACTAAGACCACCGACACTACCGCCAAATAACACAAATACCAACACCACCAACAACAGCCACCACCAACACCCCAAACACCATCCAACAACACCACGACAGTCAACAAAATACTGAGAGAAAAACTAGGATTTTCTCGGGTGCATCCTACTTTTTTAGCATCAAAACTCAAAATTATTAACCCATTCTCGAAGATAATACAACTAAAAGTCTTCTTTTTCATCATTAACTAAAAAGCCTTATTTTTTAGAATAAAGAACAAAGGTAGAACTCTTCTCGAACTCTGTTACCTGCTAAGACAGAGAAAATGATGGATACAAGCGGGAATAAAGTCGAAAAGACAACTATATGTGATCGTAAATGGGAAGAAAGTCGACCTATTTTGAAGGGTTGAGCAATATGTTGAGTAGTTGTTATTTGTATTATTTAGAAAGAGAGGAGACCCCGAGAGGGAGAGAAAGAGAGAGAGAGAGAGAGAGAGAAAGAAGAGCAAGAACTTCAGATTTAAAATGAAAAGTTTTTCACATAAATGGATGATTTGTTTGGGTTGATTTGTAATTTTGGAAAAGAATGACAAGTTTTGAAATTGCTAATTTGGTCCAAATTTATCTTAATTGATTTTAGAATTTTTAAAAGATATAGTTTTTAAAACACTGAATTGATAAAAACTCATTTCAACTCAGAGTGATCGATGATGACTCGGGTCAGGATAAACGCAATACCAACACCATATAATTACAAAGACTCGATTGGATTTGTAGTTGACCTTGTGAGCTTATTCATTCATCCCTAGTTTTACTTAAATCAGCTTAGGTAATATCATTATCCTAACATTGAGTTGATGACAACTCATTTCAACTCAAAGTGACCGATCAAAGAATTGGGTAGGGATGAATATAATACCAACGCCATGCAATTGCAAAGACTCGATTGGATTTGTAGTTGACCCTGTGAGCTCATTCAGTCATCCCTAGTTCCACCTAAATCAACTTAGGTACTATCACTATCCTAAAATTAAGTTGATGAGAACTCATTTTAACTCAGAGTGATCGATCAAAGACTCGGGTCGGGATGAACGCAATACCAATGCTATGCAATTGCAAAGACTCAATTGGATTTGTAGTTAATCCTGTGAGCTCATTCATTCATCCTTAGTTCCACCTAAATCAGGTTAGGTACTATCACTATCCTAATATTGAGTTGATGAGAACTCATTTCAACTCAGAGTGATCGATCGACGA
>NC_061117.1:204057865-204060043 GCF_002878395.1 Capsicum annuum
TAGTTGACCCTGTGAGCTCATTCATTTATCCCTAGTTCCACCTAAATAAACTTAGGTACTATCACTATCCTAACATTGAGTTGATGAGAACTCATTTCAACTCAGAGTGATCGATTGATGACTTGAGTCGGGATGAACGTAATACCAATGCCATGCAATTAGAAAGACTCGATTGGATTTGTAGTTGACCCTGTGAGCTCATTCATTCATCCCTAGTTCTACCTAAATCAACTTAGGTACTATTACTATCCTAACATTGAGTTGATGAGACCTCATTTTAACTCAGAGTGATCGATCGACGACTCGGATCGGGATGAACACAGTACCAACGTCATGTAATTGAAAAGACTCAATTAGATTCATAGTTGACCCTGTGACCTCATTAATTTATCCCCAGTTCCACCTAGATCAATTGTAATGAAATCTGTTGCAACAAACGATTGAGCTATTGAAAATTTTCAAACAGATATTCATATTTGTTGCAACAAATGACATATCTTATTTAACTATCAAATAGACATTTGAATCTATTGTGGCAGATGACTGAGCTGTTGGAAATTTCCAAACAGATATTTATATCTATTGTAATAGATGACATATCTGATTTAATTTTCAACTAGAAATTTGCATCTGTTGTGACAGATGACTGAGCTGTTGGAAATTTTTAGACAGATATTTATATCTGCTGTAACAAATTACATATTTGATTTAATTAATTATCAAATAGATATTTTCATCTGTTGTCACAGATGACTGAGCTGTTGGGATTTTTAAATAGATATTAATATTTGTTGTACAGATGACTAATCTGTTCAGATTTCTAAACAGATATTTATATGTTGCAACAGATGACATATTTTTTTGAAAATCTTTTTTTCTCTTTTAATTTTAAAGCAAGCTTCTTTCTGAGTAGATAATATCAAGTAGTACTTACTACTAAAAGCGGTAAAAAATGTTTCTTGGATATCTCAAAACTGAGTTCATTGAGCAGTCTTGGCTTGTCTTTTCAATGTCACTAGTCTTAGTCTTCGTTGTGCCCCTCAAATTATTAATGAAATTAATGAATATTGAAAACCCCCACGTCTACGTACATAATACACTATAGAAATTATCTCATCTCTCTTCCTTCAGCTACAGTTTATTTTATTCAACTCTCATATTTTTCTTTCTCTTCTCTTTTGGGTTATCACAACCTTTTTTCTCTTTTTTCTCTTATCTTCTCATAAATATCCTTTCGGATCTAAACCGATCCATATCTTTTCTCGACTGAAATTGCTGTTTTGATCCCCTTTTTGATATTAAGGTATGGTTCATTATTGCTCTTTCATTCCCGTCTTCTTCTTTGAAAGTTATTTACATCTATTTTTTATTTAATTACTATTTACCCATATCATATTTATTATAAAATTTGAAGGAACTTTTAAGTGTTGAATAAATAAATCGAGAATTTTTATTATAATATGCAAAAAAAATCATCTGTTGGGAGAAGTTTAAAAGTCTTATTGGTTGTATTATTTTTTTGTATGTATTTTGTTTGTTTCTTTATTGTTGATACAGGTATTGATGTTGTTGGTGGGGTTGACGCTGTTGGAACTTGTGGTATGGTGTTGTTGATGGTTCTGGAATAAAGGATGCTGCTTCTTTGTTGTTGATGATGTTGTTGGAACAAATGTTGTTGTTTCTTTGTTGTTGATATTTTTTATTTATAGTTAATGTTGTTGTTGATATTACAACAGATGGAGAAACTGTTGAAACAAATCAAACCACCAGAAAGGCTGGTGTGATGTATTCCAACAGACTCCACATCTGTTGCAATAGACTCCACATCTGATGCAAGAATGCTAAGCCAGGTGCACCAGATTACCCTAGGCCTCCCTTTCCCCCCCAAGACTTCCAGACTATGACTTATATGCGTATGCCATACGAGGACAAGGCTAGTTTACTTTTTCTAACTTAGTCCTTCTAATCTACCCTATGAAGAAGAAGTTACGCAATAGATTTCACGTTTATTGCAAAAGATGGGTATACTGGTGCAACTGGTAGTGGTTCTGTTGCAACTTATTATCCATCTGTTGCATAAGTTGCGTTGGATTATTGATTCAGAGAACCCTATGCAATAGATGGACCATCCGTTGCATCTTTACAATTACTATCCTATTTAAAAATTGACTTCTTATA
>NC_061117.1:204060143-204071188 GCF_002878395.1 Capsicum annuum
TTGGATTATTGATTCAGAGAACCCTATGCAATAGATGGACCATCCGTTGCATCTTTACAATTACTAACCTATTTAAAAATTTGACTTCTTATATCACAGCATGTTGACATAATTCTCTGCCTCATGAGGAAAAGGCAATTAATGTACCGGGAAGCTTATGATGCTGTCGATAGGATAATGGACCTCGACTTTTGCAAGAAGCTCAAGGATAGGTACGATTAACTCAATAGGGAGGCGTTAGCCCTTGGCATGGGACTTGATTTCCTAGGTCCTACGTTGGTCTTGGATGAAGAAAAAAATGATAAAATATGTTAGAGATGAGAGGCCAAATCCACTCGGCAAGAGCTGGACCGAGGCAAAGAGGATTCTTGCAGTCATTAATGTGAACGACAGGTATTATTGGGTTGTTGAGATACTTTTAAGGAGGGAAAGATCAATGTTTATGACTCCAACGTACCTCTCATCGATAATTTTGATCTTTTTCTCCTTGTAGAGCCACTGATGGTATTGTTGCCCATCTTGTTGAGGGAGAGTAAACTGATGAATCATTTGCGAAAGAAAGTGTTGATGAATAAATCATGGGTTTGGAAGGTCGAAACAAGGGAATGATCCTTCCAAAAGATGATGCCACTAAAACGAGCAGATCACACGCTCTTGCACACATCGAATATTTGCTGACCGGTACAGAAATGACCGAGCTAATGACTTTTCTGTGCGACAATGCTCTGGCAAACCTGGAAGAGTTCTAGGCTTATGGGGTACTAACTGGATGCTTGAAGCCAGTGTATATAGAAGATCCTGTGAAATAGCAATTTTTAATTTCAAGTCATTCTTCACTTTATTACATGTACATGTAGTGACAATAATTTTTTTCTAATGAAAGTTGAGTTTTTTATAATGCAATAGATTGTTAATCTGTTGTAAAATATATTTAATCTATTTTGGCAGATAGTTTATCTATTGCAACAAATTGGTCATCTGTTGCATTACACCGATGTTATTTTTATGAATAATTTAATAATCTAAGTCTAATCTATGGCAACAATGGGAAAACCTATTTGATAATTTCCAATAGATGACCTAAATTTTACAACATATGCCTAAATCTTTTTGATATTTTCCAACAGTTACGCTTGAATATCCATGTGCTCGACAACACCAAACCAGTAGCAAACACACGCACTACCATGAAAATTTCAGCAATTAGGCTTGAATATCCATGTTCCCAACAACACCAAACCAGTAGCAATAATGACAACAATGTAGTATCTTCTTGCTCAATTTTATTTCTCTTCAGAAGCCTTGCCTTTGTTCAACAAACCCCAGATTACATGATTTGCTTATGAAGGGTGTCGTTCTTTATACCAATCAAACTAATTGCATCTACCCAATATCTGTAAAAAAAGAGAACACAATTACAAAATAATTACAAGTCAATAATTAATCAACTAATTAAATAAAAAAAACATTACCTTTGAAATCTTATAAGTAAAAAATTTATGACCTGGATTTTGTTGAGTCCAAGAATTCTTTAATAGAGCTTCATGACCTCACTTAAACTATCAAAAATTTTTATCAGAAAAAATAGTGAAAGATACGATCGACATTATCAAGCTCAGTTGGAAAAAATAAAAGAAATAATTTGGATAGATAAAAGAAGATGACGATTAAGAAGAAGATTTGAAAATTTAGGGTTAAATTTTAGGAGGAAGATGAATATATAAGACAATGGGGGGGGGGGGGGGGAGAAAATGACCGTTGGGGGCCAAGTGACGGTAAGTCAGCAAAATATTCTAGACTGACATATTTGATGCCTATTTTATTTTACGTGTTTAAAATGAACATTGTCTACTTGATGCCTATTTTATTTTAGGTGTTTGCACTGAGCACCGTTGATGGGTTTCACCTTTTTTATTTTAATTCACTTTAACCTTTTTAAACGTAGGGACAATTTTTTATGTCCAATGAAAGTTGAATTTTTATCATGCAACAGATTCTCCATCCGTTGTGATAGTTATTCTACCTGTTCTGACATATAGTTTATTTGTTGCAATAGGTTGGTCATCTGTTGCATTATCTCGATGTTTCTATCTATGTCCATCTGTTGCAAAAGTGGGAAGACCTGTTTGATAAATTCCAATAGATTACCTACCTGTTGCAACATATGTCTAAGTCTGTTTGATTTTTTCAATTGATGTGTCATATGTTGCGACAGATACATTATATGTTGCAATATTTGAATCTAGTATTCCTTTCAATTAATAATTTTAAATCTAAGAAATAAATAAAATTCATAGACAAAATAAAATAAATTGAAGTCTTCAGAAATTAGCTAAAATAAGTCAACGAATAAATGAAATGTAAAAAAATTGTTATGGGTACAGATCTCAACAAATACATCAACAACAATTTAAATATGATGCCAATGATTACTTTGACAGGCTCAAGCTATAAAGATCTACTTAGTATGGACAAGTTGTTCTTCATTCGGTGCTATGGAATTCTGCTTTGCTTGTTGAGGAATTCGGCTTTGCTCGTCGTGGATGTTTACTCCATATTTCTATAAAAAGAGTAGCATATTGTCAATGCTGTTCAATAGTAGCTTCTTCTATATCTACCTAGAAAGCCAGAATTGGTCAATGCTAATCATGGAGATACAACAAAATAGAAAAAGATAACTTATCTCTTTTAGCAAATAAAATAGGTCTTCCTCCTATTTTAAATTATCCCAAACAGATTATATTTTTGTTGCAATAATGAATCAACCGTTGGGATAAATTTCTACATGAGGAAGACCAACGGATGAGTCATCCGTTGCAACATATGAATCATTTGTTACAGTAGATAGGTCATTTGTTGGTACAAATAAAAGTGGTACGAAGAGCTATTTGATTTGCTAAAATAGATGAGACATATGTCGCAACAGATACTTTATCTAGTGTATCAAGTTAGTCAACTATTGGAACAGATGTATATATCTATTTGATAATTTTTAGCAGATGTGTCATCTGCTGAAACAAATGTGTCTATTTGTTTTGTCAATTGGAAGACATATATATTCCCCTTCTTCAGCTCGTGCTACTCTCCTTTGGATATTGTACGTTTCTTAGTGCAACACACAGATAGAGGAGTTGCAATTTTGCTTTTCTGAATGCTTGATAATGCCCTGGAAATCACTCTCCTTCTCCTCTTAGCCCTAATCTCTAATGAAGCGGATGGAAATAAAATTCTCTTTGATGGAATAATACCCCTCTTAGATGTCAATTCCTTTACAGAAGTAGTTACTGCATTAATAGCATTAATCACTGCATTATGTTTCACCCTGCAGCCTTGATATTTGAATGCAGAACATTCGCTGGGAGAGGCAAAATTTGTATAACCAGTATGATAATACTCATAATGGTTTTCTTTAAATACTGTAAGAGGAGCATCATTAGCACCAACAACAACATCACTACCACCACCAATAGCTCCATCACCACTAAGACCATCAACAACAATAAGCCCACCCTCTAAAATTATTTTTCTTGTAATGGCTGTTGCTCCAAACAATTCTATTTTTATTCTGTCGATGACCTTAGGGTTCAATAAAGTTTGCACAGACCGTAAAGTAAGAAAAATGGCTTATTAAACTCCCAGTTGGTCGGAACTAGTGACGGATGCACAATCAAATATAAATCATTACATATATTAGAATGATGATTAGATCATTCAAAAAAATCATTAATTAAAAGAAAAAATTAACTATAATTATACTTACTGCATCCTTCGGGGGGTTGAAGAGATATAATTTTTTTGTATTTTTATCAGTTTTGGCCAACAACCATCTCAAGATTCTTGGACAGGAAACTCCTTCCTGGTAATTCACTTGTCTCAAATAAGGAATGACTTCAAACGCCTAAGCCTATAAAATAACGCCAATAAATCAAAGCTATTAGTGAGTAAAAAAATGAATGATATCATAATAGAAGAAAGAAACATTTACCATGAAAGCCCATGAAAAGTTATATAAGTTGACTGTCTTTGGCGCTATCGGAGTCAACAAATATTTGACAGTCATTTTAAAGCTTTCATAACCCCAAGGATAGCTGTTAAACGCCTCAAGATCCTCGAAGAGCTTTATTAAATCGAGGTTTATGTTTTTATTAACGTCTCTCACCCAAAGAATATTATGTACAAATCAAACTAAGCACAATGACTACTTGTGCTTCTTTGAAAGTCCTTTACCTTTCAATGCTTCTATTAAATTTTGTAGTTGAAGCTTGGATCAACAATGGTGTAATGCCCCGAATCTGGTACTCAGAATGCTACACGGTGCTCATGATCCCAAAGGACCACAAGCAAACCCATGATTGATATCTGTACCTGTACTCTGCATAATATAGCATAACGATGCGGAGACATGCACTGAAAGGCCATAAGGTTCAATATTAAACATAATTTGAATAATATAACATTTGAGGGGGTAATGGAATACCCAAAACAAAACTAAAAATACTGAAGTCTGAATCAAATATGAAATCTAGTTTGCATATAGTCCGAAAGCCTCTACTGTCTGGATAATCTGAATAAGGAGTTGATGGGACATGTCCCGAAGTAACTCCAACTAATAAACTAATTAATGATATAATGGAGAAATAATCCTATCCGGGAAGGATGAGGACTCACTTCTAACTCTGACTGCTGGGACTGGAAGGAATCTACTACTAATCTGGAGCTCGTGTCTCTGAACCTATGGTATAAGACACCATAGAGCAAATGCTTTAGTACTTTGAATGTACTGGTATACATGTGAGGTAGGCTAAATTCATGGGGTTTATATGCATGAACAATAATAACCGACTGACTATCATGAGTGTGAGAATACATAAATGAAACATAACAACTGGCACTATATCGTGGAAACATGATTTTTGAATCTGAATACTGATGACATGACATACGGATAACTAACATGACTAATAACATGAATAACTGTATTTGAATATAATGATAACATGGGTGACTGTATTTGACAGTTCTGAATCAGATAAAACTATGAGTTCCATACTGTATTTGAGTTGACTGAATCTGACAACCCTGAATCTGAAGAACTATCTGAGTCCTTTTACTGAGACTGATACTAAACCTGTAGGAAGTAGTCACCTAAATGACATGCCCTAAATGTGCTATTTATCTAAGTTGGGGTCCAATCTGTAACCCCAATTGGAAGTGTGTCAATACCACGACACTCATAAGGACAAATTGTGAGGACTCTATACTGGAAGATACTTAAAATGAGAATGGTGGGAACCCTAAACTAACAGGTTAAGCCACCTCATCAACCCTAAATTTACAGGTCATATGTCTTAACCTACGCTGGCTGCATAGTTTTGGAACACAAGGATTACTCCTAAGAATCACACCCTAAACTAGCAGGTGAGTTCCCATCCTTGGGTTCGCTCGGTGCTGATTTCTACTCCCATCTGAATAGACACTGAACATGATTTACTGAACTGAACATGAACTGAGTTACTGAATTTTGTTGATTGATGGAATACTACTGATATCTACCAACTAACTGAGTTCATGAGATAATGAGGATTTCCTGAGTCATACGACTGTCTGAAGTTTAAGGATTCATAGCTTGACTGAGAGTATCGTAAAAACATGACATGGCTCTAGGCACACAGCTAATGTTCTGGGTACAAGTACCCCAAGGACTCGATGGAAGGAATCTGATAAATCATGACATACTTGAATACATGACTAGTCATCATAACCCATAATACATTTATTATAGCATTTCATCAAACATATGATAGGCACAAACTTGTACATACATGGGGATTTCATGATATAATGCTAATTAGGCACTTTTCCTTCTTCTAGGCATTTAATCAAACATATTGCAGGCATAGTACATGTAAACATCATTGTACAATCAACTAACCATCATAATTCAATTCTAATTTTATCATTCAAGAGTTTAACAATAGGTTTGCATGAATCTAAATCTATAATAATTGACCCACATAGAAATTATCACCCAACATGGAATAGAATTCAATTTATCATTTATCAACATGACAAGAACAATCCAATCATGAAATCATAAGGAAAATCCATAACTTGAAGTTGGAAAAGGGATTCTTAGGCTTTATGGACGGAAGGGGTCCATGAATGAATACTATGCATACCTGGATTGGGATTCTTGATGTTCTTGAACTTGAGGAATTGGAAATCCCTTAGTTATTTAAGAAGATTGGATTTTGTTCTTGGAGATTAAGGTTAGAGAGACCCTTTATATTTATTGTGAAATAATAATGAACCAAATGGCTGATATCAGATATAATTGGGTATATATAGGCAGGTGGTAAATGACCAAAGTACTCCTATTAAAACGACCTAGAAAAACTGAACGTAGGATACAACGGTGGCTTCCGCCGGTCCGTTGGAACTGTGATGGTCCGTCGGTCCCTTTTATCGGACCTGGGTAGAAACTAGTCTCACTAGTTTAGTGAGACAGTGGCTTCTGACGATCCATCGAGGCTGCGATGGTCCTTCAACTGCTACCGTCATACCTGGGCAGAAAACAGGTCCACTACCTCAGTGTGATGTCAGGCTCCGATGGTTTGTCGGGCTAGAGATGGTCCATCAACCTGACCGTCAGTTCTGCAGTCCGATCTGCTTTCGTAAAATATCCATAACTTCTTCCCTCGATACTAGATTTTTATGAAATTGGTTTCGATGAAAAGCTTACACATGGTAGAAAATGAAAATCTTAAAATTACCATGTGTACAATAATGGATTAATATTTCAAAGTAAGTTCTAATATCTTTGAGATGATTTCAAGCTAAGAAAAAAGTACGGTTATTATAATATCTCCCCCTTGAGAATATTCGTCCTCGAATAAGGCTGACTGAGATGGGAAACAATAAGTTGAACATGAACAAAATATGGATAACTGGAACATGATCTCATGACTGACATAACTGACAAGCTGAACACATAATACTGAACATGCATACCTGATGTATGCGTAACTGATTCATGAATGCATAACTGAGTATTCTGAGAAACTAAGTTTTCTCACAATGAGAATGTATGTCTGATGCATAATTATATAACTGAACCGATATATGAATGCATGTCTGAATATGCAATGGTACTTGATACCAAGTTTATTAAAACTGAACATGAAACTAAGTAAGCTTAAAGAGAATTGTTACCTTGAGCTTGATCGGAATTGGCGGAGAAGAGGTGAGGATACTTGGTATGCATGTATACTTCTTCTTCCCAAGTATCTCCCTCGACAGACTAATTTCGCCAAAGAACTTTAAATAGAGGGACTTCTTTGTTCCTCAATCTATGAGTTTGATAGTCTAAAATTTCGACTGGAATCTCTTCATAAGAGAGGCTGTTCTTAGCATTAATGCTCTGAATAGGGACTATAACTAATGGGTCACTTATGCACTTCTTGAGCAAAGAGACATGAAATACTGGATGAAATGAGGCTAGATCTGAAGAAAACTCGAGTTCATAAGCTACTTTGCCAAAACGGCTGAGAATTTTGAAGGGACCGACATATCGGGGACTGATCTTTTCCTTCTTGCCAAATCTTTTCACTCCCTTTATGGGAGAGATCTTGAGGTAGACATGATTACCAATATCGAACTTGAGATCCTTTCTACAAACATCTGTATAAGACTTTTGTCAGCTCTGGGTAGCCTGGAGTCTCTCTCTGATTAACTGGAATTTTTCTAAGACGTTGAATACCAAGTCAGGCCCTATGACTTAGGCCTCACTAACTTCGAACCAACCGATTGGAGATCTACATCTCCTACCATAGAGAGCTTCAAACGGAGCCATATGAATACTAGAATGATAGCTGTTGTTGTATGCAAACTCAATCAAAGGCAGGTGGTCATCCCAACTACCCTTGAAATTGATTGCACATGCTCTTAGCATATCTTCTAAAGTCTGAATGGTCCTTCTACTTAACTATCTGACTGAGGATGAAAGGTTGTACTAAGATGAACTTGGGTACCAAGACCCCTTTAGAATGCTTTTTAGAAAGGAGAGGTGAACTGGGTACCTCTATCTGAGATAATGGACAATGGAACACCGTGCAATCTGACCAACTCCTTGATATAGAGTTTGGCATAATCCTCAGCTGAATAAGAGGTATGACCTGGAAGGAAATGTGCTAATTTGGTCATTCTATGTACAATGACCTAGACTAAATCATACTGATGATGAGTTCGAGGCAAACCCGTCACGAACTCCATGTTCACTTCTTCCCACTTCTAAGTAGGAATAATGAACTCCTACATAGGACCACTAGGCTTCTGATGTTCTATCTTAACCTATTGACATATAGAGCACTTAGCCATAAACTGTGCAACATCTCTCTTCATTCCACTCCACCAATAGACTTTTCGCAAGTCGTGGTACATCTTAGGGGCCCCTAGATGAATAGAGTAGCACACACCATGCACTTTTGCAATAATTCGCTGTCTTAAGTCATCTACACCAGGAACACAGAGATGACCCTGACAACGAAGCTGAACTACCTCTTTCAACTTGACAAGGCTGGGATCTCTATCTTGCTTTACTTTTAACTCGAAAACTAGAGATAATCCCAAACTACTCTGAGCACATACACCACCCTCTGAGTAATCGACTAAGCGAATGCCTAGTCTAGCAAGCTGAGGAACTTATTGAGCTAACTTCTTCGTACTAACCTCAACATGAGAAACACTACCCATGGACAGTCTACTGAGAACTTCGTCCACAACGTTGGCCTTTCCCGAATGATAAAGGACGCTCATGTCATAATATTTTAAGAGCTCTGACCATCTTCTCTGACGAAGATTGAGATCTTTCTGAGAAAAGACATAATGAAGACTCATATAATCTGTGAAGAAATCTACATGAACATCGTAGAGATAATGACTCCAAATCTTTAAGACAAAGACTACGACTGCTAACTCAAGATCATGAGTAGAATAATTCTTCTCATGAGGTTTACGCTGTCTGGAGGAGTAGGCTATGACCTTACCATACTGCATGAGGAAACAACCTAAACCCACTTGGGATGTATAAAAATACACCACGAACCCATCTGAACCATCTGGAAGAGCTAAGATTGGAGCTGAGGTGAGTCGAGTCTTCAACTCCTGAAAACTCTTCTCGCAAGGATCTGGCCACTGAAACATGACTTTCTTCTGAGTCAATTTGGACATAGGGGATGTAACAGAAGAAAATCCTCAACAAACCCTCTGTAACAGCCATCCAAACCCAAGAAACTCCTGATATATAATGGAAAGATAGGGCAAGGCCAGTTTCTCACTGCTTTGGTCTTTTGAGGATCTACTCTAATGCCATCACCGAATATGATATGACCAAGGAAGTCTACTGACCTTAACAAAAATTCGCACTTATTAAATTTGGTGAACAGCTGATAATCTTTGAGAGTCTGAAGAATAATTTTGAGATGGTCTGAATGGTCTTGCTCACTGTGGGAATAGACCAGAATATTATCTTTGAAGACTATGATGAACATGTCCAAGTACTGCTTGAAAAAGCTATTCATCAAGTCCATCAAAGCAGCTGGGGCATTGGTAAGACCAAATGACATAACTAGAAATTTGAAGTAACCATACCAAGTATAGAAAGCTATTTTCAGAATGTCACATTCTCTAACTCTGAGATAATGATAGCCGAATTTGAGGTCTATCTTAGAGAAATAGATGGCACCCTGAAGTAGGTCAAATAGGTCATCAATTCTAGGAAGTGGATACCTATTATTGACCATGACTTTATTGAGCTAACGGTAATCTATGCACATTCTGAGAGAACCATCTTTCTTGCATATAAACAAGACTGGTGCGCTCCACGGGGAAACTCTGGGTATGATGAATCCCTTATCTAAGATATCCTTCAACTGCTCTTTTAGTTCCTTGAGTTCTGATGGTGCCATTCTGTATGGCGGAATAGAGATAGGCTGGGTGTCTGGAAGAAGATCAATGCCAAAGTCTATTTCCCTTTCGGGAGGAATGCCTGGAAGATCTTTGGAAAAAATATCTGAATACTTATTCATAACTGGGACTGATTCAAGACTAGAAGTTTCAAAACTAGTGTCCTTAACACGAATAAGATGATAGATACATCCTTTAGATATCATTTTCCAAGCCCTAAGGTAAGAAATAAGCTACCCCTAAAAATAGATAGACTACCTTTCCACTCTAGGGAGAGTTCATTCGGAAACTGAAACTAGACTATTCTGTTTCTGTAGTTAAATGTGGCATAGCAGGAATGAAGCCAATCCATGCCGAGAATGACATCCTGCTGAAGTGACTTTCTAAAATATCTTAATCGGGCAATTCTCGTATACTCGCTAGGCTGTGATAGTTTTACCCACTGGGTAGAGACTGAAAAAGGCTCTACTAAAATTTTAGGACTGACTCAAAAATCAATTGCTATATAGGGAGTACAAAAGACAAAAATTCTACTAGATCTAGCAAAGCACAAATATGTACATGAAAGATCTGTAACATAACAGTAACTACATTAGGAGAATTTTTCTGATCCTATCAAGTCTGGAGAGCATAGAGTCTATTTTGATATTGCTCATAGTAGTACTGGAAGTGGTGCCCTATTGATTTGGGTGATCAGACTGAGCTGCATAATAATTTTGCTGATGCTGGGAACCTGTCTGAGGACACTCTCGAACTCTGTGTCCTAGCTTTCCATATCTGAATCAAACATCACTACTAGATCTGCAAACACCTTTATGGTTCTTACCACAAGTCTGACAAAGGAGATAAGTGCGGGCGTTGCTAATATTGCCATGAGACTGAGAGCCTAGCGCTCTATATCTGAACTTAGGAGTTGGAGCAATGGCAGAAGAAGGAGCTGGAACTGATGGCTTAGGAAGAAAATGAGAACGGTTTCCTCCTTCTGATTTGGGCTGAGCAAAGTTGAAATTATCTGACCTTGCTCTCTTATTCTGCCTCCCTTATCCTAACTTTCTGCTTCTCTATCTGCTGAGCATGAGTCA
>NC_061117.1:204074188-204116419 GCF_002878395.1 Capsicum annuum
CTCCCTTATCCTAACTTTCTGCTTCTCTATCTGCTGAGCATGAGTCATAAGCCTTGCTAATATCATGTCACTGTTCAACATGGTGGATCTGCGCTCATTTACCATATTATCATTCACCCCTGAAATGAACTTACTCATCTTGGCTCTGTTGTCTATAACCACATGAGGGGTATATCTTGCTAATTGAGTAAACCTGAGAGAATACTTTTTCACCATCATATTGCCCTGCCTGAGGTTGATGAACTCTAGAACCTTAGCCTACCTCAACTCTGGGGAAAGAATCTATCTAAGAATGCTGTGACAAACTCCTCCCACTCTATAGGACCTGCATTATCTACCCTTTCAGACTTCTACTTCTTGTACCAAGTATGAGCCACATCCCGCAACTGGTGTGTAGCTAATTCAGCACTCTCAATAGTAGTCATCCTTATAATATCTGTCACCTTCTGAACCCGATCAAGAAATTCTTGAGGGTCTTCATCTGTCTTAGACCCAAGTACAAGACTCTTCTAGATGCGACTTTCAGACTTCTTAGGACACTATTGAACCTGGCTCTGATACAAAGTTTGTAGTGCCCTAAATTTGGTATTCGGAATGCTACATGGTGCGTATCACCTCGAAGGACCACAAGCTAACCCATGACTGATATTTGTACCTGTACACTGTATAATATAGTATAACGATGCAGAAACATACACTAAAAGGCCATAAGGTTAATATTGAACATAATCTGAATAATATAACATCTGAGGAGGTAATGAAATACCCAAAACAAGACTAAAAATACTGAATCTGAATCAGATCTGAAATATAGTCTGCATATAGTCTGAAAGCCTCTACTGTCTGGATGATCTGAATAAGAAGTTGATGGGACATGTCCCCAACTAATAAACTAATTAATGAGATAATGGAGAAATAGTCCTATTCTCGAAGGATGAGGACTCACTTCTAACTCTGACTGCTGGGACTAAAAGGAATCTACTGCTAGTCTGGAGTTCGTGTGTCTGAACCTATGGTATAAGACACCATAGTGCAAATGTATTAGTACTTTGAATATACTGGTATGCATGTGAGGTAGGATAAATGTATGGGGTTCATATGCATGAACAATAATAACAGACTGACTATCATGAGTGTGAGAATACATGCATAAAACATAGCAACTAACACTAATACCATGGAAACATAATTTCTGAATCTGAATACTGATGACATGACATACTGATAACTAACATGATTGATAATATGAATAATTGTATCTGAATATAAATAATAACATGAGTGACTGTATCTAACAGCCCTGAATCGAATGGAACTATCCAAGTTCCATACTGTATCTGAGTTGACTGTATCTGACCACCCTAAATCTGAAGAACTATCTGAGTCCTTTTACTGAGACTGATACTAAAACTGTGGGAAGTATTTACCTAACTGACATGCCCCAAATGCACTATTATAGCTAAGTTGGGGTCCAATCTGTAATCCCAATTGGAAGGGTGTCAATACCACGCCACTGGTAAGGACAAACTGTAAGGACCTTATACTGGCAGGTACTCAAAATAAGAATGGTGGAAACCCTAAACTGATAGGTTAAGCCACCTCATCAACCCTAAACTGACAGGTTAGATGTCTCAACCTACGCTGTCTACGTAGTTTTGGAACACAAGGATTTCTCCTAAGAATCACACCCTAAACTAATAGGTGAGTTCCCATCCTTGGGTTCGCTCGATGCTGATTTCTACTCCCTTTTGCATAGACACTGAACATGGTTTACTGAAATGAACATGGACTGAGTTACTAAATTTTGTTAACTGACGGAATACTACTGATATCTGCCAACTGACTGAGTTTATGAGATTATGGAGATCTCCTAAGTCATACGATTATTTGAAGTCTAAGAATTCATAGCTTGACTGAGAGTATCGTTAAAACATGACATGACTCTAGGCACACGGCTAATGTTTCGGGTACAAGTACCCTAGGACTCAATGGAAGAAAACTGACAAAGCATGACTTACTTGAACACATGACTAGTTATCATAACCCACAATACATTTATTATAGCATTTTATCAAACATGTGATAGGCACAAACTTGTACATACATGGGGATTTCATGATATAATGCTAATTAGGCACTTTTGCTTCTTCTAGGCATTTAATCAAACATATTGCAGGCATAGTACATGTAAACATCATTGTAAAATTAACTAAACATCATAATTCAATTCTAATTTCATCATTCAAGGGTTTAACCATAGGTTTAGATGAATCTAAATATATAATAATTGACCCACATAGAAATTATCACCCAATAGGGAATAGAATTCAATTTATCATTTATCAACATGAACAAGAACAACCCAATCATGAAATCATAAGGAAAATCCATAAATTGAAGTTGGAAAAGGGATTCTTGGGCTTCATGGACGGAAGGGGTCCATGAATGAACACTATGCATACCTGGGTTGGGATTCTTGATGTTCTTGAACTTGAAGAATTGGAAATCCCTTAGTTCTTTAACAAGATTGGATTTTGTTCTTGGAGATTAAGGTTAGAGAGAAACCCTAATATTTGTTGTCAAATAATAAGAAACCAAGTGGCTGAAATTAAATATAATTGGGTATATCTAGGCGGATGGTAAATGACCAAAATACACCTGTTAAAACGACCTGGAAAAACTAAACTTAGGATGAAAAGGTGGCTTCCGATGGTCCATCGGTCCCTTCCGTCGGACCTGGGCAGAAACTAGTCCCACTGGCTTAGTGCGATGGTGGCTTCCGACGGTCCGTCGAGGCTGCGACGGTCCATCAAATGCTACCGTCGTACCTAAGCAAAAAACAGGTCCACTACCTCAGTGCGACGGCAGGCTCCGACGATCCGTCGGGCTAACGACGGTTCGTCGACCTGACCGTCAGTTCTGGCAGTCCGATCTACTTCCATAAAATGTTCATAACTTCTTCCCCTGATATCAGATTTTTATGAAATTCATATCGATGGAAAGATTATTCAATTTCCATGTGATAGAAAGTGAAAATATTAAAATTACCACGTGTATAGGAATGGATTCATATTTCAAAGAAAGTTCTAACATCCTTGAGATGATTTCAAGGTAAGAAAAAGACACGATTATTACAAATGGACACTAGGTCATCACGATCACACGACTTTCCTTTGCCTTTTTTGGGTGTGTGGGGTACTTTTTTTAGGGTTAGAATAGGTATAACTTGAAAAGAAGAATAACATTTTAGTCCAGTAACTATGGCAAACTCCTTCCAACCAAAATAAACAGGCATGCCACAGTAATTTATCCACACCTCATTCATCTTATCTTTGTTTTTATACATAAACCTATGCTTGAGAAGTTCATCTACCATTTTTATTTGGAAACGAGCATTGTTGTCCTCCAAAAAATTAAGATATTTCCCAAAGCAGCTGTCCCTGAAATAAGCATCTAATTTTTGTGCTCAAAGTATTTTTTGAAGGTGTTGAAAGATTTTTCTATGGCTGACTTAACCACGAAATCACCCGTTAAATATGTGGCACCATCGTATCGTATTCTTACAGGATAACGATCAATGATGAAGGCTTTGACCAACTCTTTGGTGGAAGGGCTATTAGCATTTGCATCATCTCTTTTGAAATATTCCTCTTCCCCGTGTTCATGATATTCTGCTCCCGATTGAGATAACTCTTGTAAAGCAAGCTCATAGAATGGTGGATAAAGCCTAGATGATTCACTTGTTCCTTTACTTGCACTTGATTCGATTTCTATTCTTTTGGGAACCATATTATCTAAAATTAATAGGAACACAAAAAAATATATTATAGTTGATTAATGCATCATTAAAAGAGGATAACAGAACAAGCAAAACAGTAAAATAACAGTTACAATAGATCACCGATCTTTTGCACCTGGTAGTATATATGTTGTAGCATATAACCAACCTGGTTCAGCGAATGAGTAATTTGTTGCAATAATACAAAACATATCACTTATCTTTTAAGATAGATGAATGGTTTGTGCAATAGATCACACATTGTTCCGACATATGAGTGATTCGTTGGGATAGTTAAATAACCTGTTGCAATGGATAAGTAATTTGTTATGACAATACAAAATAAATCACTCATCTATTGAGAAAAATGAATGGTCTGTACAACAGATCACACATCTATTGCAACATCATCTATTGCAATATGTGAGTGATCTGTTGGAATAGTTAAATAACCTGTAGCAATGGCTGAGTAATCTGTTACGATAATATAAAATATATCACTCATCTATTGAGAAAGATGAATGGTCTGTGCAACAGATCACATATCTGTTGTAACATCATCTATTGCAACATATGAGTGATTTGTTGAAACTTTTAAATAATCCGTAGCAACGGCTGAGTAATCTGTTGTGATAATACAAAACATATCACTCATCTGTTGAGAAAGATGAATGGTTTATGCAATAGATAACACATCTGTTGCAATAAATGAGTGATCTGTCAGAGCAGTTAACTAACCTATAACAATGGTTGAGTAATCTGTTACAATAATACAAAATATATCATTTATCTATTGAGAAAGATGAATGGTCTATGTAACAGGTCACACATCTGTTGCAACACATGATGATCTGTTGGAACATTTATCAACGGTCAATTTTGTTTAGATTTATTCCAACATAGGGTCGTCTATCTCGGCAGATGAATGATCAGTTGAAAAAATCAAGTCTTGGACACTTTTTGCTGGAAGAGTTGATAGGATTTTATCTAATAGGAGGTTCATCTGTTGCATCAGATCATTAATCTGATGGTTCTTCCAATGCATCAGATGGTTAATTAGTTGCATCAGATTTTTTATCCGATGCTTAATCTGTTGCAACATATGGTTAATCTATTGCATCAGATAGTTAATCTGTTACATCATATAATTAATCTGTTGCATCAGAATTATAATCTGATGGTTCCTCTGGTGCATTAGATGGTTGATCTATTGTATCATATGATAAATCTGTTACATCAGAAGGTTAATATATTGCACCATATGGGTAATCTATTGGAGGAAATAAAAAATAGTAGCACAATTTTGTTCAACAAAAAAATAGCAATTTCACCATTTTTACCAAGAACAGAAAAAATCAACCCAAATTATTATTTTATTTTTATAAAAACAAAAAATAAAAATCAAACTTAAAAAAAAATGCAACAAACAACAAAATATCATAATCACTTCAAAAAGAGAAGAGAAGAAATACTAGAAATTAGGGTTTGATTCAGACCACATTTCAAATTAATGTAACAAATATTAAAATTGTTAAACAATACTATAAGAGAAGTTGGCTCATGTTCCTCGTTTTCTTCAAAACTAAAAAGGCCATAAATGTTTACCTATGAAAGAAGAAAAGGAACGATGAAGAATTCGAAGCTGTTGTGGTCGGAGATCAAGACTGTCATGTCGATTGAAGGTTGAAGTCGAAAAGGAACTCAAAGCCCAACTATTTGTAGTTGAATGTTGAATTCGTCGAGGATTTAAATGAGAAATTTGCAGAACAGTTGGTTGGGAGAGAGTTGAGAGAAGCTGTCGAGAGAGGGATGAAAGATAGGTTGATTTGAATTGAAGAGGGGAATTCGAAGCCCAACTATTTATCGCCGGAGGTAGAAGTCGCCGGGGGTTGAAGGGAGAAAAGAGGAAAAATTGAAGCCCAACTATTTATCACCGGAGGTAGAAGTCTCCGGGGGTTGAAGGGAGAAATTTTCCAGAACTGTTGGTTGGGAGAGAGTTGAAAGAAGCTGTCGAGAGAGAGGAGAGAGTGGTTGATTTGGATTGAAGAGGGGTGTGGGTTGGGTTGATTTGTATTTTTGAAAAGATTAAAAAGTTTTAAAAATATTAATCAAGTCCACAATTAACTTAATCAAGTTTTCTAATGATGTTTGACCCTTTAAGTTGGTCAATGTCACCAATCCTTCATTCAAGACTTAAAAGACACCTTTCCTTCAATTTTCTCAACTTTCTACATGTCATATTCAGAATTACAAGATTAAAAAATATTTTGATATATTTAACATATCTTTAATTTAATAATAGGAGATTCAAAATTCTGTAAAAATAAAATAAATAAATTGAAATGAAGGAAATATTATTTATTTCCTCTGAAACGAAGTTCCATAGTCCATTTGTACGATTACATTTTTTATTAAAAAAAAATTACACAAATACACAACTTATGTTTCCAATATTACAAAAATCCCAACTCCCTAAACATATTACTAAAATCCCAACATATACACGTAATGCTATGTATATGTCGGCTATGTTATGTGTATTAATAGAGAGAGTAAAGTAATTAAAAAGGTGGGAGAGGGTGTAATTACTTCCAAAAGGTTGGTATTTTTGCTTTTTTTTTTTCATGTATAGTAAAGTAATATTTTTGGCTCTTCATAGTCCTTGAAAGAAATCATCAACGCTTAATTGGAACTTCTTATTTTCATTTTTAGTTTCATAAGCCGAGTTCATATTTGACATGGCAAATGTTTAACACGAATTAGTTTATTAATATATGTGCTTAATCCAAATATAGTTTATTAATATACAATTTTAGTAACTTTCTTTGCAATTCCATTTGCGTGTCAGCGAAACAATTAAGCTAGTTGTTGATCATTTTCGTGTCAGCGAAACAATTAAGCTCGTTGATGATGGAAGCCTAAATTTAGAATATGTTAACCTTAATATCTTTTCTCTGAGCCATACAATATCCAAAGAAGGAAAGGCCTAATAATCATCTTAATAAAGTCAGAGAAATCTTGATTTAATGGTACGGTCGAATTTTCAAGTCAATATTATGGTTGACATTCTTATTGTGGAGAGGCTCAAGAGAGTTCATACATAAAATTAAATTACGTCTCAAAAATATTGGATTCAGATAAACCTGTTACGTTTGAATTGCATCTGCCTCTGAGCCTATCATGATGTACTTACAAGTTACAACTTTTTGAAGAGTAACATAATTAAAAGAGTGAGTTGTATGATAATCATAATGATTCAAATTTATTAGCTCTCTGCAGTTAGGACTATGTTTGTTTGCTCAGCACAATGTTAGTGCTCGTGTTAAATTTCAGAAAAAGAAAATAAAATTCAAAAGTTATGGCTATATACTACACCCCTCTGTTGTGTGTAATTTTCGGTAACATAATTTCTACCCATGTATAATGTTTCCATTGTCTGCCAAATATATACAGTTTACATGTGAGTGACAAGACCATCAATTTATTAACCCCCCAAAAATAAATACAATGCCAGTTATTTTTTTTAATTATTTTTTGCTGTATACGTCTTTTAAACCCGGAAACAAAACAAACTGATCCATGGGCCATACATGAGTAGCTGTCAAGTCACTCTCTCTGTATAACCAATATGGGTTGTGGTACAGTGGATGTGACTGCTCCACCCTTTACAAGAGGTTGAGGGTTTGACCCTGGGTATGGAGAAAACTTTGTTGTGATCGCTGCCACCTTAATGGGCCCTGCAACGCGCGATCCGGATTAGTCGGGGCTCCAATGCGGGCACCGAACACCGGATGAAAAACAAAAATAAAAACTCTATATATATATGCATACTGGGAAATGTCCAGTATAGAGTAATTCTGTTTTGTATTGCTTACTTGGTAATAAATAAAATTCTATTTACCAAATAAAAAAATTACTTGTGATCAATCAAACCATTGAGTGAGTTCGTTGAATCCAATAATTTGAGGTACCACTATTGTTCGGATTGAAGGCCATTTTATCCTGAGAGAAAGATTCCATAACCTCGGGTACAGTGAAGGAAATTATTCCTTAAGGACACTCAGTGAAGTTGGGGGACTTGGCCTTAAAATTCTAATTCATCTCTTTTCTGAAAAAAAAAAATTAACACACCTCTTAGATAGATTATTCATAATCTAATGTTGAAGGTGTTCAGGAACTTCAAAAGTGTTCTTGTCTTAGACTTGAACTAGTATTGAAGTTGGTGTTGCATTTTATACAGATTCTTGTACTCGAAACACTACATAAAATAACAATCTTAAGGAATAAGTTTTTTGCAGAATCTGTATTGCTTGTTTTTGGAGATTAAAGCTTTAAGGTTTCTACTCCGTTTAATTTTAACTAGTGATTCGAAGACATAAAATTTTCATCACAAGTTAAAGATTTTTCGGTTGACGATTGGAAGTCATAAAAACTTTATTGTTAACTAGAAACAAGAAGAAGAGTTTAAGGTTGCTTAAATTTATAAATAGTATTCTAAAAATACTAAATTTTATTGTCTTGTAGTGACAGGACAAATGATTAACGAAAGTCAAATGCAAGATGCGGCTACGACTGAGGGGCAACTAGCATTGCTTCAACAAGTCGAGCAAATGCTCCACAATCAATGGCACCTGCGGAGAAGCCTGAAAAATTTGCGGGCATTGACTTTAAGCGATGGCAGTATTCCCTTTTGACCTCTACAATTTTTACAGTATAACTAAGACATTGAAGGAATTGTGGGACGAACTAGAACGAAAATACAAGACAGATGATACGGGAATTAAGAAATTTTTTGTTGTAAGGTTCCTGGACTTTAAAATGATAGATAGCAAATCGGTTGTCTCTCAAGTACAGGAATTGCAAGTAATCATTCACGATCTCTTAGCGGAAGGTATATCTTTGAAAAATACCTTAGTTGAAAAAATTAAAAATGTTCTTAGTACTCACATAAACTGTTTTGTAGGTTTGATTGTGAATGATGCATTTCAAGTAGCAGTGATCGTTGAGAAGCTACCACCTATGTGGAATGACTTCAAAAAATACTTGAAGCACAAACGCAAGGAGATGACTGTCGAAGATCTTATTGTCCGCCTATGTATTGAAGAGAATAATAAAGATGCCAAGAGAAGGTTAAAACGGAATTCTGCAATTAATGGAGCACATATTGCGGAAGATGACCAAAACAATTCTAAGAAAAGGAAGAAAGTTGAATGAGGAAGCAATCAACCCAAGAAGAAATTCAAGAAAAAATGCTTCAATTGTGGCAAGATTGGTCACAAGTCCACAGATTGTCCTGCCCCAAAGAAAGGCAAGAAAAAGGACCAAGTAAATATGATTGAGTCCAACAAAGAAAGTGATGATCCGTGTGCTATGTTTTCAGAATGCAACTTTATGGGGAATCCTCGCGAGTGGTGGATGGATTCTGGTGCCAGCCGCAATGTTTGTGCCAACAAAGAGTTATTTTCTTTATTTTCTCTGGCTCAAGTAGAAGAAATGATCTACATAGCTAACTCCGCTACTGCTAAGGTAGAAGGAATAGGAAAAGTGTGCTTGAAAATGACTTCAGGCAAGGTTTTGACACTGAACAATGTCTTGTATATTTCAGAATTACGTAGGAACTTGATTTCTGTTTCACTTCTAGACAAGAACGAATTCAAATGTGTAACCATTTCTGAAAAAATTGTAATTAGCAAAGGAGAAATATATGTAGGAAAAGGCTATCTCACCGAGGGCCTTTATAAGATGAATGTTGAAATAAATAAAAGTTCAAATTCTTCTTACTTACTTGAGTCTTATAATTTATGGCATGAACGTTTAGGCCATGTTAATTACAAAATATTACGAAAACTGATTAACTTAGAAGTTTTGTCAAACTTTGAGTGCAATAAATCAAAGTGTCAAACGTGTGTGGAATCAAAGTATGCAAAACATCCTTATAAGTCCATTGAAAGGAATTCCAGTCCTTTAGACTTAGTACACACTGACATTTGTGATATGAAGTCAACACTATCACGTGGTGGGAAAAAGTATTTCATAACTTTTATTGACGATTGCACTAGATATTGTTATGTCTACTTGCTAAATAGCAAGGATAAAGTAATAGATGTGTTTAGGCAATACAAAATTAAAGTAGAAAATCAGTTAGAGAGAAAGATAGAAATGATAAGAAGTAATAAGGGCGGAGAATATGAATCTCCTTTCACCAAAATATGTGTAGAGAATGGAATCGTCCATCAAACTACAACCCCATATTCACCTCAATCTAATGGAATTGCGAAAAGGAAAAATTGAACTTTAAAGAAAATAGTGAATGCCTTACTTATAAGTTTCGATTTACCGCAAAACTTGTGGGGGAGGCTATCCTTACAAACAACCGTATACTCAATAGAGTTCCCCATAGTAAGCCACAATCAATTCCTTATGAAAAATGGAAAGGAAGGAAACCCAACTTGAAATATTTCAAAGTGTGGGGGTGTCTAGCTAAGGTCCAAGTTCCTATGCCTAAAAGGGTTAAGATAGGACCTAAGACTGTGGACTGTGTGTTCATAGGATATTCTAAAAGCAGTAAAGCATGTCGGTTTTTGGTTCATAAATATGAACATTCGGATATAAATAAAAATACGGTAATTAAATCGGATAATGCTAAATTTTTTGAAAGCATTTACCCGTTTAAAATTAGACATGAACAGTCTAGTGGAGGATATAAACGACCTCGAGATGAACTAAGTGATAATGAACATAATGAAGAAAATCCAAGATGTAGTACACGTCAAAGAACGTCTACTTCATTTGGATCATATTTTGTAACATTTCTCTTAGAAAATGAGCCTTAAACATTTAAAGAAGCGATGTCATCGTCAGACTCATCCTTTTGGAAAGAGTCAGTCAATAGTAAGATAGATTCAATCTTAAGCAACCATACATGGGAATTGGTTGATCTTCCTCTAGGAAATAAATCTTTAGGTTCTAAATGGATCTTTAAAAGGAAAATGAAAAAGGATGGTACTATTGACAAATACAAGGCAAGACTTGTAGTAAATGGCTTTAAGCAAAAAGAAGACCTTGATTACTTTGATACATACTTGGCAGTAACGAGGATAACATCGATTCGAATGTTAATTTCCTTGGCGACAGTATATGGTCTTGAAATCTATCAAATGGATGTGAAAACCGCATTCTTAAATGGAGAATTGGAGAAAGAAATTTACATGGAACAACCTGAGGGTTTTGTGGTTCCAAGAAAGAAGAATAAGGTGTGTAAACTTATTAAGTCATTGTATGGACTAAAGTAAGTACATAAACAATGGCATGCAAAGATTGACCAAACCATGTTGGCAAATGGGTTTAAAATAAATGAATGTGATAAATGTGTTTATATTAAAGACACTCCAAATGACCAAGTCATTCTATATTTATATGTAGATGATATGTTGATCATCAGTAGAGATATTTCTGACATAAAAGCAACGAAATGAATGCTCAAGAGCAAGTTCGATATGAAAGACCTTGGAGTTGCGGATGTGATCTTAGGTATAAGAATCCATAGAACTCCACAAGGGTTGGCATTGTCACAGTGCATTATATCGAAAAGGTACTTGACAAATTAAAGTATATGGAATTCAGTATTGCCAAGACTCCATTGGATGTGAGCTTTGCACTTAGAAAGAATGAAGGTGAAAGTGACTCACAATTAGAGTACGCAAGATTATTGAGATGATTAATGTATATAATGAACTGTACACGATCAAATATAACATGCGCTATTAGTAAATTGAGTCGGTACACGAGTAATCCCAACAAAACTCATTGGATGGCAATGAAAAGACTTTTGGGGTATCTTAAATACACTTAAGACTATACTTTGAATTCTAATAAATATCCCACGGTACTTGAAGGATATAGTGATGCAAATTGGATCATCGGATCAAACAAAGTAAAATCCATGAGTGGATATATATTTACTATCGGTGGAGGTGTAGTCTCTTGGAAATCATCCAAACAGACATGTATTGCTCGCTCTACAATGGAATCTGAATTTATCACGTTAGATAAAGCCGGTGAAGAAGCAGAATGGCTTTAGAATTTCTTGAAAGATATTCCTTATTAGCCTAAACCAGTGGCACCAGTATGTATACACTGTGATAGCCAAGCGGCAATAGGTAGGGCAGGGAGCATGATGTACAATGATAAATCTCATCACATACGACGAAGACATAATACCATTAGAGAACTTTTCTCTGGAGGAATTATCACTGTTGACTATGTTAAGTCAATGTACAATGTTTCGGATTCACTTACAAAAGGCCTATCTAGAGAAGGAGTGGAAAGGACATCCAAGGGAATGGGTTTAAGGCCTCAGCATGATGGTAACTCTACCTAGTAGACTGGAGATCCCAAGAGCTAGGTTCAAGGAGATCAAACAAAGTTGTGTCTGACAAGTTCAACATTGTCAATTACCCAACCCATTCTCATAATGTAGACAATGTTTAGTAAATAAAGATAAGACTTAAGGTGAAAAGTCTTTTAATGATTATCTAAATTTGGTAGATTTGACCAAATAGTTTAATCTATAGGATTGAACGTTTAGAAATCACCTATGTGAAGGCAAAGTGGAAGCTGTTTCAAGGAGAATGTTAGTAAAGGCCTATTCTCTAAGCTCTCATGAAACCGGGACGTGTTCATGGATGAAAAGAATAAAACCTTGAGAACCATAAATGATAAAAGGCTAGTTGTGTGACATGTGTTGTCTAGGTGTACATTAAATCTCGATGGTTCAAAGATATCAAATCTACTGATTGACCGAGTTCATCCGATGCATGTTCACTATGAAAAGTTCAAAGGGAAACCCACTTATCCAGATGCAATCAGTCTTTGCTTGATGATCACATACTTGTCCATAAAGTTTAGCAAAGAATAGTCATTCCCTATTCATGTGAGGGATTTTTGGGTTTAATTGGTGTGAATGGAAAATGAAGGGACACAACCTTTGAGCAAAAGACATGTTGTTTTGGAAAAGGTGTGACTGTTCAGATAGTTGTATCTGTTCAGAAAAAGACACAATGTTTCAAATGAATAGACATGACTCTTTCAAAGGATACACCTTTTAAATGAACCATTTCCATCTTTCATAAGAGGCATTTTATGGCTATATAAACTTATTTACATCCACAGGTTTAGATAGAAATTAAAAATTTTCTGAAATAAAATTTTTTTTGTCTTCAAAACATTTCTTGTGATCAATCAAATCATTGAGTGAGTTCGTTGAATCCAACAATTTGAGGTACCACTATTGTTTATATTGAAGGCCATTTTATCTTGGGAGAAAGATTCCATAACCTCGGGTACAGTGAAGGAAATTATTTCTTAAGGACACACCATGAAGTCGGGGGACTTGGCCTTAAAATTCTATTCCATCTCTTTTCTGAAAAAAAAAATTAACACACTTCTTAGATAGATTATTCATAATCTAGTGTTGAAGGTGTTAAGAAATTTCAAAAGTGTTCTTGTCTTAGACTTGAAATAGTATTGAAGTTGGTGTTGTATTTTATACAGATTCTTGTACCCGAAACACTACATAAAATAACACTAAAAAAGTAAAGGAAGTAAATTTTTTTATATAAAGAAAACTTCTGATAGCTTTGTGTTCCATTTTTTAGGTGCTTATTTTAAATCATATAGGGATTTGATTAGTCTACACACTAAATTCTCCCCTTGACTAGCAAATCCTTGAGGTAATTTCATGTATACTTCATCAGTGAGATCACCACTTAAGAATGCATTATAGACATCCATTTGATGGACAAACCAGTTTTTCTTTTTAGCAGTAGCAAGAACAGTCCTTAATGCTTTTATTTTAACAACTGGACTAAAGGTTTCCTTGTAGTCAATTCCATCCCTTTGACTGTATCCTTTAGCAACCAACCTAGCCTTAAATCTTTCAACTTCACTTAAGGCCATATACTTCACCTTATATATCCATCTACATCCAATAGGATTTTTGCCTTTAGGTAATGGAGCCACCTCTCATGTGTGATTAGAATTCAAGGCATCTATCTTATTTTGCATTGCTTCTACCCACCTAGAATCCTTACAAGCTTCATAATAGCTTGTGGGTTTAGTAAATATTCCAGACTTAGAAATATAATCTCTATAAGACTCAGATAACTTGTCATATAACACATAGATGGCTAGAGAATATGGTACCTTTGTTTCTTTACTGGTTTAGAAATCAGTCATCCACACTAGTGGCTTTCTTCCTCTAATAGGCCTTTGTTGCTTTTGAGGTACAGTGACATATTCCTTGTAGGTTCAAGAATAACGTGAGAACTTATAGCAGGCTCTGTTAGTCCTTTCAGAGATATGTTCAGTGGATGGTTGATACAACGTTGTTATGAAAGTGTCTACAGCTAGATAATGATCTTCTAATGGGAACACATGATAGGGAGTAGGATCATAAGCTGTTTTAAGCTGGAAAGGGAGCATATCCTCCTTAAATGACACATCCCTACTAACAGAAAAGGTACTAATAGATACGTCATACAAGACATATCCCTTTTTAGTACTATAATAGCCCTTCAAAACAGTTTCTCTTGACCTTGGCATGAGCTTATCAAACTCATCTAGCACCTTAGCAAAACAAAGACACCCTAGTATTCTTAAGTTCTCAGGATGGTTTACTTCTATACAATTTCTCATAGAGAGTGCGATAGGCAACACTTGAACTAGGCAACCTGTCTCTAATACCATGTAATTATTCTAAATTTATTACTTAGACTATGAACACTTCTAAAAAATGAGTTATATACAGAGTAAATAAGAAGGAGTAGAGAGAGAGAGCAAAGACATAATATGTTTTCCAATATATGAAAAAGTGAAACAAGCAAAAAAAAAAACTCTCATAATTTAGTGCACAACAAATGCAAGGACAGATTATGTTTTTCATCATATAAAAAAGTGAAACAAGCAAAAATAGAATCCTTATAATTTAGTGCACAACAAATGCAAGGACAGAATATGTTTTTCATCATATGAAAAAGTGAAACAAGAAAAATAAAATCCTCATAATTTAGTGTAAATCAAATGCAAGGACAGAATATGTTTTCCATCATATGAAAAAGTGAAACAAACAAAAATAAAACTCTCATAATTTAGTGCACATCAAATGCAAAGACAGAATATGCTTTCTATCAGATAGAAAAGTGAAACAAACAAAAATAGAACTCTCATAATTTCGTGCACAATAAATGCTAGGATAGAATATGTTTTTCATCGTATGAAAAAGTGAAACGAGCAAAAATAGAACTCTCATAATTTAGTGCACAACAAATACATGGACATAATATATTTTTCATCATATGGAAAAGCGAAACAAGCAAAAATAGAACTCTCATAATTTAGTGAACAACAAATGCAACGATAGAATATGTTTTCCATCATATGAAAAAGTGAAACAAGCAAAAATAAAAATCTCATAATTTATTGCACATCAAATGCAAGGTCAGAATATGTTTTCCATCATATGAAAAAGTGAAACTAGCAAAAATAGAACTCTCATAATTTAATGCAAAATTAATGCAAGGACAGAATATGTTTTCCATCATATGAAAAAGTGAAACAAGCAAAAATAAAAATCTCATAATTTAGTGCACAATAAATGCAAGGATAGAATATGTTTTCCATCATATGAAAAAGTGAACCAAGCAAAAATAAAACTCTCATAATTTAGTGCACATCAAATGCAAGGCCAGAATATGTTTTTCATAATATGTAAAAGTGAAACAAGCAAAAATAGAACTATCATAATTTAGTGCACAACAAATGAAAGGACAGAATATGGTTTTCATCATATGAAAAAGTGAAAAAAACAAAAATAAAACTCTCATAATTTAGTGTACAACAAATACAAGGACAGAGTATGTTTTCCATCATATGGAGAAGTGAAATAATTAAAAACTCTCATAATTTAGTGCACAACAAATGCAAGGATAGAATATGTTTTGCATCATATGAAAAAGTGAAACAAGCAAAAATAGAACTTTCATAATTTAGTGCACAATAAATGCAAGGACAGAATATGTTTTTCATCATATGGAAAAGTGAAACAAGCAAAAATAAAACTCTCATAATTTAGTGCACATCAAATGCAAGGACAGAATATTTCATCATATGAAAAAGTTAAACAAGAAAAAATAAAACTCTCATAATTTAGTGCACATCAAATGTAAGGACAGAATATGTTTTCCATCATATGAAAAAGTGAAACAAGAAAAAATAGAATTCTCATAATTTAGTGCACAATAAATGCAAGGACAGAATATGTTTTCCCATCGTATGAAAAAGTGAAACAAGCAAAAATAAAACTCTCATAATTTAGTACACATCAAATACAAGGACAGAATATGTTTTCAGCATACGAAAAAGTGAAACAAACAAAAACAAAACTTTCATAATTTACTGAACATCAAATGCAAGGACAGAATATATTTTATATCATATGGAAAAGTGAAACAAACAATTCACATTTCTCTCATAATAATTATTTTTGGTCATGGCAATTTTAGATACAATTTCAAAATTGTATTTGGAAAAGTAAAAACAAGTTTTACTGTTTTTCACTTTTTTCAGTCATGCTTTCTCTCACAAAATTTTAAAAAATAACTTTAATTTATATATTGGCTAAACATAACTCCAACTCCATCTTCAACTTCAACTCTAACTCCAACTTCGAGAAATTATAATTTTCATGGCCAAATGGGACCTAAAGTTGTTGTTTGTCCATGAGAATTATCTCTTCTCTTCGAAAAATTATTTTACTTTAGTGAAAAAAGTGAAACAATATGGATTTAGCGATGAAAATTTCAATTACAATTCCGAAATTGTATTTGAAAAAATAAAAATAAGTTTTACTTGTTTTCACTTTTTTTACTCAAACTTTTCTTACAAAATTTCCAAAACAACTTTAATTTATATTTATGACCAAACACAACTTTAATTCCAACTTCAACTCCAACTCTAACTCTAAAAAATTAATTTATAATATCCTCTAATTTTTTGTGGATATTTGAAATCTACATTGAAACAAATGAATAAGACAAAACAATAATAATTATTTTAATTTTTTATCCTCATTATTGCAACATTATTGAACAGTGTTATAACGCAAAATAGAATGAAATGAATAAGTTTTCCTTTTACTTAAGATTTAACTATGCTCCATACCCATTCTTGTGTGTGATCAAAATGGGTATATGTTAGTGCACAACAAATGCAAGGACAGAATATGATTTCCATCATATGAAAAATTTAAACAAGCAAAAATAAATTATGGGAGTTTTATTTTATCTTGTTTCACTTTTTCGTATGATAGAAAACATATTCTGCCCTTGCATTTGATGTGCACTAAATTATTATAGTATTATTTTTGCTTGTTTCACTTTTTTAATATGATGAAAACATATTCTGTCCTTGCATTTCATTATGCACTAAAATATGAGAATTTTATTTTTGTTTGTTTCAACTTTTCATATGATGGAAAACATATTCTGTCCTTGCATTTGATGTGCACTAAATTATGAGAGTTTTATTTTTGCTTGTTTCACTTTTTCATATGATGGTAAACATATTCTGTCCTTGTATTTGATGTGCACTAAATTATGAGAGTTTGATTTTTGCTTGTTTCACTTTTCCATATGATGGAAAACATATTCTGTCCTTGCATTTGTTATGCACTAAATTATGAGAGTTCTATTTTTTCTTGTTTCATTTTTTCATATGATGGAATTCATATTCTGTCATTGAATTTGATGTGCACTAAATTATGAGAGTTTTATTTTTGCTTGTTTCGCTTTTCCATACGATGGAAAACATATTCTGTCTTTGCATTTGTTGTGCACTACATTATGAGATTTCTATTTTTTCTTGTTTCACTTTTCCATGTGATGGAATACATATTTTGTCCATGCATTTGTTGTGCACTAAATTATGAGAGTTCTATTTTTGCTTGTTTCACTTTTCCATATGATAGAAAACATATTTTGTCCTAGCATTTGTTGTGCACTAAATTATGAGAGTTTTATTTTTTCTTATTTCATTTTTCCATATGATGGAAATCATATTCTCTCCTTGAATTTGACGTGTGCTAAATTATGAGAGTTTTATTTTTTCTTATTTCACCTTTTCATATGATGGAAAACATATTATGTCCTTGCATTTGTTGTGCACTAAATTATGAGAGTTTTATTTTTTCTTGTTTCACTTTTTCATGTGATGGAAAATATATTCTGTCCATGCATTTGTTGTGCACTAAATTATGAGAGTTCTATTTTTGCTTGTTTCACTTTTTCATATGATGGAAAACATATTCTATCCTAGCATTTGTTGTGCACTAAATTATAATAGTTCTATTTTTGCTTGTTTCAGTTATCATATGATGAAATACATATTCTGTCCTTACATTTGATGTGCACTAAATTATGAGATTGCTGTTAGCGTAAATTTTCTAGACTTTCTATACATCATTTCAACCTTCGATGCCTGTGAGGCTGCTTTGTTGGCCTTCTCCTATTTTCTATCTAGATGATAATCCCGACCACACAGCTCCCTAGCAAAGGGTCCATCTGCATTATTTTTCTTTCAGAGAGACAACAGATGAAATTACATTATCGGATACACTTTCATATTTGCACTTGATTCAGATTTCACATCTTTTAAGATAATTCCATCGACCAGATTCATTAGAACTTACTTTCTACCCTATGTCTCTTCTTCAATTAGCTCTCAGATGATATAGTCTTCCATCAACCACCCATTTTCCCTCGAAGGCATTCCCCTACCGCACCTTCTAGTGTATAATCATTACCCCGAGCGAGAAACCCAACCATATAAATTTGGGCCAGGGGAATTTCTATTGTCATTCTTGTTTGATGCAGTGTAAGGCTTTGAAGGTGTTCTCAGTGTCCAATGCACACTTAAAGTAAAGTCCAATCGCTATTGGTTCTCTACAATGACGACAAATATTGATCCCTTCTCAAAACTTGACACGCATAAACACGAGCAATAACCGTCAGTAATTCATAACAGGGTATCTGCACCATCTTCATGAGGTCCTCAACCTTATCAATTTCGAACCCATCAAACTTAACGGTACAATGCAGGATCTTGTTTGAATGATCAGTGCTCAATCGGTTAAAAACTACATTCACAAAAACATTATACTTTGTGTGTGTTATCCCGGTGACCTTATTAGTAATACATACTTAACTCCCACACATATGATAGTGGATCCATTTGCACACACCTTATTTTTCCTAGCCCATCTATGGCTTAAATTGAATAAACAGATGATTAGCTAGTTGCAACAGATGCCACATCTATTATGACAGATGATCAACCTATTGCAACATATGACGTATCTGTTGGAGAAATCAAACAGATATTTACATCTGTTGTAAAAGATTGCCAGTATGTTGTAAGTTATCTAACAGAAGGAATATAATTTGCAACAAATTACCCATCTGTTAGATTTATTTTAAAGTAATTTTCTTTTCTTTTCGAGATACAATAATTTATAAATAGGTCCCTCCTTACAAATATGGATGATCCAGATTCGTACAAAAATATTCATATCAAGTCATTGCGTGAACATCAGAGGCAGTCTGATGAACTCCATTGACAATAATAATAATAGAAGTAATAATAATTAGGTAATATTTTTTATTTTAGCGTATGTTTTTCCTCATTTTGTATATCGGATCTACCCAAGGGATTCAAAAATCTATGTTTCATTTGGTGGTAGACTTTGAATTTTTAATTCTTATTTAGTATTTAATAATCATTCTATTTATTCCTTGTTCACAATATTTCGACGGTTGATGGTAGGGATTGAGCAATTTGTGTCAACAGAGGTTAATTTGATGCGACAGATCGATCATAAGTTACACCAGACATTATTAATAAAAAAGGGTTATTGTTGTTATTGAGAGGGTGAAAAGACACTACTTTTCGATTATTTAATATGAAAAATATTTCGTAAATAAATAATAAGAAAATAAATGATAAACACAATTTATAACCGTAAAAAAATGACTGTTTAATTTTAATAACTGATCGTGACTTTTCACCATTTTTGTTTTTGAATTTATTTTATAAAATAATTTACTATATAATAAAAAAAAAGTCAAAATATTGGATTAATTAATTTATATGATGATTATTAAGAAAAACAAGGTGAAGATTGTGACTTTTTGTCTAAAACAAAAACACATACATTCAACAGTGTTGCTAATGCATCAAATATATTATCTGATGCAACAGGTTTACTATTGTTGCAACAAATGATATAACTATTGTCACAGATGATTTATCTGATGCAACTGATATAGAATCTGTTGTCACAACTCAATAAAAATGGTGCTTGGAAAGAACTAATTAATAATAATAATCTGAAAAGTCATGACTTATCACAATATTTCTTATTTTAATTAAGTCATTACTTTTCACAGTAATAAAAAATGTAATTAATAAATGGAGGTGAACAATTAGATTATATGTTGCAACAGATAAGTTATTTGTCGCAACAGATGATATATTTGTTGTCACAGATGTGTTATCTGATGCAACAAATATAGAATCTGTTTCCACAACTCAATAAAAATGGTTCTTGAAAAGAACTAATTAATAATAATAATTTAAAAAGTCATGACTTATCACAAAATTTATTTTCTTAATTTAATCAAAAATATAATTAATGAATGGAGGTGAACAGTCGTATTACACTCTATAAATAGGTACCTCCTTACTTAATCGTTCATTCATCTACACTCTATTTATTTATTACATTGCATCTTTCATATTACACTCTAGAAGATTATGGCTGACCCAGTGTGAGACGTTGCTTTTCTGCAAGACGCCGTGAATGAACTCCGGAATCAAGTTCGTGACCTGTAATGAGAACTGGGAGGAGTTAGAGCAGGAATGCTCCACGAGATACGCAGGCTGAGGAGGGCCTTGCTACTTTCAGTTTAAGATTGGCCGGCTAGCAATGATGATGATAATAATAATAATAATTAGATTATTATTTTTCTTTTATTCTATTATATGTATTTTTATTTATTTTTATTTAATAAAAAATTTATGTTTGATCTTTGATGTTTTAATCCATATTTAATTTTTGTTCTGTCTATTATCTTCTCAACAAATATGTCGACGATTCGACGTAAAAAAGAATAATTTAGAATCCAGTAGCAATAACAAGATTTATCTGTTGGGTTTGTGGCAAAGGCTGATGTGTTGTTCAAAACAGATTAATCATACGTCGCAACAGATAAGAAGTCTGATGCAATAGATAAATAGTCTGTTTCAACAGAAGACTAGTTTGTTGCTTGGCTTTGACGTTTTAATTCGTACCCCCTCCGTCTCAAATTACTCATCCCAAATTTAGATGTCACATTGATTAAGAAAAATAATTAATAATATGTCTAGTTTACCATAACCCACTGATCAGTTGGTGGGACAGTAGACATGTTTGAAATAACCATTGTTTGCTATTCAATCAAAATTTCATAAGAGAAGAAAGCTGTTAATGTAGGTCGGCGTATAGTGCCCCTATTAAATAATATTTTCATTTTAATTTAAATTAATGCAAAAGGTAAAACATGAATTTTTTTTAATCTTTTCTTGATTAATGAAAAAGACAAGTAAAATAAAAAATCAAATTAGGAAATTTGGGACGGATAATTGGACGTAAGGAATAATTTTGAATCAGTAGCAATAGCAAGAGTTGAAACATATTGGTTATCTGTTCGGTTTGTGGCAGGGGCTGATTTGTGTTGTTTCAAACAAATTAATCATTCATTGCAACAGATAATTAGTTTGGTGCGACAGATAAATATTCTGATGCAATAGATAATACGTCTGATGTAATAGATAATACGTCTGATGCAACAGATAAACAGTCTGATGCAACAGATTACTCATCTGATGCACCAGATGATTAATCTGTTTAAATTGTGGGCACTTATGTTGGATTCATGATCGGGGTTCTATCCATTGTTGGAAAAACAGAAGTGTACCCAGATGACAAATACGAATAAAAATCATAATTTTACGTACCAAAGTCACCAATGAAGTAATGTCAAAGTGAAAAGTGATGTAGTAAACAAAATTTGACCTAAAAAATTGGTCAGATAGCAGCAGTACCGTTGTACCACCACCACCACCAACAACAACAACAAATGGTCGACATGAAGAACATGAAGATGATAATGAAGCATAAGATGATGATAATGAAGCAGAAGATGGTGAATAAAGCAGCAGAAACAATGAATAACAAAAATCGCTAAGAGAGAGAAAATAACAATGGATGAAAAGAGAGAAAAAGAAACCTTTTTTTCCCTCTGTTTCCTGTTATTTTAGGTAAACATTGAGATCAAAGTGTAGATTTAAACACTTGTGGGTTATTTTCAAACTTTTCCAACTTTCTTAATCCATAATAAAGTAATTGTCACCTCCGACTAATAATTAAGACTTGTGTCACCTACACCTCATTTTAAAACTCTTTTGTCACCTATGGCCAAAGCCCCAAGAAAGTCTTGCATAGATAGTTGCCAAGTGGCCGAATAGAATAATGTCATGTGGTACTTTTTAGGACAAATTGGTTATGTTAGGTAAAGTTAGTTATTATTTTTTTAATGTAAAATTAAAAATAATAAATATTCTCTATTTCAAATTAAAAAAATTGTAATAAAGTCAAATTTAGAACGAGCTCATTAATTCTTACTTTTAAACTCTTGTAATTTTAATTTAAATCGCATCGAAATTAAAATTTATAAACTATTTGAAACATTAAACCTATTGTGACTGCTTTTGTATTTTGAGTTTTTCAATTTTTTGAAACACAATTTTTTGAAATAATTCATAATTTATAAACATTTTTTAAGTGATAATTTGTAAATATTATAGTATATTTACTGCACAATATTTTTATCCTTTTTAACATAAAAGGATAAACTTTATTATTATGTGAAATATATATGAGTAAATATTTTTTATTTAACTAACATCACCAACTTATATGTGGGCATTTAATTTTTATCGATTTGAATTTAGATATAAAATTATTTAAAGCTTACGATTAATTCAAAAAACAAATGAAAAAAAAACTAAATAAAACTACCTACTTGCACATTCCATGCCCCCATACTGTTGAAGTTGTTTTGAAGAAAAGAAAACCTCCCACATTGGAAATTTACTTTGGTTGGAAGGAGGTTGAGAGTTATAAATAAACTCTACCTCCTTCATTGTTTAATACACACAAAAATATTTTTTTCCTTGTTTACTATTAAAGAGGTTTAGAGATAATTCTCTTGGAGATCTCTTTGAGAATAGTATTTTAGGAAGTGAGGGTGTATGAGAAAAATATTGTGTATTGTATGGTGTAATAATTTCCATATAGTGAATATTTTTTCTGGGAGGCCTGTGGTTTTTCTCCAATTGGGGAGTTTTACACGTTAAATCTTTGTGTTGTTATTCTCTTTAATTTCTCTGTTATTTTCTGCTTGAAAGCGGTCCGAAAAGGGCGGGAAAAATAGTTCATTTTTCTCAACAAGTGGTATCAGAGCCCAGGTTCGGGTGTGTCGGAGTAGTGAATTGTAGTTGATGTGAAGTTCCCGGTGAAAAAACGACAAGACTGGAGATCTGCAGGTGGTGCCTTGTGTCGAAAGTCTTCCTGACGAGTGGTGGTCAGGCGGCGTGTCCCGTTGGATGTTAACGGCGGTACAAGATGTTTGGCAGATCATATGAAGTGTGACCTAGTAGTTGAGATCTACGGTTGATGCGTTGTATCGAAAGTCTTCCTGACGACTGGTGGTCAGACGGCGTGTCCCGTTGGGTGTTAACGACGGTACTGAAGGGGATCGGAGGTCACAAGTGATGTGGTCTTGATTTGAAGGGAGGATTGTTGGGAAACAAACAATCCCACATTGAAAAAATAGAGGAAACATGTCCTATATTTAAAGTATCATCCAACTCCACTAGCATGAAGTCTTTTCGGAGGTGTCCAAAAATAAATTCGTAAGGACTTGGTTCAAAGCAGACAATATCATATTAGTGCGGAGTTTGAGTGAGGTTGCACGCGGTCCCAACACATACTCCCACTAACTCAGAAACGCACACCCATTTTCAGTTTTAATGTATAAATAAATAAATAAATGAATAGTAAAACTCTTGACAGTGTAGAGCCTCTGTTTGTGAAATGATATTTTCACCAAATACGCCTAGGAGATAAAATTATGTTTTTATACAATATTTAAATTATTGTTAATTATTTTTTATTTATTTTTAAATAATGACTCACAAAACCCAAAACTAAATTTCAGCATAAATATGAAAAAAAAAATATTGAACAGAAAATATATTTATTGAAGCAAATTTATAACCGGATTATTATATCATTCTATGCAACAGTTTCTTCAAATTATATCCATTGTTAAGATAAAATAACTACTACAGCAATAAATATTTTAAATATAGAGTAGGTAAAGTTAATTTATTTATCTATTTAAATTAAGATTACAAAATTTTAGAAAAACTTATTAACCTCCAGGACAACTACTCCATCTCCTCTATAACTACACTACCCCATTTTCCCCCAGACTCCTCTTCCTGCATGACAGTCAAAAAGCTTATTTATATTTGTAATTTTGGTAATTTGATAAGTGACGTCTTTTTTGGACAACCCTAAACTGTCATCGAATAGGAGAATTAACCCCCAGTATTCCACGGGTTAAAACTTAGACGTACCTGGTGTATACATCAAGTCAATACATGCATGACATGTGTTTGGATGTAGAGTTCATGTTACCTAATTATGATTAATTATCAAGTATTTTACTTAATTAAATTACTTGATCATGATAAAGAACATTAGTTTGGTGTATACACCGGATGCGTGTAAGTTATTACCGTATCCCACGTCTTCCTCAAATCCTAAAACACCTTCTCACCCACGTCTTCTTATTTTGATATTTTTATAAACAAAATCAAAATTATCTTCTCACATTGATGCTTAGTGAAACTGTCTTCTCTGTAGATGAAATTCCAAAATTAAAATTCTTGAGAACAACTACTTATTTTTGTGATGTGTATTTTCTTTAATTTTTGTTATTATTTTGATTTTGAGATGTTTCTGGGTAAGGTTAATTTGCTTCTTTTCGAATTCTTCTTTATGAAACCTTTTTCTATTCAATTTGAGGATTGAAATTCGTATATTTGGATTTGGTCAATACAATTTTATAATTTTATTTTATTTGAAATGTGCTTTTGCAGAAAAGCATTTGATTCTCTTTCAACAAGTTTGGATTTTGGAATAACAATCTACCAGAAAAAATTTCTTTAATCAGAGAGACTGAAATACGTGTTATAGCTTTATTGAAAGGTACATGGCTACTGCATTGACATGTTAAAGCGCTAAAGGTTGATAGTCTGCAAAAACTCTGCTCATCAGTGGATCCAATACGCCTCCACTTTATACCATGCTTCAAGAGTGAAGTTGAAACATTATCTGATGTCTGGTCTTGACACTATACCAAATTGTTGGCTTTTCAAGGTCTGAAATTTTATGTTTTGGCCAGTAGTGTGTTAGCTTTAGTTCGTGGGATCAAACACTATAAGTGGACTTTCATGCTCGGTTGATCCAACTTCAAGGTGCTTTTCTTAAGGTTCTCTCATGACTTCCATCTAACGGCAAGCAGAGGCGGATCCAGAATTTTAAACTTGTGGATTCCCAAGGGCTCCTTTCCTGCCACCAAGCTATTCCTTGGTTTAGTTATGGGTTTCCACCTATTAATATTTATAACTTTTGGTGATTTTTCTATGTAATTTTAAGTCTTACGGTAGCGGGTGTGGGTTCCCGACTCTACATCCGCCACTGACTGCAAATATGTGCAACATTCTCTTTCTTGGTGTATCTATCTGATCTCAGTTTTTGTGTGATGCTTTAGGATCATAAATATAACAATGTGGGATAGTCTTTTGTTTAATTTTAACTTTAAGCATGAGCATAAGTCTCTGCCTGTCTTTTGTTAATGTAGATTGGTCCCTGTTAGTACAGAAAGTGGCCTTTTTGGTAAGAACCCTATTTAAGTATAGACTATCTAATTTTTGGTATAATGTTGCATCTTGAAATTCTTCACATCAATCAAATTACCTACCTGACGAAAAGAGAAATGAACTAATCATACCTTCTGTTTTAATACTTACGATATTTCAACACTGTGTAACTGTATAATTAGCTATCTATGTTCTTCTAATGTTAAAAGTATTCAAATTTCAGCAACTATAGTGTGTTGTCCGGCAAGTATTTACAATGGCAGAGCATCTCTAAGAGCTTCATACATTTTTCCACAGCTACAAAAGTTTATTTCAGATATATTATTATTGAACAGCTGTTAGGTACATATTACTATGTATAAGAGACTTTCAAAACGCAACTTCAAACTTTCACAGTGAAAGACAATATAAGTTTCAGCCTAATTTATAATCACTGTGTATTTCATGACTTTGGCGATTTGATTAAGAAAAAATTATTTACTTAGAGATATCTTTGAATGCTGGATAAAGGAGGTAGTATCAAACTTAGCCGGGCTATAAGAACTATTCAAGGTGCCTTTGATGGTTTGCAAAAGAAGACATTACGAGTTCAATCTTCTGGTACATATCTCTCTGTTTCCACTATAATCTATGAATTATTTGTTGAATAGCTTCATATATTTTAATATTCTAAATAACTTATAAAGAATTCATATAGGAGTGTGAGTAGTTGATTGATCAGTTCATTGTTATTGTTTTGAGTTCGCAATCTCAACTTTATGCAACATTTAAGTGCGGAACTATGGAACTCCGGGTGCCATAATGAAAATATGTCAATTCAATTTCATCTTAGAGTATGCGTCTACTTTCTAGCATGTGGATCTTATTTTGCTACATCTTTTTCCAAATCAATGACTTTACTGTCAATTTTCTTCTGAATGCCTCTCAATATTGAGAGTCTTGCCATTAAATAGAAAATATTCAATGATTACATCCCTAAAGATCCGTCTTCCTATCCCTAAAGATCAATTTTTCTATCCCTCTAAATCCGCTATTCCTATCCCACCAAATCTGCTCTACTAAAGCTACTATTATTCTCTTTAACTACTAAATCAAATCTATGTAATTACACTAATATACAACAATATATGATTACATTAATATATACAATATTTACATCATGCTAACATCCCCTCTCAAATTGATGTTGGTAGATCAAGAAGCATCAATTTGCCGACTAAAATCTGATGTCGTCGTCGTGCCATTGATTTTTGTAAATGCATCAGCTATTTGAAGATCACTGGACACGTGAGGAAGAGTAATGACACCTTTATCTACAGCCTCTCGTATATAATGACAGTCTACTTTGATGTGTTTGGTCCGCTCATAATAAACCGGATTAGTAGCAATCTGAATAGCACATGTATTGTCAGCATGGAGAGGAGTAGGATTAGATTGAGGAAATTCAATCTTAGCAAGTAATCCACAAAGCGCCACAATCTCAGAGCAAGCAGTAGATGTTGCTGGATATTCAGCCTCTATTGAAGATTTTGACACGCGGTCTTGCTTCTTACTCTTCCAAGATATAAAAAACTCTCCAAGAAACATGTACCAACCAGTAACCGAATGATGAGTGTCAGAACATCCAGCCCAATCAGAATCACTAAAAGCATTAAGACGAATAGGCGAACCACTAGGAAAGAATAATCCACGATTAGATGTTCCTCGGAGATATCGAACGATGCGATGGACAGCCACCAAATGAAGATGATGGGGAGCTTGCATGAACTGACTCACTTGTTGAACTGCAAAAGAGATATCAGGCCTAATAATAGTAAGGTAATTTAAGCTCCTAATTAATTGTCAAAAAATAGTTGGATCAGGAAGAAGATCGTCTTCCTCCCAACGATACTTTACATTCAATTCTAATGGAGTATCTATAGAGGTGGAATCCTGAAGACCTGCCAAAGAAATCAAATCTTAGGTATATTTGTGTTGATTTAGAAACACACCGGATGAATCGTGATGAACTTCCAAATCCAAGAAATATGTAAGAGTACTAAGATCTTTCATATGAAAAGAATCCTTAAGTTGCTGTTGGAGGCTAGTCATTAGTGAAGAATCAGTTCCTGTAATAATAATGTCATCTACATATACCAGAAGAAGAACACAACCTGTAGATGTTTTCCGAAGAAACAAAGATGAGTCATATTTGCTCTGCTCAAACGAGAATTGTAGCAAAGTAGACCAAAATTTGTCAAACCAAGCTCTGGGAGTTTGTTTTAATCCATACAAAGACCGTTTCAACTTGCATACATCTTATGTAGGCAATGAGAACAAACCTGGTGGAGGTTTCATATAAATATACTCTTTGAGATCACCATGAAGAAAAATATTTTTGACATTCATTTGATGAAGAGTCCAGTTTTGTGAAGCAACAATGGCAATAATAGTTCGCACCGTCGTCATTTTTGCTACCGGTGCAAAAGTCTCTTCATAGTTCACACCATACTCCTGCTTGTTACCAAGAACAACCAACCAAGCTTTGTACCGATCAAGAGTTCCATCAGAATAAAGTTTAATTGAATAAACACATTTACATCCAATTGAATAGATATTTGAACGACATGAAACATTATCCCATGTGCCATTTTCTTTAAGAGCCAAAAGTTCTTCCTCCATTGCCTTCTGCCAACATTCATGCTTGAAAGTTTGTGAGTAACAAGTTGGAATAGAAATGGTGGATAAAGTAGATGAAAATTCATACTAATTAGGAGTAAGAGATACTCTCGTAGATCGTCGAGTGGGCTCAAGTGGAGCAGGCCTTGAAGAATTCTCAGATTCTAGTTGTGGAGCAGTTTTAGGTGGCGGATCAATATCAAGAGGGGGTAAAGTTGGTCGTCGACATTCGTACACAAATCCAGGTTTGAACTTCTTAGAAGAAGATGACAAATCCTCAAAAGTAGGAAGAAGAAGAGAAGCAGGAGATGACTCAACATGAGTAGGAAAAAAATACTGATTCTCAAATAAAACAACATTCCTAGAAACATGAAATTTATTAGACCATGGATCATAGTAGAGAAAACCTTTCTGTGAAGTACTATAACCCATAAAAACACATTTAGTAGACTAAACAGAAAGTTTATCACGCTAAAAAGGAGGAAGATGTACAAAACAAATACAACCAAATGTATGAAAATTATCATAGCTTGAATTTTTGTGATAAAGATGAAAATATGGAGATTCAAGATTTAAGACTTTAGATAGTAGTCTATTAATTAAGTAAACAATAGTAGACAAATATTCCACCCAATACTTCGATGGAACAGAGAACTCAATCAATAAAGTACGAGTTACATCTAAAAGATGACGATTTTTACGTTCAGCAACCTCATTTTGTTGTGGTGTATATGGACAGGAGCATTGTGAGACAATTATTTTTTCAAGCAAAAAAATTTTGAACTCATAAGACATATATTCTCCACCAGAACCAGATCTTAATAATTTGATGCAAGTAGAAAATTGAGTCTCAATATAGGCCAAAAATGTCTTGAATATGGAAAATACCTCAGATTTGGAATGGAGAAAATATACCCACGTAAATCGACTATAATCATCTATAAATGTCACAGTACTTGAAATGAGCATGAGAAACAATTGGTGAAATACCCCAAACATCACTGTGAATGACATCAAAACACTTTGTAGCACGACTGCCAAAATTAGAAAAAGAAAGAATTTTACTCTTGCCTAATTTACAAGTAGAACAATCAAAGAAAGCAGTGGAAAATTAATTTTTGTTCCCCAATAAATCCGAATTTAATAAATGAGATAACACAATAGAATTTGGATGTCCTAAGCTCTTACATCATACCTCAGTCTTACTAGGTGTAGAAGTACAAGAAAATGATAGAACACGAGGAATGAAAAAGTGTATAGGAAACAGTCGTCCAACTTTAGGCCCCTTCGCAATTATCGTCCCCGACACCTCATCCTGCATAAGACAACCATTACGAGAAAAATTCACATCACAATTGTTATCTACCAATTGTCCAACTGAAATAAGACTAGTGGAGAGCTTTGGTGACACAAAAATATTGTTGAAAGTTTTAGTAATATTCCTAACCTTGGTAATGGGTAAATTACTTCCATTGGCAACTTGAATTTGTGATGAACCATGATACTTACAAATATTTTTTAGCATACTAGATGAGTTGGTCATATGATTGGAAACTCCAGAATCAACAAGCCAAAAATTAGATGCAAGATCATTACCTTGTAGCCCTAAAGCTGAAAAAGCTGACATAATCATTTGTCTTACCATTTCAGGAGTAAGAACTTGTCCCAAAGATGAGTTCTCAGTAGTGAAATCATTTGTCCCAACTTGAAAAGAATTAAACTTATGGTTTTGAGAGCGTGTGAGACACTCTATGATAATGTGTCCTTGTTGTTTGCAATAATTACAAAACTTTCCGCCACAATTGTTAGCAATATGACCATATCCCTTGCAACTGTAGCATTGAGTTCTAGTCATATCCCCACCCTTTTCTTTACCTTGGGAAGAAAATACAACAACAATATCATCAACTCGCTTGAAAGCATTTTGTGTGACAAAACGTTGCTCTTCACGGAGTAATTCCTTAAAACAAACATCCAAGGAGGGAGACGGGTCACGATTCATCAAGTGGGAGCGAACACTCTCAAACTCAGAGCGTAACTTCATCAAAAATTGATCTCACTTGCCTTGCTCATGAACTTGTTGAATTACAGAGAGAGATTCGGCAGGTATTTTGGCATAAACAATATCTGTAAATTTAGCTCATAAGTTTTGAAATTCAGAAAAATAATTATGAACAGAAAGACTTCCTTGAGAGTAATTAGCAATTTCATACTCTAAGTGAAAGCGCCGGACACTATTATCTTGGTTGTAAATCCTTTGTAAATAATCTCACGTGGCTTTAGCTGTCTTGTAGGGCCTGAGATTAAAAACAATAAGAGGGTCAATTGACCCTAAAAGCCATGTCATTACCCGTGCATCTTTAATCTTCCATTCACCTAATTTTGTAGGATCAGTAGGAGCAGGATCGACTCCATTGATATGGCCCCATAGTTCTTTTCCAGTGATAAATAACTGAAACTGAAACTCCTATGACAAAAAATTCTTTCCAGTGAAACGAACACTGAATAATTCAAACAGATATGAAGTCATATTTATGAAAGCTAAAAACACTGACTCAAAAAGAATAACCAAAATGACCAAGATCAAAGTCCAAGGTGTTAATTGCTGAGGAACAATCAACAAAAAACCAAAATTTTTCAAAAATACTGAAAGGAACCACAAATGAACTTTATGAAACAAGACAGCTAAGATAAGGCTCTGATACCATGTCAATTTTCTGCTGAATGCCTCTCAATATTAAGAGTCTTGCCATTAAATAGAAAATATTCAATGATTATATCCCTAAAGATCCGTCTTCCTATCCCTAAAGATCAGCTTTTCTATCCCTCTAAATCCCGCTATTCTATCCTACCAAATCTGTTCTACTAAAATCACTATTATTCTCTTTAACTACTAAATCAAATCTATGTAATTACACTAATATACAACAATATATGGTCACATTAATATATATAATATTTACATCAAGCTAACATTTACGACCATAATGAAGGTGTAACTTTGTACTCTCGAGTCATTTTTTTGAGCTACTGTAATTCAATCTTTAGATTAGACTGTGAGGCAATTGTTTGCTTACCTCATATATAAATCTATTTGTGGGATTGCTTCACATTTACTTAGTTTTAAAACATTGATTTAATTGATAGAATTATAGGAATGGTAATGAATCAAGAAAGATCACAGATGATTATTATGAGCATAGGAGGAAAATCTTTGAGTCATTATGAATAGCTTTCCAAGATATGGACTGATTGTTGCATGATGGCCCTTTGGCTTGCAACAGCGTCTTGTGAACTTCTTATTGGGTTTTTCTCCCAAGGCTGATTCTTTTAAACAATTAGACAATGTACAATTCTGGAGACATTCTTCATTCATTGATCTATCTATAACTAGCATTATCTATTAAGCAAGCTCTGGCCTTTCGAATATGGCATATTTCTTTGGTCAATATTTCTTATTTTTTTCAATCATTTATTCAACTTGATTAAAAAGTTCATAAAGAAGTCCACACATTGTGTCCATTAAAGAAATAAATATTTTTTTCTCTTCCTGGAAGTCATTTTTTCTCATTGAACTCTTCCCTATCTCATTTGTGGCCATTGTAGTTGTGTATCAAAAAGATGTTTTATTCTCAAATTAAAGAGTTGTGAGTACTTGATTATTCAAGTATCTCCCGTGATAAAAGTCCTTTTCTTCTCTTTGCATCACATGGCAGAGGAAGATGCATTATTCGAGAAGACATTTTTTGGTATTATTCTTAATTTTACGTGAACCTCTCCCACATAAGTTTAAAAATTGTCAAGTGGTGAGAATATGTTTTAGCCTATTGTGATGTCCAATTATTATATTGGTATTTTTTTCTACTCCTCTTAGATGGATACTTAGCTTCTTTAATTAATTTGACTCTTGGCACATAGACGTATCTTAATCTCCAGCGGTTTGGTTGTCTAAACTTTTTTGTTTTTCAGTAGAAGACATGGGGAAATGTATCTTCATTTTCAACTTAACATTTTTTTCATTCCAATGGACTCAAGATGCGATTCTACACATCCTCTATATCTAGAATTCTGAATTACTTGCTTAGGATGTTGGAGTTTCTGTTATGGTCCCCTCGAGTTGTAAATAATGGAAAGTTTAATGTAATTTTTTTCCTTGGCACATTGCTCTATCTCTGTGAGACGATAGTTACATTTCTTTAAACTAGCAGAACTGAAAATGAGAATGACTCTAATTACAACAACAAGAACAACATACCCAGTATATTCCCACATAGTGGGGTCTGGGGAGGGTAGAGTGTACGCAGTCCATACCACTACCTCTAAAGAGGTAGAGAGGCTGTTTCCGATAGACCCCCAGCTCAAGTTAGAAGACAGCATACAAAAGCATGAAAATCCTAGAACACAATAAAATAACAACGGTACGACATCCACAGAAAATTGCACGTTGCCAAACACAAGACCCCAAAGTCCACCTAAATACTGACAACGCCTCAACCACACCCTTAACCCTCTATCCTAATGCTATTCCTCCATATCTTTCTATCCAGGGTCATGTCCTCAGTCAACTGTAACTGCTCCATGTCACGTTTAAACACTTCTCTCCAGTATTTCTTCGGCCTACCCCTACCCCGCTTGAAGCCATCCAAGGCCAACCGCTCACACCTACGAACTGGGCATCCGTGCCCCTTCTCATCACATGATCAAACCATCTCAACCTCACTTCCTGCATCTTTTCCTTCACTGACACCACTCTCACCTTCTCCCGAATAATATCATTCCTAATCTTGTCAACCCTAGTGAATCCACACATTCAACGCAACATCCTCATGTCCGCCACCTTCAGCTTTTGGATATGAGAATTCTTAACCGGCCAACACTTCGCTCCATACAACATAGCAGGACGGACTGCAACTCTAAAGAATTTGCTTTTCAGCTTGAGGGACACCTTCTTATCGCATAGAATTCCTGAAGCGAGCCTCCATTTCAACCAACCAGCCCCAATACGGTGGGAGACATCCTCATCTATCTCTCTGTTTCCCTGAATCGTAGACCCGAGATACTTAAAACTCCCCCTCTTGCAAACCGCTTGGGAATCCAACTTCACTAACACCTCCTGCTCTTGCCTCGAGTCACTAAACTTGCACTCCAAGTACTCCGTCTTGGTCCTACTCAATCTGAAACCTTTAGACTCCATGGCTTGCCTCAGAACCTCCAGTTTATCATTAACCCCTTGTCGCGACTCATCAACCAAAACTATATCATTTGCGAAAAGCATACACCAAGGCACCTCACTTTGTATTTTTCGCGTCAACACATCCATCACCAAAGCAAATAAACACGGACGAAAAGTTGATCCCTGGTGCAACCCTGTCAAGACCGGAAAATGCTCAGAATCTCCTCCCACTGTCCTTACAGAAAATTGTTGCAGTATTCATTAAACATTCATCTGATCAACTAGTTTCATCTCTATGTTATGGCAGGTTCTGAATTAAGGAAAGGGTGGCAACTTGACATAGTAAAATAGAAATGCAAAAAGCCAAATAACTAATTCCTGTTGGATAACCTGTTGTGTTTTTAAACTATAGTAGTAAGGATATCATTTAATTTGATGCATATTACTCTGTATAGTGGATTAGAAGATGAAAAAATACTGTAATGCCTGGAATCCGAGCATTTTCACAAGTTTATGGGTGTAATTATTTCGGATCAAAATGACATTAATAACCATTTGCTAAGGTTGGTTCGGAAAACTATCGAATGTGAATTTCAATAATGAAGTTGGTGTAAATGAAGTTATTCATTGATCTGACTAGAATGATTGTTTAAGTTGCCTTATCTATATGTATTGATCATCCCTTATTTAACTTACTTGGGTCAACATTGTTGCTGTTTACAAGCGTCTTGAAGCAACTTAAAGTTAATTATATATTGTTCTTTAACTTGCCAGAGTGACAGAGGGTATCACGATCACCACTTGAAGTCTTCTTCTTTTTCAAAAGATAATTTTATGGAGTTGTCTACAACAACGTGATTTTTTGTTTGGTAGATATTGATCTTGATCACTCCTTGATAAATTTAGCAAGATTTCATTCAAAACTTTTCACTTTCTTAAATTTCATGTGAAGTCAAAAAAGGTCAAACAAATTGAAATGGATGGAATACTATAGATGTCCTGTTTGCAGTATGATGAATTACTTCTATGATGAGCTTTCAGGTCAATAATATTGTCAAGCTATTCAACAATGAGTTGAGGGTGCATTGTGCTTGGGTTTCACATAATTATTTATTTATTGGGGTGAATTTAGCATTTCGTTGATTATTATCCAACACATTAAAATATGATTGATCTATCATGATGCTGCACTTTAGGCAGTGTTCTAATAATGTATGAGTGTTGATTATGGATAGTATATTTGTTGTCAAATGCAAATATAGTGATACTAACAATTCATCACAAGGAAAACTTTCATTTCTGGCATAGTACAAAACTAACTGTGAGAAAGAGTCTTTAAGAAAGGTTTTGTGTGTTTACTAATACTATTTTTTATGATCACTTTTTTTTTTACAATTGTCCGCGCATCGCGCGGGGTCGTATACTAGTTCGGTTTAAATAGGACGAAATAATAACATTAATATTGGCACACATTTTGAAACAACAACTGGCAAGTTAATAAACTTATAAAAATAAAAGGTTGTAGCATGACATTCACAAAAAAAAAAATAGTGTAACCTGATCAAACATAAGCTAATACTAGATAAGTAACTATGGAGAAATTAAACTTTCTGTATAAACGAATCCTCCTAGTAAAGCCCGACGTGAATCCAACAATTCATATGGTCCTTTGGATGTCCTAAAGCAACGATATGCAGCCTCTTGGTAGTAGAGTAGCACTTCACCATCCGCAAACTTATATCTCGGTACGGCGAAAAATAGATGGGCCTCTCATATAGTAAATAGTTTAGTTCAAGATTCTTTGACACCATATTCTTTCATTATCCATAATTTAAAAGTGCCCGCCTCCCTATCTCGGCAAGTACAATAGGCACAAAGCACTCCTTCTAATATTGAAACGCCACGTATTACGTAGCCACCAATGCAAATACTGCAAGTTTCCTCTGGCAATGATATCTCTCCGTACACCTCATTTGATATATTAAATGAAATTACAAAATACTTAAGTAAATCATCCTTACAGATCCAATGAAATGCACCACAAAGAAATGTCAAACCACCACGCACATTATTGCAAGAGCCACGAGTATGGTTATCAATTTCTCTCCAAGAACTACTACTGCTCTTTAATGCAAGGATTTTATTGGGTCGTCTGTAACCATTAATGCCGATTAATGGTCGCAAATGTCTTATAGTCATCACTACTCGAGTCATATCCCAACCCGAAACTGCAACTAGTTACTAATGGAAATTCATAATTAGGAAGTTCTACTGCTTCATTTGTGGATGGGTTCCACAATAAAAAGCCAGCACGGCACCAAAGAAGAGATAAACCGTAACAACAACTTAATATTACGTAATTGCCCAGATCATGATTTGAAGGGCCATCAAGCTTGTGTAATGGTTCAGCCGATGATAAAAAAGAACAATAATATGAAATCGAACAAACCTCAGGGTTCATTCGAGCATTAAGAAACTTGGGCAAGTTTGCCAAAAGGACACTATGGAAAACTATTTTGTCAAAGTTATAAGCTTGATGAAAAATTTGCCAAAAAGACACTTAAATCCACATCATCATCAACTTTTCCAACTTAATAACTTCACCCACAAATTTTATAATAATTCACTTTAACTCAATACTTCCAACTTAATAGATTCTTCCACAAGTTTTAAATAATACACTTCAACCCACTCCATCATCCACCATTATATATAAAAAAATATCTAGGTTTCCAAAAATATTAAATTAAAAAAATTCAAAAGCTAAAACTAGAAGGTGGTTGTTTTTCCCTCCAAAAAGCTCCGATTCTGGCCACTTTTCGACGTTATTTTTCGGTGATCAGCTCTAAATCAGTCCACAAACATCATAAGCTTGTCCATTGCACCCATTGTTACCCCATTTGTTTGGTATCTTCTCAAATATACTTTCCACCATTGTTAAAAAGCTTGAAACCACTCACATTACTCAAAACCACTTTAGAAAGTACATTACAATATTTCAGGCAACTCTAAGTTTATTTCTTTATTCCATAAACCCAACGATCGTTTATTAGAAGCAATATTTACAATTTCAAGGTTTTTGTACGGATAGCTTCCCAGTCATCAACCACTGATCGTCATTCATCGACCATGAATATAAGTTGACCTAGACCATAAGCATAATCTGCAGTAGACCAAAGCCCAATTCCAAGATGTCTATTGCAGAATTTGTTCTAGTTTTTGGTGATTTCATGGGAGAATGGGTGAGACTCCCAAATGCTGCAAATGGAGATCTTTTACCAAGGTGACAATCCCCGTTGTTGTTCGCCGCAATAGTTCGTAGGACGAATTGGTTGCAAACGTAATGTAGAGCGGGGATCTAGATTACGCATCGGACGACGTGGTGATTAGTTATCTAATGCATTCGAGGAAAAAGGTGAATCCTACGATCATAAATAGTGATGTACGTGTGCTGATGTATATGATGGATGTCGATGCAAATGGCTTTAGGCCTACTTTGAGGATAAATGTAGCTGAGAGGTCCTTCGAAGGACCAATAAATTCATCAGAAGCCCCACCTCCGCGCCCGACAGTCGATGATGATTTTAGTGATTACGAGAACGATGATCATGATCCTATTAATATGGAAGATGATTGTATGCTTATGGGAGATGTTTCATCAGAATCGCAAGACGATGATGAAGACCATGGAACGGGATCACAACCAGAACATTCCTTCACCGACGGAACCAATTTCTATCTCGATCAAACATTCACCGACAAGAAAGATTTCAAAATATTCTGACGCAGCAGTGGTGAAGCAGTGTTTTGATTATTGTTTAGAGAAGAAATGCTCTAAATTCTTGCAGAAAAAATGCTTATCTCGTGGTTGCGGCTGATTGTTGAGGGCAATGGAGTATGAAACCTCGTACAGATTTTGCATATACAAGTATGTCGGGTTGCACACGTGCAGTGTTGAACACGCCACCTGCAAGCATAAGAGATTGTCCTCTGAATTGATTGTTTCACTATGCGTAAATTAGTTTTGAGATGGTAAGGGTCCAAGTATAAGAGAAATTCAAAGAATTGTGTTCAATGAGTTGCATTGCCATGCAAGCTATTGGATGTGTTGGAAAGAAAGTGTAATTGTGAAGAACGTCATTCGCGGGACATTAAATCATGGATATACTTGCTTGCCAGCTTTTTTCCACATGGTGGAGTTGTTGAATCCAAGGTCTTCCTACTCTATCGTGGTAAACCATATTGATGGATCGTTCGTTTACTACTTCTTAGCATTCGAAGCTTGAATACGGGGATATGTCCACACGAGAAAGGTAATTGTCGTTGATGGCACACATTTGTATGGAAAGTATGGGGGCGTGTTGCTGAGTGCAGTTGCACAGGACACCAAAAATCACATCTTTCCAATTGCCTTTTGTGTCGTCGATAAAGAGAACGATGCTTCCTGGACCTTTTTCTTCCAGAAGTTGAAGTCTATCGTAGAAGATAAACTAGATCTATGTGTGATCTCCGACAGGCACATCAGAATTGCCAATGCCTTCTCCCGTGTCGTACACATCATGGAATTTGCATGAGGCACCTCACTGAAAATCTGTGTGTAAATCAGCACTGTCGAGAACATCTTTATCTATTCTACGCTGCGGTAAAAGCATATACTGTTGATGAGTTTAGCGAGCATTTTTTTGAATTGAAGAATAATAGCCCCAAGGCAGCATATGTCCTTGAAAATGTGCTTGGTTTTGAGAAATAGATTAAAGCACACTTCTCGGGCAATAGGTATGATGTGATGACCACAAACATCGCCGAGTTGCTCAACTCGGTATTGATGGATGAATGAGTGTACCCTGTGTCGTACATATTCAATTCAATTGCTAGAAAATTTGGTGAAAATTTTAGGGAGCGGCATGCCTTTGTCGATGGTCAAAACAATAAATTTGTGCCTTGTGCGGAAAGGATCCTAAGGGACAACAAGAGTGCGAACGATTTCTTGTATGTGACTAATGCAAATGGGGGTCTCAACCAATTCGCGGTGTTCAAAAATGGCATTACTGCCAAGGTCAATATGTTGGAGAGGAGTTCGTCTTGTCAGAAATTTGACTTGGTAAAAATGCTGTACGAACATGCGATGGGAGCTTTGCGAGCAAAGTATGGAGATGGCGTAGGTTATGGTAAATCCATCTACGAGTACTCTTCTCCTATTTATAAAGATGAAACTTACCTCCTCGCGTACTCAAAATCTATTAACATTGTCCCTCCAGAGGATGAATGGACTGTGCCACAGGAAGTGCAAGACAGTAAGACTTCTCCATCCCCTACGATCGTAAACTCGGAAGGAAGAAAGTCAAACGCACTAAGGACGCCGTGAGACATTCAAGTCCAAAAGGAGGAATAGGTATTCAATATGTAAGAAATTCGAGCACAAAAGAACCATATATAGAATGCCCAATAAAACGTAGACAACCTTTTTTTTATTCAGTTGTAAAGCTGCTGTTTTGGGGGATAAATGTTCATTTCTGTAGTATTTCACGTTCAGCTGTAATCGACTCAAAGTATTGTCTATGATAGACTATGTAAATTCTATGGTATATAGTTCACACTGTCTATAAAATATTATGTATTGGTTAAATTATTACTTATCAAACATGCTATGTTGGTCTTTTACCGCCTTATCTCTCCAATCGATGCAATGAATCATTATTTCCCGCTCCTATTTATTGAAAAGCTGCAGAAATATCTGTTCTCAAGAAAAATCGTTGGTATATGTTAAGTAGGCCTTTTCTATTCCCACACACATCAACTCACCATTGGGTGGGAATTTGAAAGACACATTCTATAGGTCCATAAATGTAGCACCTATTTCTATCTAACCCTTTAGTTGTACGTAAACCCAACACTTCAGAAACCCTCTTCTTCTTCCTCAGTAAACTAAAATAATGTTGTCCAGAAGGATACCCATACGCCCCATCCAACATGTTCCCGCAAGACATTATGATCTCCTCCTGCTTAAGAATGATTTTGATCGTCTTTTCTTTGGCCTGAGTCAAGACCGCATCTACCTCGAGCGTGAACTCCTGTGAATCGCTCATTTCTTGCGAGCAATCTTGAAATGAAAGGGCCTGACTACATCACCCCCCAGCATCCCCCTGAAATTAGTTTTTAAGTTTTTATTTTATTTTGTGTTTTAAAGTTTTTTTTGTATGGTTCATTGCTGAAGAAACTTTCGTAATAGGATGTTGTTAGAAAAAAGTTTCTTCAATTTTGTCTTTTTTGCTTAAAATCCATGTAATGCAATGAACAGGTTCAATCAATATAAGTATTTTCAGTTTGAACATTATGTTTTCCCTCTTTTTTGTGACTATTATTTTTTTGTGGTTATTCGTCTGTGCAGACAATGTTTTAAAAATTTATGCATTGTTAGATCGTATAGTTTTTCATCGATCGTATACTCCATCAGTCCTCGACCTAACATAGTAGTCGATCGTCGATCATCTGAATCGATGGGCCATGTTTTGGGGCTGGTGGGATAAAATAATTAAATTAAAAATGATATAAGCAGATAATAACATATTTTGGGGCTGGTGGAGTAAAATAATTAAATTAAAAATAATTTAAACTGATACATGTTTTGGGGCTGGTGGAATAAAATAATTAAATTAAAAATGATTTAAATAGACAATCTTGAACTGTTAGTGACACTTAATAGACTGTAATCGATGTTGACCCATTTCAAATATCAGTAAAAGATATACTTGTGCTTTGAGGGTTCGTCGACTCGTCTGGTCTATCGTAGACCTACATTTATAGGAGTACATCGATGGATCTCTTAATTATGGGTAGACCACGGTGATCTTTGTACACAACTATAGACAAACACTTGGATGTTGTTTAAAAAAATAAATAAATTAAAAATAAATGTAGGGTGGGTTTCTACACATGTGAGGGAGTGTAAAAAAGTCACACAATCATATTAGAGCTTATACAAATTAGGGGTGGTGTATTAAGGAATATGTGGATGGGTAGTGGTTGAATGTTCAATAGCCTAAGGGTAAAGTTTGTCAAAGCACAAGTATATTTTTGAGGATATATTTTGTATTTGATGACTACACATTCCACATACTTCTTCAATCACCACCCTCAAATCAAAAGAGTATGTGGAATGGATAGTGGTTGAATAATCATCATCCTCAATACATACTTATGCTTTGAGAAACATTACTCTTAGGAGATTGAACATTCAATCACTGCCCATACACATATTTCTTAATTATACCTGTCGAGTGGGTCGGGACGGATCAATCTGGAGCCGGCCCGTGAAAGTTAGCCGTGCTTTGGGCCGGTCCGGATTCGGGCCTAATTAAACGGACCGGTCTGATTCCGGGCCCAACAGTAAAAAATTTTAAAACAACCCTAACCCGGCCTACTTAACCCAATCTGGTCCAATCCACCTGAACCCGGTCAAAACCGATTAAAATTCCAATCAAAACCGGTCAAAAGAAAAAATAATCTCCAATATACACTATATATACCCACTTATATACATTTTAAATAAGTTAAACAATATATATACACTATATATATAGTATATACTACATTAGAATTTTAAAAAAATATATACACATATACACAATTACACATGTAATCGTGTATACGACTATACGTTAGTTAAATATACATATTACTCTAAATAAAAAATATTCTACATGATATATGCTACAATATAATGATATATATAATAATTTATAAAACATATACACATGTATATGTTAAATATATACGTCTATAGAAGATATATACACATATATACGTACCATTCAATATATACGTACTATTTAAATAAAATATACTACAATATATATATATACACATACTATATATATAGTTATACACTAATTTATAAAATATATACACATGTATACGTTAAATATATGCGTCTATAGAAAATATATACACATATATCATACCATTCAATATATACGTACTACTTTAAATAAAACATACTAAAATATATATATACACGCACTATATATATAGTTATACACTAATTAATAAAACATATACACATGTATACGTTAAATATATACATCTATAGAAGATATATACACATATATACGCACCATTCAATATATATGTACTACTTTAAATAAAATATACTACAATATATATATACCCACACTATATATATATAGTTATGCACTAATTTATAAAATATATACACATGTATCTATTAAATATATACGTCTATAGAAGATATATACACATATATACGTACCATTCAATATATATGTACTACTTTAAATAAAATATACTACAATATATATCTATATATATACACACACTATATATATAGTTATACACTAATTTATAAAACATATACACATGTATACGTTAAATATATACTTCTATAGAAGATATATACACATATATACGTACCATTCAATATATATATGTACTACTTTAAATAAAATATACTACAATATATATATATATATATATATATATATATATATATAGTACAATT
>NC_061117.1:204116519-204210729 GCF_002878395.1 Capsicum annuum
ATACACTAATTTATAAAACATATACACATGTATACGTTAAATATATACTTCTATAGAAGATATATACACATATATACGTACCATTCAATATATATATGTACTACTTTAAATAAAATATACTACAATATATATATATATATATATATATATATATATATAGTACAATTTATACACACACTCTATATATAGTTATACACTAATTTATAAAATATATACACATGTACACGTACCATTCAATATATACGTACACATATAAAATATATGTACTTCTTTAAATAAAACATATGCTACTTAATATAATAAATAATACTTTATAGTAAATTAGTAATATATTAAAACTAAGTATTTAATTTAAACTAAAAATTCAATTTAAATCATCAAATGAAAAAAATTACAAAGTAAGGACTAAGGAGTGAATGAATGTTGAATTTTATTGATTGTAAAATGATCCAAAATTTATAATTTACATGGATAAAAAATTTACAAATTTGCAACGGTTGACATTGGAACATTCAGGATATCTCTAACTAATCTTGAAAGCACAGGATATTGTGCTTCATTGTTCCTCCACCAATCCAACGTGTTGATCTGTCTTCTGCGATCCTCTAGCGGAGATCAGAGATAATACTTCAGCTCTTCCCGATAAGTTGATGTATAAGCTCCCTCGTCAACACTGTTCCAACAAGGTAAATCATAAAAGTGATCAGGAAAACCACTATGTGCCGGCCTTTTAGAAGATGATGACTCCTAGTGAGGACGAGGAGCGACAGTTAGAGTGATATTTGTCGGCACAGCTAAATCAACTAAATCAGCATAGTGGTTATATAATTTGTCTATGTAAGCATTCGCATCACCTATAGCCGTCCACAAATCAGGTTGTTCTTGTTCTTCATCACCAGAATCATTGTTAGTATTTATCTCTAAGTTAACATAAATAAGAGTACTAAAGTGGCACATAGTATTATATTTCATGCACAGATTTAGTATAGCACCAATCAAGTAAATAGGGGGAATCGAAAAAAAATATTTTTAAAATTTAGCAAACATGACAGCAGTAGCTTCTTTGTAACCTTTTTTTATATTCTTTGAGCAAAGAAGAAACATCGGCTATATATGCCAAAATATTACAAACAGTAGGATAATAAGCATCGAAAAATTCAACCGTAGCTATATAAATTTTTTTCAAAAACTTAACAAGATCATTAATTACAGTCCAGTCAGAATCATGTAGCATGCAGTGGGCAGAATCAGCAAACGAACCACAATGTTAGTTAAAAGATAGTGTAATAGAAACTCTATATTTATAACAAGCTTTTAAAAAATCATACGTAGCATTTCATCTAGTATCACATTCTTCAGGCATCAATATCGGTGCAAGTCCATTTTATTCACATTTACGTTTAAAGTCTTTAATTCTTCTTTTACGATTATTTTCTTGAATAAAACCATCGGCAAGCCAATTTTTTTTCAATATAAAGTTCAAAAAACTCAAGACCATCTCTTACAATTAAATTATATATATGACAAACACATTTAACATGAAAAATTTTAGGTAACGGCGGAAATAGCTTAGATTTAACTTTGTTATAGCAGTTTTATTGTTAGAAGCATTATCAAAAGCAATACATAAGATTTTATTTTCAATACCGTAAAATTCTGCAACTTTAGCAATCAAATCAGCAATAAAATCTCCAGTATGTTACGATCTTCATCATATGAAAAAGCAAGAATACATTTTTGCATAACAAAATTACTATCTATCCAGTGACAAGTAATGGATAAATAATTATTTTTATTTACAGCACGACCAAGATCAGACGTTAGGGACATTCTACATTGAATATTTTTTAACAATGTTGATAAATAAAAATAATATTGTGAATGAAATCTAAAAATATCGACCCTACGAGTAATTCTAGGAATACCATTAAATATAGGATTATAAATTGCTTGAATATAATGAATAAAGGCATCAAAAGATGGAAAACTAAAAGGCAAACAACTCACAACTACCATTTTAGCTATTTCTTCTCGGTCCCTCAATTTATTATACTTCTTCATTACCAGACCGGTTGTTGGGCCCATTCTAGTTTGCATTGGCCCACCAACATCCGCACTACCTCGTGCAATATTTAACTCTCTTTCATGATTATCACTTTTCTGTCTCATTAACATGCCCGTACCCCCTTGCTTGCCTCCTCTTTTTTGCTTATATATTTGTTGACAAATATTGCATTACACCTCAATATCTGATATACATTCAAAAAATTACCAGGCAATACTAGTTGGTTTACGAGCGCTTAGGGCACCGGAGGACGGGGAGGGAGATTAACTGATTCGGATCTAACGTTAGTATTTCCTACCGTGGGTGTCTCACCAATATTTTTATCATATTCGTCTAAATTAACCGCATCTACTTTATTTTCCTCTTCTATACCGCAATTTTTCTGAGCTTCTACATAATCCATATCTTGGGCACCTACACCTAAAGGTATACCTACTTCTTTCTCAAAAGGTTAACTAAGCGGTGCTGGAGGCACACATGTATATCCATTACTTGAACTACCTCTACTGCTAGTAATTCATTTTTTACTACAACTACCACTTTCGGGACAAAAAATTTTAACACCTTTAGTAGTGAGGTTTCTTAATTTATCCATAATATAAATTAAACTAAAAAAATTTAAAATAAATAAATATAATAAAATTATATTCAACAATTAATACACTAAATAAAAATTAAACATAAGAGATGAAACGACAATACCAAATTTTGAAAGTATCCAAAGGTTACGACTTTAAAAACTTTCACTCGTACTTTGTAATTACAAAATTAAAAAATTAAAGTGAGCATTTTAGGAAATATACAGACTGTTTGAGAATTGAGAATTGAGATTTGAGAGAGAATGACATTTGAGAGAATGAAAAATTGTGGGAAAAATGATTTGAAAGTGTAGGGTATTTATAGAATTTTTTTGGGGGTTAAAAAATAATTTTAAATGTTAAAAAAAAAATTAATTAAAAGGGTCAAACTAGCCGTTTGGACCAAAAAACGGTTATATAGTCGTTGCCAATCTCCAAAATTCTAAAAGAAAAAAAAATTAAAACAGGGCTGGACCGGGTTAATCGGGCCCCAAAAAAATTAAACCGGTCTGAAACACGATACCCTAAAGCCCGTGGGCTGATTGGGCCGGGTTAAACTGGGCCAATTTTTGTAAGTGAGCCAGGTAGACCCGGCCCGTTTGACACCCTTATCCTTAATACATCACCCCTAATTTGTATAAGCTCTAATATGATTGTGTGACTTGTTTACACTCCCTCACATGTGTAGAAATCCACCCTACATTTATTTTTAATTTATTTATTCTCTTTTAAACAACATCCAAGTGTTGGTCTATAGTAGTGTACAGAGATCACCATGGTCTACGCATAATTAAGAGATCCATTGATGCACTCCTACAGGTGTAGGTCTACAATAGACCAGACGAGTCTACGATAGATGTTAGTATCTAGTTGATGGCTGACATTGGTCATGATCTACGACAGTTTATTAAGTGTCACCATCAGTTTCAAAAAACAAAATTACTATTCCAACGGTAGCAAACGGCTAATTTTGCACTTAACACATCTTTTTTACTTCATATATGAAGTCGTCACTCCCTCATTATTTTATTTCATCAACTTTGTTTTTATTTAAAACTTCTACAATGTCTCAAGCATCTCAAACATCCAATTCTAAAAAGACTCTAATTTGTTATTGTGGAAATGCGGCTGTCTTGAGGACATCACGCACAGACTCAAATTCAGGTCGCAAATTTTATAACTGTGCAATTGCGAAGGTGAGCTGTGTGTGTCTTTTTTATAAAGTTAAGTTTATCGTTATGTAATTATAATTTATTTTCTAGGATAATGGCGCATGCTCATTTTTTAAATGGCTCGATGAGCTATCACCTCCAAGCAGTCCATCAATGTTGAGTCCGGGATCGGAGACATCAAATTTTCGTGGCTGGAAAAAATTTAAACTACTACAAAGCCTCCAAGAATGCGAAGAAAATAGAGATTTTCTTATGAATTTGTTCGAAGAAGCCGAAGAACAAAGGGATCACCTCAAAATATTGTTACATGACACCCAAATAGAGAGGGATCAATTAAAACAAAAATTAATTTTGGCTGAAGAAAGGGAGAATGGCCTAAAAATGATGTTATGTGCTATAATAATAGTATTCGTTCTTTGGAAGAGTGTAACATGGATGTAGTGATATTGATTAAATAATATTACTTCTATTTTTCTACAATGTTAAAAATGTTTTTGATAGAATAATAGTCGATCAATCAACACATCAACTTAAAATGAAGCAGCATGGTAATGATAGACCATGAAAGAATTATACGAAAGATTAAATACATATTCTATGAAATAAAATAATGTTTCAAATATCCCACCAAACAGATCATTCAACACATTAACAGTAAAATAATTCAAATATCTTTTTTACTATTTTTCTCCTCATCAGCATAGGTGTTGTTGATTTCATCAACGACATCCATGAACCCATCTTGTTTTTCTTCCTCAGCTTTTTTTTTCTTTCACCTTCAACAGTTGTTTCTTTCTCACCTTCCTTTTCTTCCTCAGCTTCTTTTTTTTCTTCACGTTCAACGGCTGCTTCTTTCTCACCTTTCTCCTCCTCTTCTTCTTCTTCTTCTTCTTCTTCTTCTTCTTCTTCTTCTTCTTCTTCTTCTTCTTCTTCTTCTTCTTCTTCTTCAGCCGTTGCTCCTATTTTTTCAGCTTCTTCTGTTTCCTTGTCTTCTTCTGCTACAACTCCTTCTTTTTTCTTGCCTTTTTCTTCAACTGCTGCTGCTTTTTTTTCAAAATTTTTCTTCTTCTACTGCAGCTGCTTCTTTTACACCTTCTTCTTGGCTCTTATGTTCTTCCATTTCTTCTTCTGCATCTTCTTTTTCTTCTTTTTTTCCTTCTTCCGCCACAATAGTGGCCAACTCATCCATTTTGCTTCTTTTTTCTACTTTTTCATTCCTCTCCGATTCACGAAGGTCCACATGTATTGTATCATCATATTACAAAGTGTTACTAATATTTAAAACTGAAAATTCATTAACAACATCAACTATTGAATAAAGTTACCTCGCTTGTATTGTCGCTCATCTTTTTCATTTTTCTTCACTCTTTTCTCTCTAATATAGACAGTAATATCCAATACCACTTCCTCTAGTGCAGCAACACACTTATAAAGATCCCCAGGGGGTGATGTGCCCTCTGCATCTTTGGAGGTGCTCGGAGAATCATCATCACCAATGCGTACTCCAACGGGGTTACCACCCAAATTCCCGTCATCATCACTGTCCTCATTTGAAATAAGGACAATCACCTCTTCTAACTCTTTTTTTAAGCCATCAAGGACGTTATTATTTACCTCGTCCGTATATAGCTTAAACGTAATCATGTAATCCATCTTGTCTCACAAACAGTAGGGATGATGTATAGGTGCACGTTCTACAAAATATCCAATTAACAATTATGTAATATTCGATACAATAGTAGTGTTATTGCATAATAAAAAATAAGTTATACCTCAGTAACTTTTCCTTTGTACTTGAATGGATCACCTTCGATTATCTGATCACTTTTTGTAGTGTGCCATCTGAGGATGCGGGGAATGGGAAAGGGCTTATCTGTTGATTTTCCAGCAAATTTTTCAAGATGAGGAAAGTCCTCATAGATCCAAACCTGTAAGCAGTACAGTAGTGAAAAAATAACTCAGAGTCTATGACAGAATATAAATAAAACAAGAATCTACGATAAATTCAATAAAGGGTTTATGGTAGATACCATGAATGCCCAGGGAAATCTGAACAGACCATAGGATGTCTTCTGTTTCTCATCAAATACTTCTCTCTGCTTCTTCAGGTCACTTTTCTTCTTCAGATAGTCCAAGGTCAGTTGAAATGTCTCTTTCTCCTACGAATAATTCTTGAAGAAACTCAAAGAATCGACCATTTGAATTAGTTTCGTGTTGACAACCTTCGTCGAATCTTTTGTAAGCAAAATGGTGTGCAAGAACCACAGTAAACACCACTTAAACTTTTGGTCCTCGTTCAGCTTATTCCCTCTGATCAAGTGTAACAAGTTAGCCGCCGTAATATTTTTATTTTTGGTTACCTTAAAGCAAAAATGCTCCCCTTTGTCTAACACCTTCTTCATTTTTTATTCATTGGGGTATGAAGAGCAGTTCAGCCTCGTGATCAAACAAAACTCTTTCAAGCCAAAACAGACAGACTTGTTATTAATGCAAAACCACATTTCATGATGTATCTTGTCGCTCTTGACGTATCACAACAGCAAATAATGGACCAACTGCCCATTGAACTTGAGATGTTTCGGCAGGTTTCTCAGGTGTCTGAAACAGGACCGCTTGAATCTTTTTTTCAACTCCTAGTCGACAAGAACTTGCTTAAATTCTCGATAAGCAGCCATTCTTGATCTGACCGATATCTTCGCCGGGAAAGATCCGACCTCGTCCATTATCGTTCGAAGGTTATACCGCTCTACGGAAATAAACCTTGACAAACATGGCACAGACAAGGGATTATTATCGCCATCATCACTATTTCTCCCACTTCTCTCGCTCTCTTCACTGTCACCACTAACACTACACTTGGGAAGGACATTTTCACTCGACTCGGCGTAGTCGCTTATCTCCTTTAAGTCCGGATCTGATTCGGACTCTTCCTCGTCAAAGTTATTTCTTTTTGAGATATTTTCAACTGCCTCGATTTTTCTTTTTCTACTGCTACCAGCAGAATAAGAACCGGTACCGGCTTTGCTTTTAGGATGGATGGTTTTTTAATCCATTTTCAACACAATCTACACCTGCAGAACAAATCTCTCATTTTCAGTTCATAAACCACAAGTCAATCAATAGAAATAAGTCAATGCTCAAATTACCCCCTCCCCCCTCCCCCAAAAGAAATAAAGAAATACCCCCACCAAAATCCAACATGCAGTATAAAAATGAAACTAGTGCATCTAATCAAACTAATTAGCTATTAATCTTTCAATTTTCACTATTTCAGCCATCATATTTTAAAAGAATTTCATACGTCAAAAAATTGGTTTCAATCTAGGACATTCTGATTTCATAGAAAAATGGGTCAATTTCATAGACCACGGGTCTACGAATAGAAACAGGTGACTATTGGAATCAAACTACCAAAATAACTCTTCAAATAACGATTATCCCACCATTCCACCATCAAACAGTTCACTCCACACATCAATAATTGATATGCTTGATCCAACATGCACTATCAAAATACAACAATTGCTAAAAATCAAACTAGTGTACCTAATCGAACTAATTAGCTATTAATCTTTCAATTTCTACTATTTAAGCAATCATTTTTTAAAAGAATTTCATACGTCTAAAAATTGATTTCAATCTAGGTCATTCTGATTTCATACCACGGGTCGATTTCATATATCACGGGTCTACGGATAGAAACAAGTGACTGTTTGAATCAAACTGCCAAAATAACACTTTAAATAACGATTATCCCACCATTCAACACTTCTTTGCTAAAAAAACGGAACTAAACCAAAACTCCTTAATCAACCAAATTTGAAAAAAAAAAAATTCCTACATCACTACGAATCGATTAGCAAAGAAACCTGTTTAATGGATCTACAAATGATTGAAAGATGATTTTAACTAACCTTATGAAGCAACAACGAGCTCTTAGCAGCTGCAGAATAAGGAAAAAATGAAAATGGCGTTTGGGAAGAAGAGTTTTTGAAAACGGGAGTTGGGAAACAATTTTAGAGGAGAGACGGTTTTTTTTTTATATTGAAATAAGTGGATGAATGTTAGTGTATTATGTTAAAATTGTAAAGTTAGAAAAATAATACAATGGTCCCTTGGCCCACATGTGGGGCTGCGTTTTTCAATGTTGATTTCAATTAACTAGTTTATTTATCTTTACGAATCTTAAGTTGAACTCGAAAGTGAGAATTTAAGATTATACTAGAATTAAATAGACATAATCAAAACTCACCTGATCAACAATCCATATGATTTATGCTTTTTGATTGCTTCACAAGTCTCTTCTCTAAAGTAATATTCTTTGATGACTTACCTGCAATTAAAAATTAGAGTTTTAACCACATATAGATATATCTGGTGTAATTGTCTACAATAATATATTCCGTATAATTTCTCCAGTATAACGTGTTGTTATAGTCAAACAAGAACAAAAATATTAAATACAATAACCTTTCACATCTGGAAGCATCATGTTCTTCTTCTTCTTTTCAGATGAAGTTCCAAAACAAAAGCAGTCAAAGTTCATAATTTCAAGTAGTGATTTGAAAAGTTGAACCATATTTTCCCAATATCTAGAGTTTCCTTTTTCTCTATTTGCTCTGATTATTATTACTGTAATAAACACAATTTCACATGAGTGGGTATCCGAAAGATTTGTGGGTTTTGGTACTGTACTTTATAGAACAACTCAACACGGGCCCAAATTATATAACAGTCAAATTGATGACTCCTCCGTCTCATCTCATTTCATGTGACATAATATTAAAAAAAAAAAGTAAAAATAGTATAAATTAACTTTCGATACATTCAATGAAGATACATTTTTTATTTTGTAAAGATACATAATTAGCTTTCAATAGATTTTTTTTAATTTTGAGTCTGTCGAGATACATAACACATTCAATGAAAAATATATGTTTTTCTTTATATATTAAGATACATAATTAGCTCCCAATACATTCAAGGGGGACACATAATTAGTTGAGATTTTTATAATTACTCTATAAGAATGGAGATTTATGTAAATATAGTAAGTTAAGGTGTATGTTTATGTTATTTTTTCTAAAAATAAGGAAGATTTTTGAAACTTGTAAATCATTTCTTTAAGGGTAAATGAGAATTTTAAAGCTACAATTTTTCTAATTATAATAAGGGACATTTTTTCTGAATGAATTAAAAAAGAAAGTATCTCACATGAAATAAGACGGTGGGAGTATTATTTGGATTTTAAGTGCAAATTTGAAGTTGAATTGGAACACATTTTATTTTAATTTAATAAATAAGTTAGTGATTTTTTGGATTTTTTTTTTTTACAGATTCTTTGTATATTAGGTTAATAATTTAGTCCCGAAAAACTCTCTAGACTGATGTTTTGGCATAACCTAAACACGTAATGAAGTAATGTAACCGAGAGAGGAAAAATGTTTTGTTTATCCATCTATTTATATTTTACCATGCTTATTTACAGTTCATTTAAAGTGTACTATTGGAACAAATGATTCATTTAATTCTAAGGCTCCTTTTTACTAGATGTTCTCCATCTACTTGATGCATGTGATTTTTCTTGAATCTTCAATATCCACTACATTTATGTCCATCTTCCAAGCTGCTGTCCTTTGATATAGTTCTCGTTTTCTCAACTTAATTAAAAATCTCCGTTAGTGTAGTTTTACTTTCTAAATTCCATGGAGTCTTTATCCTTCAGAAGGTTTTATTTATGTATAAAACTGCAGGTTTTTATAGCCATGAAGTGTCCATTCAAAAAAGGAAACAATGGATCATCGGAAAGGTGTATCATTTCGGAATAGTCATGTTTGTCCATTCGAAACAGTATGTCTTTTTCGAACAGTCACAACCACCCGAACAGTCATCCCTTTTCCCGAAACAGGGTGTCTTTTACTCGAAGATTTGTGTCCCTTGCGAGCAACCTTTCAGCGTTTCTGCATGCATTCTGCATGCACGTTAATGGAGGAAAAAATATTGCGTTTTTTTTCGTTGTTTTTTCGAACTGTTTTTTTCCCAAGTTTCAATTAAACACTGTCTAAAAAATTAATCTCATCGATCATTTGACAAAGCCAAAACCGAGCGAGCGACGACAAAGGTGCGAGGCACCTCAGGGTTCATGCCTCACTATCCACTTGGAGGAGTGTTTATTAATAAGAACACAATAAAGTTGTTTTCTCCCACCAATGTGAGAGAAGTAGACGTTCCTTTAGCGAGTACACTTTCCTTTTTAGTGTGCTCACTTTCAGTATTGATGACATTTTCTCTAACGGTGAAGAAAGTGAGGCTCCAAAACATGAACTCAAAATCAGTGTAAACTAAAGTAATTCAGTAGCCTGAGCTATGCTATTGTCTTTTATCCTGAAATATTTCAAGGTTGTTCAATCTAATACGATTAACATGTCATTGGTTTCATCTTCTGCAATTCCTTTTATTTCTGTTACTCCCAACAGGCAACAGTAGTCATACTTACCTCTTTGTTCTGTTAAAGATAATGACTTGCTGTGGCTCTCTGTTACACAACACAGGCCTCCAGGTCACTTAACATTATTCATCACTGTAAGGGAGTTTTTATCCTCTCAACAAAAAATATTTGAATTTTCAAAAAAAACATTTGGAAGTTGAGAAAAAAAAAAAAAAAAAACTTTAAAATGCATGCATCTAGTTATATCAATTCTAGAGCTAATATTCAGTAGATAGCGAAACCAGAATTTTAAAATGAAAACACAGATTTCATTAACGAGTATTGAAACATTATCGATAACTACAACGATTTTCATTCCCTAATACTGATAGCTACCACGCTTCTTTATTCCCTAACTATAAAGATAGAGAAATAGAGTAAAACAAAGCATATTTCTTTGATGAGATTACCGGAGTTTATATACCATTGAAATAAATAAAATTGGCCTAAACTAACTATGGATAAAACAAACTAACGCGTAAATAAATTGAATAAACCCTAATCAACTTATATTTGTAGTATTAGTACATGTGCACAATAAATCAATATTACAACACTAGTAAACAGTAATGCTAATGCACTATTACTAACATTACTGATAACTACAACGCTTCTTGATTCCCTACACCATTACAATTTCATTTCCATTATGCTAATATCTATCCACTACTCCCATGAGTAACTTCGTTCCCACCTCACCTAAGCATCCTCCACCGAAAAGATACCTCAAATGATCCACACCGTGGAGGTCTGAGTAGCAGGAGCAGGCGGAGCTGAAGTTGTTGGTTGAATGACATTCTGCTCAACAGCTTTGCGGTTGTAAAAAAGAAAAAAGTTAAACGTGCAACTATATTAAAAAAGAAAGAAAAAAAGAAAAACAAAACCTTTTGTCATACCTTAGCTCTCATACCTTATCTCACACTTAGCTCTTGTACCTTAGCTCGCACATAAGATCTGAACTTGTCAATAAAATTTCCATACACAGGGACGTGTCAATAAAATTAGTAGCCTAAAGCGAAGTTTAGAGTTGTCTTATTTGTTCTTGCATAATAGTTGTTTTGATGCAGTATTTTTAAAAGCATATAACCTTAACTTCACAGATTAATATAAGTATAACTATTAATAAAGGTAAGGATTAATTCTAGTTAATAAGATATTAGTCATTTGTTTGCAATTCATTAACTTGGATGTTGTTGTTAAAATTTTATTTATTAGTATAAAGTTTGAGTTATTTAGTTCAAAGTTCTAAAATATTTCTTGTAAAAATGAGATAGGAATTTTCTCTTTTTTTTAAGATAATTTTTTAAAATTTATTTCATAACCTTCATTATTATTTGGGAAAAGGCATCATTTCCACCCCATACTATACAAGAAAAGTTTAAGCCACACCTAAATTATATAAGTGACCTATTACACACCTTAACTATATAAAAGTGATATTATTACTTCCCCGCGACCCCCATTCTAAGGCGCGTGTGTTACACTTATTTTAGGCGCATTCAGCCTATTAAATAACAAAAGTCGCGTGTGTTACACTTATTTTAGGCGCGTCCAGCCTATTAAACAATAAAAGTAAACGGCTAGAAACATTAAGGGAAAAAGCATCGTTTCCACCCCAAACTATAGTCGAAAAGTCGAATCCACACCTAAACTATATAAGTGACCTATTACACACCTTAACTATAAAAAAGTGATACTTTTTACTGACGTGGTGCTGACGTGGCAGCGCGTGTAAAACACTACACCACATGCAAGTGGTGGTAGCCTGACAGGGTGTAAATAGTTGCACTTTTTTATAGTTTAGGTGTGTAATAGGTCACTAGTATAGTTTAGGTATGGCTTCGACTTTTCCGGTATAGTTTGGGGTGGAAACGATGCCTTTTCATATAGTTTACTATTAAAATTTTTGAGGCCTCAAAATTTTGGAAGCCTAAGGCAAATATCTTACTAGCCTTACCCTTGGGTCACCCCGCCTTGTGAAGTTGTTGGAAAAGTTTGATCAAAGTATATTTCGTGTCAATTAATAAAAGTATATATAAGATGAAAATTAAAGGTATAGCACTTAATGTTAAAATAAATACTATATCTATCTAAATAATATAACTACATAGTGTATCTCAAATATATATTTTCTCCAGATGACTCATTAGAAGTTGAACTCTCTCGGATGGATAGTTGATATGACTGATTGATTTATGTTACAGGACTCTGTTTGGTAATGTATTGGAAAAGCTAATGCATGCATTCGTTTAACGTACTACTAATACTTAGTTTAGTACAGTCATCTTGAGTGCACCTACTAAATAAAAGAAATATTTTGATTACAATTGCCCCTAATGTGGGGGATTATTAACCTCAAGATTCTCTTTGAGTATATTCAGCCACGTACTGTTACAGCTAGCCCATTGATCTCTCTTTGAGGTTCATAATTTGTTTGGTTTCAATTTCTCCTTTCTTATATGCACTTTGTCAATTGATGAGTTATTCTGCCATGAACTGCTTGGAAAAAATATGAAGAGAAGTACAAGCAAGTTGCAGAAATTGTTCTAAAGTGACAATTGAAGAAGCATCATTTCATGACACTTAAAATTTTTCTCCCTACATTTTATTTTATTTGACATAAAAGGAAAACAACATGATCTTGAGGAACTACTGATTGCCTTGGCAAATCGGTGCAAGAAACATAAGCTTAATATGAAGTCAACTGTGTTAACTGAGCCAACATTGAAATCAAATTTTGACTTCATATTCTTATCTTTAAAATAATAATATCATTCAAATAAGAAAGGAGAAAAATATTCGGTCTTAGAATTCTTTGTTTTTCTAATTTCAATAATGTAAAAATGGAATGTAAGTAGGCGTGGGAGCGGATGTAGCCAAGTGGATCAAGGCAGTGGATTGTGAGTCCACCATGCGCGAGTTCAATTCCTATCGTTCGCACGTAATTCAATTTTTGCTCTTGCACCCACATCAGATATGAACTGAACTGTTTCTAATGCTTAATAGACTTAATCATCACCCTGATTTCACTCCTTTTTACATGAGCAATAAAGATCCTATGGTTAACCACCTTGCATATGCCAATGACATAATGAGCTTTTCTGGGAGCAATAATAAGTCTATAAAGTTGGTTATGAGATGCATTAGTGACTATGAAAAGATTTCTAGATAAAAGGTCAATGGTGATAAAAGTTTTTTCATAACTCATCCCAAAGCTTCTGCTAGCAGAACCAATAGGATGAGAAAAATCACTAATTTTATGAATAAAACCTTTCCTTTCAATTATCTTGCATGTCCAATTTTTATTGATAAAAGAGAATTGCTTGCTTTTATGCTATGGTAGAAAAAGGTGTGAATAGACTTAAAGGTTGGCAAAGTAACATGCTTTCTTCTGGATTTAGAATTATTCTTATCAAACATGTTTTACAATCTTTACTTATTTACATTTTGTCTACTCTTAGCCCTCCCAAAGACACTCTTGATTTAATAGAAAAATATTTCTCTAATTTTTTCTGGGAGTTTTCTGGAGATAAAGCTAAATATCATTGGTGTGCTTGGAATAAACTGTATTTTCCACAGAAAGAAGGTGGGATTGGTATTAGAAGTATGAATGAGATATGCACCACTCTGGCTGTCAAGAGATGGTGGAGATATAGAACTATACCTTCCATGTGGGCAAACTTTCTTAATGCTAAATACTGTAGTAGGTTCAATGCTATTGTCAAGGTCACAACAAACACACTTCAATCAATGCCGAAAACAAATGATGTAGATAAAGCATTTGGCTGAGCCCAACATCATATGGCAAATACAAGCAGGCAACATCAGCTTTTAGAGGGACAACTGGTCTGGCATGGGGGCAATAGCTAGACTCACTCATGGGAGACAGTACTCATACTCCAAGGAAAATGTTGAGGATTACCTCGATCAAGAGGGGTGGAATATCGACAAGCTTAATAATGTTTTGGCCCCCATCTTATACAACATGTGCTAACAATTTGAATTGGTGATAGGAACAAGAGAGACTACCCAAAATGGAAACCAAGTGAAGATGGGCACTAAACAAATAATTCAGCTTGAAACGTTATCAGGTACAGTAGAGATAGAACAACAGATACAAGCAAGGCATGGAACAAATATTTACCTTTTAAAATCTCTTTCTTCGCTTGGAGATTGTTTCTTGATAACATACCCATTGTTAAAACTGCAAATGCTTCTACAAACAAGTGTAAATTTTGTACTAACCCTCAACATGAGACTATGTCACATGTTTTTATGAAAGGTGATACTGCCCAGAAAGTGTGGAAATACTTTTCCAACAACTTGGGAATTACTGTTAGAAAAAGTAGCATCCAGGATATCATCCAAACATAGTGAAATACTACTCCAAGAAATAAAATACATGACATACTCATAAACATTCTCCCAGTTGTGATCATATGGGAAATATGGAAAGGATTTAGTGCCTACAAGTATGGAGTACAGACTCAAATGTGGCATTGAGGGTGATCTATCATATCGAAAAGACCATAAGAATTATCTTGTGTAAGCTTGTACCAAAGATAGACAACAATATGCCTTGGAGTAGATTATGTGGACTAATAGAGAAGATTAGACGGACCCTCAAATGGAGAGTAGTATGTTGGAGGAAACCATCGAGGGGCAGGGTTACAACACGGATGGAAGTTACCTACAAGATACTTAGAAAGCTGGAAATGTTAGAGATGAAAATGGAGATGCTATTATCGCTTTTGCAGTCACTGTTAAGAGCAATAGCAATAACATGACAAATTAAAGCTATTGGCTACATACTATGGAGTTGAATAGTGTCTTAGCCTGGGCCTCATCGAAGTGGATCTAGAATTAGATTCAGAGATCGTCACCAAAATGCTCCAGAACAGAGGCAACAACAACTTAAAATTGAAAGAAAAAATGAACAAAATCCTGAGCAACTTGAACAAGATGAATGTGAGAATTAATCAATGCCTGAAGGAAGCAAATCAAGTTACGAATAGCTTGGCCAAACATGTATCCAGCCATGAGATTGGGCTTCATTTTGCAACTTTCCCAGAGCTTCCTAGGGTGATAAGGGCTCCTATCAACTAGACAAACATCAATTACCTAACCTATGTATCCGTTGTGACAAGGCAAATTTTTTTATTAGTTAAGATCTCCTTTTACTTTGAGAGTAGAAATTATCTATTTATCCCTACTCTTTTTTGTCGATTGACTGATAGGGTTAAGCAATCAAGAGTTGTATTTTTGAAGAGGTAAGGCCTAATCCCCTCTCATTGTAAGTTTTTGTACTAGTCCCCCTCTCAGTGTAAGTTTTTGCTGAAATACAACGTATACTACCAATTAGTAGTTTAACCAAAAAAAAAAACTGCTACATACTAATGTAATATTATCATGTCTTCTTCTTTATCCTTCAAATCACCATATTAGTTACTGTACAAAAGTTTTAAAATTAGAGATGTGATATTTGTTTTTAAGCTCGTTATGCGTCCATCTATTGAAAATAAAGATAAAATAACGTTATAATACAATGGGAGAATACATTTGGATCTAAATTATAACATGAGTCATTTAATTCGAAACAATAATGAAAGATAAATTTATATTTTTTATAGTATTGGGTATACTTGAATCTTTTACTAAATTAAAAACATCTACGAGAAAAAGGTTCAAGTCGGACGGGTCTGACTCGAGCCCAGCAGCCCAACAGTGATCAAGTGAGCCGGGTCTGACTCGAGCCCAGCAGCCCACCAGTACTACCAAGTCTACGATGATACAATAGTTCAAATATGGACTTGCTGATAAGATAGCCAAGAATGAAGAGTACCAACACAGCTTCAAAAAGCTCTGGAGGCGATATCGACACACTTCAGAATCAGTTTTCTCTTCTTTTTAGTGACACTACTAGCTCATTATGGAGACGATATCGACACACTTCAGAATCAGTTTTCTCTTCTTTTTTTAGTGACACTAGTTTTCTCTTTGTTTATGTAAGTCATCATGTTTAAATAGTTTTCAGCTTTCTCTTCTTTTTTTAGTGACAATAGTTTTCTCTGTCATCATGTTTAAATAGTTTTCTCTTTGTTTATATAAGTCATCATGTTTAAATAATTTTCTTTATGACTTGTTTTGTTAATTTCATTACATTGTTACGTTAAAGTTGCCAGTTCCACATGCATTACTGGTCTCACTACCTGCATAGTCACCAGCTTTGCCGAAGTATTTATAACGGCCTAACAAGCCTCCTTCTCACCGACTTTCTCTTCTTTTTTTAGTGACACTAGTTTTCTCTTTGATTATATAAGTCATGTTTAAATAATTTTTTTTATGACTTGTTTTTGTTAATTTCATTACATTGTTACGTTAAAGTTGCTAGTTCCACATGCATTACCGGTCTCACAACCTGCATCAGCATAGTCACCGACTTTGCCGAAGTATTTATAGCGCCTAACAAGCCTACTTCTCACTGTCAATAGACTTTATGTATAGTTTTGAAAACAAAACCAATATCGATACGAACAGAGCCTCTAAGGTTTTATAAATTCTATAGATAATCATAACTCTCCCTTTTTTAAGGTTTTCAAAAGTTCTATAGATAATCATGACTCCCCTTTTATGTTATATAGGTGTTTGATATCAGATTGAGTTATTCTATATTTTTTGTTCTTTGATAAGTAATGAGTTATTTTATATCATCTTAGAGGTTTTTCTAAAGGTGTTGGTGGGCTTTTGAGGCAAATTGTTGTGGGGTACCAAAATCCACGACTCAATTCATTTTTTACGAAAAGACCCGGCCCACTTGATCCATTACCCCTAATACACATCCTTGAATTGTAAACACACTAATCGATAACCAAACTAATAAGATATTCATTATCATATTTAGATTAGTCTATGCCCTTAATAATTTGATTTTCGATTTAACTAATGAGAAAATGCTCCTCTAATTCTTTTGTTTTCTCTTGTATATCTTCATTTGTTCTATACTATCTTCAGGCATCACGTCTAACACAAATTACAAGTACTACGACAATAACTGTAAATACAAAAGACAAAATGATATGTATTTAAAATCTAAAGTTACTATTATATATTGGGGATAGAAATATAGTTTTTATATAATGTTAGTGGATTATCTATGTAATTATTAACTAAAACCTTAAAATCAAAAATCAAAAGGAGTACATAAATATTCTGCTACTTAACAACCACATTAGTAAACGAGCATAAAAATACAGAAAAATAGGGGGTAATTGTCCCCCCCCCCCCCCCTCAACCATAAAATTCAGGGGTGTCATAATAACTTTGAGTATAGTTAGACAGTTACTTGTGCCTTATCTCTTCAAAACATAGAATTTTTTTGTGTTTTAGCATGTATTTTTGTCCAACCCCATAAAATTCACGTGTGTAAACTTGTGCCTTATCTCTTCAAAAACACTACCCAAATTCATGTGTAGAAATTTTTCTGTGTTTTAACGTGTATTTTTGTCCAATTTTATTATATTTTAGTGAAGAATGATCAAACAATGATCAATTTTTTATTTTATTGAAGAATGACCAAATAATAATCAATTTTTAACATCGTGACAAATTCTTGATTAATAATGCAAAGTGTAGCTATTTAACTAATTTTTCCAATTTGGAACTTGTAATTTGGAGCTCAATGTCCTAGTGATCCATTGACAATTTATGTGGACTTGGACCAATCACCATCTAAGGAAAAATTTCATCCAACCATAACTAAACTTACGATAACTATCTAAAATCTTAACTCTTTTTAAATAATTGCATAACGCCCTGATTTTACTTAAAAACTCGAATACAATACAGAAGGTAATGTATTCGTCTAAAATTAAGTAATGTATCTGAAAGAATGTGATGTATTTGTGTAGAGATATTCGTGTAAAATTAAGCTCATCTAGAAAATTCTATAAGTGTCTTCCATTTAACACACAACAATTTTGGTCCAATTTTTAGTTGGGCTCCTCATTGGCACCATATCGAGTTCTGGTTATCTCTTTTTGAAGAACTAATCCGACTAGCTTCCCACTCAATCACACACACACACAAAAAAAAACTACAATCGAAAGGGATATAATATATGTATAATCTATGTATAACACGTGTATAACTAAGTATAATTAGTTTATAGTCTATATATATCAGCTAGAAAATGTAAATGGTGAATCCGACCGGCTATTCGTGTAAAGATCTCATCCTTTTTTTTATTGTCATAGTTAGCACATAGCTACTCGGGTCCAATTACGATAGAATAGTCACTAAGAAAAAAAAAAAATATAATCACAATTTAAATAAACGAAAAATACCTTAAAATAATTTAAGATCTATTATGTTATATTTTACCAATTTTCTGTCAAGGAAAGCCATATAACTAAAGAAATATATGAATGTTCAAAAGATATAACTATAGACTATTTTTGCATGTGGAAAGAAGAGCTTATAAGTTCATTTAGCTTGGAAACTGAGAATGCTTAGAGAGGGGTTGGTCACCAACTACTCTCAATATCAAAAGAAGGTTGCTTATAGTCTGTGATAGTTTTCATAAGAATAGTTAAGCTGCAGACACCAATTTGGATAGATCCAATAGAGATCTTCTTATAATTAAATATTTCTCCATAAAAATCCAAAAGACCATTACAGCACAAAATAAATATTACATGTTCTAGTTGCTATGCTATCCTATTTTGTTTAATCCAACGTCAACATTATTATACGCGTATCAAACCAGACGTTAAACAAGGCCGAATATTCTTCAACTACCTAAAACATCGACAAAATTGAATTCAGTATATCAAAATGGAAAGCAAAATTGAATGAAAAGAAGATTTCAAATTGCAATTCCAAATCCAACTATTGGACTAGATTGAGTGAAATCTGGGATGGAGAATTTTACTAGGGAAATTCGAAATTGAAATTTTGGATGGACAGCTCACTAGTGTACTACAATATGTGGGCCGTATCATCTCAAATTGGGCCTAATAATGTGGCCCATTTAGAGTAGTTGTCTTTAAAATCAAACCCAACCCGATAAATCTGAGACGTAAAGAAAAAAAAAAATTATTGGTTTATTAATAATGAATTGTTAGTTAATGATTTGATCACGGTTTTAATTTTAGTTTCTATTGGGTTATTTGTTTCGTAACAATTTAGAAATTTTAATTAACCGATAATCCGATATACAACAGTTAACGATAAAGCTTGTAGGTTTATTATGTCTCATACTTTTAAAATTTTCTTTCGTGCATGATTGATTTACCGAACTCAAAAAGTTACACTAGGCCCTTACGGATTATGGATTGTATAGACTTTCAATATAACATTTTGTACATTTATTGATGATTTGAACTCATTTTCTCCGGTATACAACTAGAATTTACAATTAACTAAATATGTAAATAAAAATACTACGTATGTACTACATTACATTGTGTATTTGAATTAAGAGGTATATTTAACTTGTTTACATTCCAAAGGGTTAAAAAGAGTAGTATTATCAATTATGAAATGAAACGACATTACCACTATAATGAAAAGACCCGACCAGTACTATAAATTCCTTAAACCCTCTTCATTATTTTCAAACAAAAACAAAATCCCTTTTCAAAATTTACAAAAAGAAATGGCAGAAATAACAACTAATTAATGTACTTTCTGTGATAGTTACAATCAATAAAATGAATGTATTAGTCAAACATGTCCATTTGCTAAGTACAATTTCAAAAGATTGTGGACAACGCTGTATAAACAGAGGAATGTTAGACAATCTAGTTGAAATCGTAGACCCTCTCCGTCTTCAAATCGAGATGATGTAAGTCATCATTTCCTCCTTTTTTGTGTTACATTTATGTTCAAATGGATTTTTTGTGATTTGTTTTGTTAGTTTCGTTACATTGTTACGTTAAAGTTGAGATTTGGATAAAAAATGGAGATTTTTATGTATACTTTTGGAGACAAAATCAATGTTGATACGAAGTGCATTAATAAAGTCTTCGTACGCTGAATTTTTATGAAGTTCTCCACATAATTATGATCTTTATTCTTGACGGCATTTTAAGAGTTACTTTGTGTTTTATAGATATCCTTGAAAAAATGAAGGATCATGAAAATATCCGAGGTGTTTATTCTATATTTTTCGTCCTTTGAAAAGTAATAAGTTATTCTATAACATCTTAGAGGTTTTATATTTTTTACTAAAATTATATAAAATTACAATTTTATTTTCTATAATTACATAAAATCTCAATTTACTAAACTAATTACAAATATTCTTTTTTCAATTTCTCACTTTATATTTCATATACATAACTCTGCCTCACCAATTTTACGCTTTATTGCCTTAGAAATGCCTACAATCAAGGGGCCACATTCAAACGATTATCAATTTTTGAATTATATAATTGTGGTTGTATCAAACTCGTCTTCCAACTTGCTCAAATTCTCCATTAGCAATCTTCTTCAAATTTATTTTGGAAGTCGGAAATTGACGAAACAAGTTCTTGCATGTGCTTAATTCTTTAAATCTGACTCTGTAATAGATGATTCTCTGTCGTTTAGTTTAGGATTGACTCAAATAGATCATATTCAACAAACAAATCAGATTGTTGGATTGTCCTTGAAAATTTTGATATCGAGGATCCAAATTTCAGAGAAAACAAATTAAAACACCGCAACGAACCCGCCAAGATGAAGAAGTGAGGAAAATTTCTACTAATAATTCAAAAAAATAAGCCGATGAATCGTCAAGAAAGAAAAAATTTAAAGAAGATACATCACCATCCCTTCTCTCCAAGATAATCTATTTTAGTGTGTTGAATCTAATTATATTTTTCAAATTTCATATTAATATACATAGCTATATTGTTGCAGTTAATGTTAATTTAACCCATATACATAGCGTCACTATGTGTAGAATTGAGGTTTTATCATTCAAGAATTGTTGGTATTTCGGCCTATACATAACATTTGATATGCATATTATAATACCATGTACATGCATGTGTTATGTATATAGAAGCTTATAACTTTGTTATGCATTAGACTGTCTTTCTTTTTTTGGAACGCATTATATACATAATTATATTCTTTGATGCAGTTATGAATCGAGTTTAAAAGTTATGTATATAATTTATATAGTTAATTTAATACTTGATCTGCAATGTATATTATAAGGGATGAAATATAGAATAAAGAAGGTACCACCATATTTGTTGCATATTAATAGTGCATGCAACCGTGAAGAAATTGCAGTGCCTTCGAATGAATTTGAAGCAAAATCTCATCGATTGAGATACGCGTCACTCCTATGGAATTATAGAGTGCTCAAGGTAAAAAAAGGCTATATTAGCAACAACGATGATCCACCAATACCAAGGCTAAATTATGTTCCATCACTTAATGAATCAACAATAGTTAGCATAGAATAGATTTAAAGATCCTTCAGTTGAAGAATAACTTTTTTGTGCAAAATCTTTTTTGCAAAATATTGGTCTTACTTTGTATTGAAACTGAATATTTTAAGACTGTGTTTTTGTGTTGTACAAAGTGATCAGTACATATCAACTTATGTTTTTTCATTTATCTCATTCAGCGATGCATGTTATGCTTTGGTGTGACTGAGATATCATATGACTATGTATATGAGACGATCACACATGTGATCATTTTTAACTGAATTGTTGTTGATATATCATATGTTATATATATAAAAAAAATCATATACATGTTTTGTGTTATGTATATCACATTTTGTTATAACATTTTATATATATATATATATATATATCTGTATATTGAATCATATACAATACTTTGCTGTAGAATCTTTTTGGTTTGCAAATATTAGGTTTAATATACATGTATGAGTATAGAGTTTGTAACATACAAGCATATAAATATAAAGCTTGTATATTGGTTTAAGGTACTAGTTAGGATCTGCGTCAGCTTGCCGATAATTGATTTTGCAAAGTAGAATTTTCAGATTGAAGAAAATTCTATTTTGAGAGTGTTTTAATCAGTAAAACATTACGACCAGAAGAATGTTGTTTCAAGAGATGGTGAAATAAATACTCAATATTTTCAAGGATGTTATGTATTAGTCGATCATACACAGCACTATTATACATCTAGTTTCAACGAGTCAGATGATCAGTTTACTATTATGTATATAAAACTATATTCATATCTGAATAATGTCTATCAAAGCATCGATATTCTATTATGTATATAGTCTAATATACAAAAAAATAACTATGTACATAATGCCAGATCCATAACAAGTGTTATATATGCTCTGTATAATACACATATTAGTGTTATGTTATGAATATGGTACCATGTTTATGATTTTATACACAAAACACTGCAATGTATATGGTATTGTATATGCATAACACTGATATATATAACTATAGAAACAGTCAATGTTATGTAAATGGTTTAACATTTATGTACATAAATTTGACATCACATAACACTAATATTTAAATATTACACAAAATCAGAATCTATTTAGCTATGACAATAGACATATTAAAAACACTGTATCTATGACTATATGGTGAACATAACATGAAACGATACATTAATCAAACTGATAGTCGTAAAACTAGAATAAATATAACTCATATTAGTAAAAACAAATAACCAACGTTATAGTCATTACATAAAATATGATTTGAAGAAGATTTAACAACGTTGCAATGTAATAAAAATAAAACCGAGGAAAACCATAATAAGTATATCCAATTCTATATTTTTGTTATCACAAATATTTTTGTCGTCGTACTTGGTTGTTGTTGAGTAGAAGAATAAAATTCTTCCCAATTAATTATGGGGTTGTTGTTGTCATTCTTTTTATTGGTGTTTTTTGTTGCAACTATGTGTAAAAGAAGAGTTAAGAGTGAAACAACAACACTTTGAGGTTCAGAGAGAAAGTATAATAGGTTTCTTGTTCTTGTTGGGACGATGAAAATGGCTGGGATGAATTGGATAGATTAAGGAGCAAGAAATAATTAAGGTATTAATATAACTTATCATAATTATCCAAAACTTTAATTAAGAGTGATAAATGTTAAATGCTAAACATAAGGAAATAATATAAATAATAAATATTAAAAAATTGATTTTCGAATATTTAATTAAAACAGATTTTTCTAAAAAGTTGCTATAGCTTGTTATTATTTTTTTAGTCTAGTAGTCATTGAAATATTTTGCTATAACTTGTAATGAACAATCTAATAAATATATTTGGGATAATTTTTCGTTTTTATAAAGGTGTTGATGGGCTTTTAGGGCAAATTGTTCTGAGGTACCAAAATCCAAAACTAAATTCATTACGAAAAGACCCGGCCTACTTGATCCATTACTCCCCTAATATGCATCTCTTTTTTTATTATTATAAACACACTATATCGATAATCAAATTAATAAGATATTTATTTATCGATTTTATATTAATCAATTTTTGATCCATGGATATATCACATTCTTCTGTGATATATCCGGGCTTTTCAGTAAAATAAAAAATTTATGCAATTCATTAAAAAGATTGGATTTTAAGTAATTATGACAAGTTAAGTTGTAGGTTGATGTAACTTTTCATCAGTTTTCAATTCAAATCGGTTTTAAGTAAATATGCCAAGTTAACCTTTTAAAATCGATTTTAAGTAGTTATGACAAGTTAACTTTTTAAAATTGATTTTCGGCTCAAACCGTGGGCTAACTAACACCCACCGATTTAGGGAGAAGATGGTCTGTTTGCCATTTCGCCTGCTTGACCATTCAAATGGTCGGCCCTACCGACCCGGTCGGACCACCCTGAGTCGCTCCATAGCCCGCCAAGGGACCGCTGGTCAATTTTTGTCCCAAAGCATGTCCGGGCACTGTTTCGCTTGTTTGACCAATCAAATGGCCCAACCGACCTCGCCGGGTCATCCTAAGCCCAAAATCTTGTCATGATCCAGAAGTCTTGCCAGCCCAAAATGGCGAAGCCTCGAATGTTACGTTAGTTCCCATCAAGCATAATATCGCTGGCTTTTATGTCTCTGTGTATCACCTTCTGCTCACAATCTTGATGTGAATAAACCGGAACAGACGCCAAACTGACTGCTATATTATACTCGTAGGGCTATTTCAGTGGATTCCCATATTCGACTTCCTGGTATAGCACCTTATCCAGACTTCTATATTAGGCAAAAAGTCATGGACAAGAAATATTTCTCCCTTCTCAATACACCACCCTTGTAGCTGAACTAATTTTTCATTCTATGATTGACAACTCACTTGAAATAGACATAAAAGTTAGAAATTTTTTTGTCAAAATTTACGCGGAATATCAGTAAATTTCACCCTCGCCAAACAAATTGAAATAGAGGAATCAATCCAAGTAAATTACAATGGGTGAAATCTTATTTTTAATTCTTTCTTCCTTTCTTCTTTCCTTTGATTGTTGGAAAAACTATAAAAAAAAGGTGCAAAACTAATGTTTCATTATAAAATATAACCCACTATACTACATTATCAAAATCCAAAAAATTACTTTCAGTCTATAGCTAAATTACATCAATTAACATTTAATATACTTAAAGTCCATCGTAGCTCTATCTAGCTCGTTCTTGCCATTAGACATCAATAGTTTGCTTTTTTTTTTTCGCGGGCGTGTGAACACTTTTCATTATACTCTTTCACACACTTTTCACACTTTTAATACTCTTTCTTCTCCTTAACTAAACTCTATTTCAGTTACACTTATAATTCATGCATAAGTTTCTCAAATGCGTCCAAATATTTGTGATATTAATGATTAAAATAGCATAATCATGTGTTCAGTGCATTAAAAGAAAAACATTTCAATACACATGAATGTTACTTAGGACTTTGAGCTGTAGGTGACAAAAGAGTTTTAAAATGAGGTGTATGTGACACGTCTTAATTATTAAGTGAAGGTGACAATTACTTTATTATGAATTAAGAAAGTTGGGGAAGTTTGAAAATAACCTACAAGTTTTTTAATTTATACTTTGATCCAAATGTTAGTAAATATAACAGGAAATGGAGGAAAAAAGACGCGTTTCTCTCTCTTCTCATTCGTTGTTGTTTTTTCCCTCTTCCCGATTATTGTTGTTCATTATTGCTGATGCTTTATTCATTATCTTCTGCTTCATTATCATCATCTTCTACTTCATTATCATTTTCATCTTTTTTTTGTCGACTATTGTCGTTGTTGTTGTTGGTGTTACCGCTACTGCTGCTATCTAACTAATTTCTTAGGTCAAATTTTGTTTCCTACATCACTTTCCATTTTGACATTACTTCATAGGTGACTTTGGTAAGTAAAATTATGATTTTTATTCGAATTTGTCATCTGAGTACACAGTTACTGCTGTTTTTCCAACAATGGATAGAAGTCAATCATGAATCCAACATAAGTGCCCACTGGTGCATCGGATGAGTAATCTGTTGAAACATCAGATTTATTTGTTGCAACAAACTAGTTATCTGTTGCATCAGACTAATTATCTGTTGCATCAGACTGCTTATCTATTGCATCAGACTGCTTATCTGTTGCAACAGGTGATTAATCTGTTTGGAACAATACAAATCAGCCCCTACCACAAACCCAACAGATAACTAATATGTTTCAACTCTTGCTATGCAAATTGGATTCAAAATATTTTCTTATGTCCAATCGTCGACATGTTTGTTAAGAATATAATAGACAGAATGAAAACTAAATACTCCCTCCGTCTCAAATCACCTGTCCTAAATTTTCTAATTTGATTTCTCATTTTACTTGTCTTTTTTCATTAATCAAGAAGAGATAACAAAAAGTCCATGTTTTACCCTTTGCATTAATCACTTTTTCATCAAATTAAAATGTAAATATCATTTAATAGGGGTATTATGGTAAACTAGGCATGTTATTAATTATTTTTCTTAATCAATATATCATCTTAATTTGGGACGGGTAATTTGAGACGGAGGAAGTATGAATTAAAATGTCAAAGTCATGCAACAGACTAGTTATCTATTGTATCAGATTGACTATATGTTGCATTAGACTGCGTATCTGTTGCAACATATGAGTAATCTGTTTGGAACAACACAAATTAGCCTCTACCACAAACCCAACAGATAAATCTTGCTATTGCTATTGGATTCAAAATTATTCCTTTCGTCCAATTGTCAATATGTTTGTTGAGAAGATAATAGACAGAATGAAAATTAAATATGAATTAAAACGTCAAAGTTTATGAAACATAATTTTTTATTAAACTAAAATAAATAAAAATACATATACATAGATGAGACTAAAAGAAAAAAAAATCTAATTATTATTATTATTATTATTATTATTGCTAGCCGGCCAATTTTCCACGGGTAGCAGCAAGGCCCTCCTCAGCCGTCGGATCTCACGGAGCATCCTTGCTCTAACTGCTCCCAGTTCCCATTGCAGGTCATAAACCTGCATCCGAAGTTCATTCATGGCGTCTTGTAGAAAAGTCATGTCCCACACGGGATCATCCATATCTAGAATACGTATGAATTGACAAAAAACGTATAAATAAAAGTAAAGAAAAGAATATCTGAATGTAATACAACGCATTACTACAAAATGGCAAGAAAAAACTTACTTGAGTCAGGGAAGAGAAAGTGGTGGAAGGTGTAATATGAAAGACAAAATGCAATAAATAAATAAAATGTAGTTGAATAAACGAATGAGTAAGGAGGGACCTATTTAGAGGATTGAATTTGACTGAGTGGCAAAAAAGGCGCGACTGTTCACCTCCATTTATTAATTACATTTTTATTAATGTGAAAAGTTATGACTTAATTGAATTAAGAAATATTGTGATAAGTCGTGACTTTTCAGATTATTATTATTAATTAGTTCTTTCCAAGAACCATTTTTATTGAGTTGTGACAACAGATTCTATATCTTTTGCATCAGATAACTCATCTATGATAACAGATATACCATCTGTTGCAACAAATAGAGAACCTGTTGCATCAGATAATCTATCTATTGCAATATTTAATCTAACTGTTCACCTTCATTTATTAATTATATTTTTTATTACTGTGAAAAGTTATGACTTTAATTAAATTAAGAAAGACTGTGATAAGTCATGACTTTTCAGATTATTATTATTAATTAATTTTTTTCAAGAATCGTTTTTATTGAGTTGTGACAACAGATTCTATATATGCTGCATCAGATAACTCATCTGTGATAACAGACATACCATATGTTGCAACAAATAGAGAACCTCTTGCATCAGATAGCCTATCTGTTGCAACATATAATCTATCTTTTTTTTTAAAAAAATTATCATCATATCATTAATCCAAATTTGTTGACTTTTTTATTATATAAATAAAAAAACACATTTTCAATAACCGTTTCTTTAATAAAATAATAACCATTTTTATTGAGTTCTGGCAACAGATTGTATATCTGTTGAATCAGATAAATCATCAGTTGCAACAGATATACCATCTGTTGCAACAAATGGACGATCTGTTTTAATAGCTTTTTTGATTTCTTCTAACAGCTGATACATCAGCCGCAACAGATGGGGTATTTGATGGTATTTGATGCATCAACAACATTGTTGAATGTGTTTTAGACAAAAAGTCACTTTGATTTTAATAACTGATCATGACTTTTCACCATTTTTATTTTAAAATTTCTTTTCTAAAATTATATATTTATTATATAATAAAAAAGTCACAATATTGGATTAATTAATTAACTTATATGATGATTGTTAAGAAAAAAGTCACGACTGTTCACCTTTTTCTTAACAATCATCATATAAGTTAACTAATTAATCCAGTATTGTGACTTTTTTTAATTATATAATAAATAAATAATTTTAAAAAATATATTTAAAAATAAAAATGATAAAAAATCACGATCAGTTATTAAAATCAAATAACCGTTCTTTTACGGTTATAAATTGTATTTATTATTTATTTCCTTATTATTTATTTACGAACTGTTTTTCATATTAAATAATCGAAAAGTCATGTCTTTTCACCCTCTCAATAACAATAACCTTTTTTATTAATAACGCTTATTGCAATATTTGATCGATCTATCGCATCAGATTAACCTCTGTTGCCACAAATGCTCAATCCCTACCACCAACCGTTGACATGTTGAGAATAAGGAATAGACAAAATGATAATTAAATACTAAATAAGAATTAAAAATTCAAAGTTGACCCCCAAAACATAGATTTTTGAATCCCTTGGGTAGATCCGATATACAAAAGGAGGAAAATAATACATACGCTAAAAGAAAAAACATAACCTAATTATTATTACTACTATTATTATTGTCATTGCTATTATTACTATTATTATTGTCAACCAGACAATTTTCATCTGGCAGCAGCAGGGCCCTCCTCAGCCTTGCTCCAAAGTCGGTCAAATTCCTCTGGAGTTCATCAAACTGACTTTGAAGTTCCCGCAAGGACTTGATATGAATCTTCTTGTACGAATATGGATCAACCATATTTGCATTATAAGTGTAGTAGAATGAACGAGTAAGGAGGGACCTATTTATAAATGATTGAATTGGAAAGGGTTAGTTAAACAAAAAGCCACATTTTATCTTTTATTGTATTTTGTAAAGAAAAAAAATTGCTTTAAAATAAATCTAACAGATGGTTAATATGCTGCAAAATGTATTCTATCTATCAGATAACTTACAACATATTGACAATCTGTTGCAATAGATGGATATATCTGTTTGATTTTCCAATAAATATGCCATATGTTACAACAGATTGATCATCTATCATAACAGATGTCTGTAATTTGTCAAAATTTAAACATATGTGACATCTGTTGTAACTTGCTAATCATCTGTTTATTCAATTTAAGCCATAGCTGGGTTAGGAAGAATAAGGTGCGTGCAGATGGATGGATCCACTGTCATGTGTGGGAGTTAAGTATTATTGATAAAGTCATCCGGACAACACACACAAAGTATAATATTTTTGTGGATGCAATTTTTAACCAATTAGGCACTGATCATTCTAAAAAAATCCTGCATTGTACAGTTAAGTTTGATGGGTTCGAATTGATAAGGCTGAGGGACCCATGAAGATGGTGCAGATACCCTATTATGAATAACTGATGGTTGTTGCTCGTGTTTATGCGTGTCAAGTTTTGAGAATGGATCAATATTTGGTGTCATTGCAGAGATCCAATAGCGATTCGATTTAACTTTAACTATGCATTGAACTCTAAGAAGCCCTTCGAATCCTCGCACTAGATCAAACAAGAATGAAAAATTAATAAAAATTCCTCTGGCCTAAATTTATATGGAAGGGTTGATCGAAAAGATGATTATACGCCAGAAGGAGCCGAAGGAGAATGCCTGCGAGGGAAAGCGGAGTTGATGAAAGACTATATCATCTGAGAGCTAATTGAAGAAGAGACATAGGGTAGAAAGTAACTTCTAGTGAATCTGACCGATGAAATTATCTTAAAACATGAGAAATCTGAATCAAGTGCAAATATGAAAGTGTCTCAAGTAATGTAAATTCGTCTGTTGTCTCTCTGAAAGAAAAATAATGCAGATGGATACTTTGCTAGGAAGCTGCGGCTAGGTAGCATGGTCAAAATTATCACCTAGATAGAAAATAACAGAATACCAAGAAAGCAGCCTTACGGGCATCGAGGGTTGAAATGATGTACAGTAAGTCTAAAAAACTTGCGCCAACAACAATTGTAGTTAAAGTAAGAAATCTAAGCAAAGGCGGAAATTTTTAAATTTTAAATTGCATCCCATGCCATTTTGTTTGTGGTTTTGATTAGGTCCACTATTGTTGACCTAACCAGAACCATAAACAAGATTGAAAGACAAATTGAGTGTCATTACTCCCTTAGCAATATGGATTAATTGATTATGTTTTCTTGCCTTGGCATGCTTTCAACATTCCTTGGAGAAGATCAGAGGCTTGCTGTAGTATGTGAATTCCAATAATTTTCAGGCTTTCCTCCAACTTGCCGATTTGGTATTAAAGTTTGTCGTTGCCGTCTTTGAAGTTGGTATAGAGTTCCTGATCTCTTGTGAGCTCGATCAGGAATAGTTTCTCCTTCGAAGTTGTGGCATTAAAGAAGGACTTCAGAACACTTTCTCCAGAAGCTTTAAAGGATACATGGAGGATCGCTGTGTTTGTTTTAGGTCAAAATGTGTTGATGCACATTGAAGATGTGGTCCCAACCATTGAATAACTCACTTTTATCGAGCGTTGCTTAATGCAGATTGCTCAACCAACCTTTAATGAATTTGATAAATTAATAAGCAAGGAGTCACGTAACGTTTATTCTAAACTGAATCTACCAATCCTATCAAACATTACGTAACTCCAGGATCATTACCATATAAAAAAACTTTGGTCGAGTTAGTGGACAAATCAAACGAGCTCAATCTCTCAGCCTTTCTGCTGATCGCTCTTCTCTATTATAGATGACAAGATAATTGCCATGCAAAAGTCTACACCGTCAGCAAAAATATTAGCCAGAGCAAAAGTGGAATTATCAACTCCTCTGTCTTGCTCAAGTATCCAAAAAAAAAATTTTCAACTCCTCGGTCCTGTACTATTGAGCAATGTACAAGGGCCACAGAAGAACAACATGAGCTGAAAAAAGTGAGAAGATAAAAGGGGAGGAATAGGAAGGAAAAACTGAATGCTAGGTTTAGTTCATCTTTATTTGGGTTGTTAAACAAATAAAATGCGAATGCAAAAGAAAAGGAAGAAATATTTTTATTTGCATTCGCATTTTATTTGTTTAACAAACCAAACAAAGATGAACTAAATCTAGCATTCAATTTGTCCTTTATATTTCTCCCTTTTTTATCTTCTCACCTTTTTTAACTTATGTTGTTCTTCTGTGGACCTTGTACATTACTCAACAGTGCAAGATAGAGGAGTTCAAATTTTTATTTTTTGAATACTTGTGCAAGACAGAGGAGTTAATAATGTCACTTTTGGTCTGACAAGCATTTCTGCTGACGGTGTAGACTTTTGCATGGTAGATATCTTGTCATCTATATTGGAGAAGATTTATAAACAGAAAGGCTAAGAGATTGAGCTCGTTTGATTTGTCCACTAACTCGGGAAATTTTTTTTGATAGGGTAATAAGCCTAGAGTTACGTAATGTTTGATAGGCTTGATAGAGTTGGTTTAGATCAAACGTTACGTAAATCCTTGCTTATTAATTTGTCAAATCCCTTGAAGGTTGATTGAGCGATCTGCATTGAGCAACGCTCGATAAAAATGAGCTATTCAATGATTGGAGACACATCTTCAGCGTGCATCAAGACATTTTGACCTAAAATAAACACAACGACCCTCTATGTATCCTTTAAGGCTTATAAAGAAAGTATTTTGAAGGGCTTCTACAATGCCACAACTTTGAAGATAGTGTTCCTGATTGAGCTCACAAGAGATCAGGAACTCTAGACCAACTTCGAATACGACAACGACAAACTTGAAGACCGAATCGGTAAGCTAGAGGCAAGCTTAAAAATATCAAAATTCACATACTACAACAAGTCTCTGATCTTCTCCAAGGAATGTTGAAAGCATGATAAGGAAAGAAAACACAATCAATTAATCCATATTACTAAGGAAGTAATGACACTCAATCTGTCTTTCAATCTCGTTTGTGGTTCCGATCAGGTCAACAACAATGGACCTAATCAAAACTACAAACAAGAAGGCATGGGATGCTAATTAAAATTCAGAAATTGCCATCTTCGCTTAGATTCCTTACTTTAACTGAAGTTGTTGTTGGCGTAAGTTTTCTAGACTTACTATACATTATTTCAACCCTCGATAAACGTAAGGCTGCTTTCTTGGTCTTCTGCTATTATCTAGAATCTAGGTGATAATCCTGATAACGCTACCTAGATGCAACTCCCTAGAAAAATGACCATCTGCACTATTTTTCTCTTATAGAAACAACATACAGATTTTTCATTACCGGATACAATTCATATTTACACTTGATACAGATTTCTCATGTTTTAAGATAATTTCATCAGCCAGATTCGCTAAAAGTTACTTTCCACCCTATGTATCCTCTTTAATTAGCTCTCAGATGATATAGTCTTTCATCAACCACCCATTTTCTCTAGAAGACATTCTCCTACCGTACCTTCTGGCATATAATTATCAGCTCGAGTAACCCAACCATATAAATTTGGGTTAGGGCAATAACTATATTGGTTTTCCATTCTTATTAGATGCAGTTCTAGGCTTCGAATGCCTTCTCAGAGTCCAATGCATCCTAAAAGTTAGTCCAATCTCTATTGAATCTCTTTACAATGGCACCAAAATTAGATCCCTTTATAATGCTTGACACATAAACTTGAGCAACAATTGATATTAAATCTTAATACGGTATCAGAACCATATTCATGGTCCCTCAGCCTTATCACGTGGAACCTACCAAACTTCACTATAAAATTATAGATATTTTATTTGAATGATCGATGACTAATCGGTAAAAACAATAGTCACAAAATCAGTGTACTCTATTGTGTTTCCACAATAACATTATCAGTAATACATATATTCCACATATGAAGTGATTTCATCTACATACAACTTATTCCTCCAAACTCATCTTTACTGCAGCCTCTTGTGTTGGTCGGACAAAAGTTGATCAACTTTTAGTTCCTTATATCTACAAAGAAGAGGAAAAAAATAATGTCAAAGAAAGAACGTTATCCATTTATTGCAACAGATGTGGAGTCTGTTGCATCAGATGTGGATTTTATTGCAATAGATGTAGAGTCTGTTGTAACCATTATGGAGCCTGTTGGAATACATCAAACCAGCCTTGCTGATGGTTTGATTTGTTCGAACAGTTGCTCCATCTGTTGCAACATCAACAACAGCATAAACTATAAAGAAACAACAAAAAAAAAATATCAACAATAAAGAAACAACAACATTTGTTCCAACACCATCAATAACATCATCAATAATAAAGAAGCAACATCCTTTGTTCCAACACCATCAACAACACCACACCAGAGTTACAACAATGTCAACCCCACCAACAACATCAATAACAACATCAACAATAAAGAAACAAACAAAATGCATACAAAAAAATGATATTGCCAATAAGGTTTTTAAACTTCTCCTAACAGATGACTTTTTTTGCATATTGTAATAAAAATTCTTGGTTTGTTTATTCAACACTTAAAAGTTCCTTCAAATTTCTTAAATAAATATGATATGGGTAAATAGTAATTAAATAAAAAACAGATGTAAATAACTTGCAAAGAAGAAGACGAGAATGAAAGAGTAGTAGTAGACCTTACCTTAATGTCAAAAGGAGATCAAAATAATAATTTCAGTCGAGGAAAGATATGGATCGGTTTAGATCCAAAAGGATCTTTATGAGAAAGAGAAGAGAAAAGAGAGAAAAAAGGTTGTGATAATCCTAAAGAGGAGAGAAAGAAAAAGATGAGAGATGAATAAAATAAATTTAGGGCTAAAGCTGAAGGAGATATGAGATAATTCTAGATGTATTGTGTACGTTGACGTGGGTTTCAATATTCATTAATTAATATTCGTTAATAATTTGAGAGGCACGAGGAAGACTAGTTACATTGTAAAGACAAGATAAGAGTACTCAATAAACTCATTTTTGAGTTATCCAAGAAATATTTTTTACCGCATTTTATAGTACTACTTTATCTACTCGGACAGAAGCTTACTTTAAAATTAAAAGAAAAAAAGATTTTCAAACAAATATGTCATTTGTTGTAATAGATAGCAATATCTGTTTAAAAATCCCAACAACACAGTCATCTGTTACAACAGATATAAATATCTGTTTAAAAATCCCAACAGCTCAGTCATTGTGACAACAGATGCAAACATCCATTTGATAATTAAATCAGATATGTCATCTATTATAATAGATATCAATATCTGTTTAAATATTCCAACAGCTCAGTCATCTGTAACGATAGATGCAAATGTTCATTTGATAATTAAATTAGATATGTCATCTGTTTGAAAATTTTCAACAGCTCAGTCATCTATCATAATAGATATAAATATATATTTGATAATTAAATCAGATATGTCATCTGTTAGAAATTTCCAGCAGCTCAGTCATTTGTTCCAACAGATTTCATTGTAATTAATTTAGGTAGAACTAGGGATGAATGAATGAGTTCATAGGGTCAATTACAACTTCAATTGAGTCTTTGCAATTTTATGGTATTGGTATTGTGTTCATCTCGACCCGAGTCGTCGATCGTTCACTCTGAGTTAAAAAAATTCTCATTAACTTAATGTTAAGCTAGTACCTAAATTGATTTAGTTGGAACTAGGGATAAATGAGTTCTCATTAACTTAACGTTAAGATACAACCTTAAATGATTTAGGTGGAATTAGGGATGAATAAGTTCATAGGATCAATAATAACTTTAATTGAGTCTTTGCAATTGCATGATATTGGTATTGCGTTCATCCTGACCCGAGTCGTCGATCAATTACTCTGAGTTGAAATGAGTTCTCATAAACTTAATGCTAAGATAGAACCTTAATTGATTTAGTTGGAACTAGGGATGAATGATTTCATATGGTTAACAACAACTTCAATTGAGTCTTTGCAATTGCATGGTATTTGTATTGCGTTTATCCCAGCCCGAGTCATCGATCGATCACTTTAAGTTAAAATGAGTTCTTATTAACTTAATGTTAAGATAGTACCTAAATTGATTTAGGTGGAACTAGGGATGAATGAGCTCATAGGGTCAACTGCAACTTCAATTGAGTCGTTGCAATTGCATGGTGTTGGTATTATGTTTATCCTGACCCAAGTCATCGATCGATCACTCTGAGTTGAAATGAGTTCTCATTAACTTAATGTTAAGAAAGAACCTTAATTGATTTAGGTGGAACTAGGAATGGATGATTTTATAAGGTCAACAACAACTTCAATTGAGTCATTGCAATTGCGTGGTGTTGGTATTGCGTTTATCTGGACCCGAGTCATCGATCAATCACTTTGAGTTGAAATGAGTACTCATTAACTTAATTTTAAGATAGTAACTAAATTAATTTAGGTGGAACTAGAGATGAATGAGGTCATAGGGTCAACAACAACTTCAGTTGAGTAATTGCAATTGCATGGTGTTGGTATTGCGTTCATCCCGACCCGAGTCATCGTTTGAGTTGAAATGAGTTCTCATTAACTTAATGTTTAGATAGTACCTAAATTGATTTAGGTGGAACTACAGATAAATGAGCTCATAGGGTTAACTAAAACTTCAATTGAGTCGTTGCAATTGAATGTTGTTAGTATTGCATTCATCCCGACCCAAGTCGTCGATCGATCACTTTGAGTTAAAATATTTTCTCATTAACTTAATATTTTAAAAATTATATCTTTTGAAATTTTAATAATTAATTAAGATCAATTCGGACCATTAACAATTTCAAAACTTGTAATTCTTTTTCAAAATTACAAATCAACCCATATAAATCATCCATTTGTGGGAAAAACTTTTCCTCATTTCGAATCTCAAGTTCTCACTCTTCTCTCTCTCTCTCTCTCTCAATGATACAAACAACAACTACTCAACATATTGCTCAACCCTTCAAAACAGATCGATTTTCTTCCCATTTCCGACCACATAGTTGTTATTTTCGACTTCATTCTCCCTTGTATCCATCGTTTTCATTGTCTTCACAGGTAACAGAGTTCGAAAAGAGTTCTACATTTGTTCTTTATTCTAAAAGTTAGTGCTTTTTAGTAAATGATGAAAAATAAGACTTTGTTGTATTATCTTCGAGAATGGGTTAACAATTTTGAGTTTTGATGCTAAAAAATAGGAAGCACCCGAGAAAACCCTAGTTTTTTTCTCAATATTTTTTTCTGTCGTGGTATTGTTGGATGGTGTTTGTGGTGTTGTTAGTGGTGGCGGTATTCGTATTTTTGGTGGTGGCATTGGTTGTGGCATTGGTTGTGGTGTTGGTGGTCCATCTGTTGCAATATGTGGAAGATCTGTTGGGAGATATTAAATAGGTCTTCAAACAAATTCCCCATTTGTTCCAACTGGTGGGTTATCCATTGGAGTATTTTTTTTGTAATGTGGCGTAGAATAATTTATTAAAATTTTTCTTACCTTTTTTTTTAAAATTATGCAGACATCAAATGCAATGTATTTTTTGTTTTTCTATTGTTTGTAGTTAAAAGGCTAGAGTACAGATAGATTCGGAGGAACTTCCTGAATAATCTCAGTCAGGGCAAAATAAAGCTAAGGAAGATGATAACTTCTTCTCACCAATGGGGCATGAATTAATATCAAAATCTCAACATTATTCTGCCAAAACCATTAGTATCAACAGGTTTCGAGTTGGGATGCTGACAGATAACCTTGACAAAGTAACTGATGATCTTGTACTTAAATGTCAGTTGGAGAAATGTTTTGATGAACTTAGGAGTATTATGAAGAATGAAAACATAGACGAACTTTTTAACAAGAACTGCTTTGTATACTTTCTTGAGCTGCCTGCGGACCACACTCTCCGTTTTCTAATGAGCATGGTATATGGTCTTCTCAAGCGTAGGATCAAGTACGCGGAGGAGGATAAAGATTCGAAGGAGGGTGAAAAAAATATGGATGAAATCTGGATCAACTACTGTGGCATGCTGGTTTGTCTTGGATTGAAAGAGTTTGCCATAGTGACGGGCTTGAGATGCGATTGTCCAGAAGAACCTCTCATCAAGGAAACACCCTACAAAGGGTCCAACAAAAGCAAGGGAAAAAAAGATGGGTTGTTGGGCATTGTTGGACGTAGCTACAAATCGGATGATTTGATTACAGATCTCGAGGATAAAAATATACCAAAGAACTAAAGGGAGAAATTATGCTTAGTTTGGTTTGTCCATTCCATTTTTTTGGCTAGAGACATCAGAAAAGTCATAGAAGATGATTTGTTGGCGTTTGCTAATAATTTTGAGAAATTTAACGATTATTCCTAGGGATATGATAGCTACTACTTGACTGTCGAATATTTACTAACAAAGCTATCCCCAAAGACGACCACATTATACGATTTTCCTTGGGCTTTCATGGTAAAATTGATCACTATTTTTACTCATCCATTAATTTATATTGAATATAGTTATTATGACTTTTTTTTGCTTGCTTCCTATTAATATTTTTTAGACTTGGGCATGTGGAGTCATTCCTCCCTTCCGAAAGAAGTTCAAGGTTTACCCAGATGAGGTTTCTCATCTAAGAATCTTTAGGTGGTTGGCTGCAAATGGCAGTAAAAATATTAAGGAGGCTGATCTCTTTAATCCTCAAGATGATACATTACGTCTTCTTTCAACTAAAATAATTTACCTCAAAGAAAGATATTGAAACAGATGTGTCATCTGTTGCAACAAATGGGTCATCCATTGTAATAGATTACCCATCAACTGTAACTGGTGTAATAGATAGATAATCTGTTGCGATAGATGATCCATATTTTGAAGCAGATTAGCCATCTGTTGCTCTGGTCCTCTGAACCCGACTCAACAGATTACCCATCTATTGTAAATTATCCAACATATGGGTAATCTAAAGTAGTACATTTTCTTTCAACTATAATAATTTGCCTCAAAGAAAAATATTAAAATAGATATGCCATCTGTTGCAACAAATAGGTCGTCCGTTGCAACAAATTACCTATCAACTACAACTGGTGCAACAGATGGGTAATCTATTGTGACAGATGATCCACATTTTACAACAAATTAACCATCTATTGTTGGGGTTCTCTGGATCCGACTCAACAGATTACCTATCTACTATAAATTATGCAATAGATAGGTAATCTAATGTAACATATTATCAATCTATTGCGATATACAGATCAGTTATTGTGGCATTTAGATCATATGTTGCATAAGTTGGTTGTGTTAACATGTAACCCAACTGACTGCAAATTATTATTATATAATTTAAATGCCTCCTATCATTTTTTTAAGGTTGTGCATCCTTGGATCGTGCCTACTATTGATGAGTTGGGGACGACTTCTTTTCTTACTCTAGGTCTTGTTGATACAAAAAAGGAACCAATGATGGAGTTAATAAAGAAGGAATTGGCTAGAGCAACAGCCATAAGAATAGCAGTTAGGCAAGGTCAGCCTAATGTTGAAGCTCTTCACGACCAACCTACTGCAATAGATCCAGGTGCTTCTTCTGAGGGTGTTGTTGGTGGAGTTATTGATGATGGTGGCAACCATACTGATACTGTTGTTGCTTCCAGTCATGATTATGAGCATGTTGGTGCTTAGGAAAAACTAAATACATTTGAAAACACCCCTTGTACAGTTCTCTTTCACCCCTACACCAGTCCCTCCCACCCTTACAATGGTCCCTCTCACCCCTCTTCACCCTCGTGTTCTCATTACAAATATAAAGTGTGCAAGGACAGAGAGAATAAATTCCTTAAAAAGCTAAAGGTTATTCCTGAAGCTGTCGAGGATTTGAAATCCAAAAGGGGTGTCATACCATCCAAGAAGCTAAGGGAGCCATACACTCCTACAGTGGAGGTTAGGAGGAAGACAAAAAATATTGGACAAATACTTTCCATTGTGAAAACAAAAAAAATTGCAACTCCTCTCTCTCCAAGAGTTGTTGAAGTTCATGACTGCTAAAGAAAGTGGACATATACGCGACACTCAGCTACGAAAAGAAGAAAAAACTGCAAGAAATCATGAATGACAAGTCAAAGGTTCCAAAAGAATAAACCATGCATTCATTTGCCGCCAAAGACTTTACGAATATGACAAATATGCATGAGTGGTATGTGGACAATGTAAGTTTACTTTTGCTAACCTAGCCTTCCTATCTACTCTATGAAGAAGAAGCTACGCAACAGATGTGTAATCTGTTGCAACATCTGGGTATTCTGTTGCAACATAATACACATCTATTGCATAAGTTACGTTAGCTGGGTAATCTGTGAACTGATTTAGAGAACCCTCTGTAACAAAATCCTTCCACTGTGTTTTTATTCTTTATAATTACTAACATATTATTACCTTCTTATAACACAGTATGTTGATGAAATTCTCTGCCTCATGAGGGGCAGACAATTAGCGTACCCGAATGCTTATGATACTGCCGATAGGATAATGGACCTCAACTTCTACAATATTTCAAGGATAGATACGATGATATCCGCAGATGATCTGGTCCCGGTGGCCGTAGATTTTATAAGTTAGTTTCTACGTTCGAATGGGATGAAGACATGGTTAAATATGTTATAGGGAAAAGGTCATATCCACACGGTAAGAGCTGGACCAAGGCAAAGAGAATCCTTGCAGTGATAAACGTTGAAGTCAAACATTTTCTCACTGTTGAGATACTACTCGATGAGGGAAAGATTAAGGTTTATGACTGGCACTTACCTGTCTTCAACGAGGGCATATTTTTAACCCACTTACAACCACTCTTGAAGTTGTTCCCCAAGTTGTTAACGCAGAGTAAGCTGATGGATCATTTGCTGACGAATCTCTTGACAAAGGAATCATGGGTTTTTGAAGGTCGAAATAAGAACATCCAACTCCCAAAAAATAAAACCAATGTAGCATGTGGGTTGTACTCGCTTGCATACATCGAGTGTTTGCTGATAAGCATAGAAATGATCGGTATGTGCAACGCCGTTGTGGTAAGGATGCAAGAGGTCTGGGCTTATGGGGTACTAACTAAATGGTTTAAGTCTATATATAAAGAAGAATATGTACAAAGACAGAGACATGCACGATAATAATTTTTTATTTCAAGCCACTTCACTTTACATGTAGTGGCAATAATTTTTATGTATGGCGAAAGTTGAATTTTTATAATGCAACTGTTTGTCTATCTGTTGTAACAGATATAATACATATTGTGATAGATTAATTATCTGTTGGAATAGGTTAGTCATCTGTTGCATTAGGCAGATGTTTCCGTCTATCTATCATAATAGATATACAATCTGTTGTAACTGATAGGTAATCTATTGGAATAAATCAAAAAAGTAGAAAGATTTGTTTATATAATTTTCAGCAAATGACCTAACTAAATGGTTGGAGTCCGTGTAAAAAGAAGAATATGTACAAAGACAGAGACGAACACAACAATAATTTTTTATTTCAAGTCACTTCAGTTTACATGTAGTGGCAATAATTTTTATGTATGGCGAAAGTTGAATTTTTATAATGCAACAGATTATCTATCTGTTGTAACAGATATAATATCTGTTGTGATAGATTGATTATCTGTTAGAATAGGTTGGTCATCTGTTACATTATGCAGATATTTCCTAGTCTGTCTGTCGCAGCAGATATACAATCTGTTGCAACATATAATCTATCTGTTGCAACTAATAGGTAATCTGTTGGAACAAATCAAAAAAGTAGGAAGACCTATTTATATAATTTTTAACAAATGACCTACATGTTGCAACATATGTCTAAATTTATTTGATAAGATATGTTGTTTCAATTAACATGTTCAAAACTAAGGATTAAATTACATTCATAGACAACATAAAATAAATCGAAGCCTTCAAAAATTACATGAAATAACTCAACAAAAAAATAAAATGTAAAAAAAATATTATGGGTACAAATGATCTACTCTACAAATACATCAACAAGTTAAACCAAGAAGGATAGGTTATTACATTGACAGACTCAAGCTATAAAGATCTAATCAATATGGACAAGTTGTTCTTCATCCAGTGCTATGAAATTCGGCTTTGATCGTCGTGGATCTTTAATGTCGCTTGAGTACAGCTTCTAAGCTTTCGCTTCTCCATATTTTCATAAAAGAGTAGCATATCTTTTGCGGAGTAATCCGGCATCTCTTTTGCGGAGTAATCCGGCATCAAGTCCATCATTTGATACTTATAATCCATCACTCAAATACTTAGAGTAAGCTGTAACAAAAGGACCGTCAATCCCTGCGTTTTAAAAATAGATAATCCATATCTTGTAGTTCATGTAAGCATTGTGAAATTTATGAAATGAAACTAAATCATGATACTTATACTTAAAGGCTACCAATGGTTTGTTGAGCAATTCCTTCAACACATTGTACATCTAATGGATTACCCATTTTATCTCGGTATATTCAATCATCGACCAAACAGTATGAATCTTTTGGTCCAAAAATCCACTCATATCAAGGTAAGTAGGCAATATTTTGATCAGCTTTTGTATCTCAGACGACAACCCGAAGCATCTTCTTTGCAACATCAAGTCATAAACTCGGATGCGCCTCTCTTTTTGAATGACGAAAGCCAACACCCAATGAAATACATCACCTCAATTGATTGGGATGTACACTTCATCGACCAAATGCCAAGGTAAGCTAGCTAGAATGTTAAAACCTTTGATGATGTTGATTAAGCATTTCTCATTTCGGTAAACATCCGGTTGTTATTGACAATACCTATCGTAGGAATTATTAATGTAAACTTTGAACAAATAATTGCCTGTCATGTATATGTATTGTTCTGGTGTTTGTAACTTGGCCTTCTTTTGAAAGTTGTAAAAAATAACATCGATGTGCTGCACATATTATCAAACATTTTGGATTACATGATTAAAAAATTAATACACAGATGCAATTAAATAAAGTATTAATTAATAGTAATATGTATGACATTTAAACCTCATTATTCCAGCAAGTTTGGGGATGTGAAATCACATAGAACCAATTCATCATTCCGAGATGTGCAACAACAAAGTCGAACATATCAAAACCAAGACTCGATTTATTCACTTTGTATTGTTCGTGATCTTGTTTTCTACATGATGATTTATATGTGTTAATATCATGTTCTTACAACGAGAATTATATAAATCAATATCTTTAAAGTTGATTTATGTACCTGTTGGCATGATACTTTAACAACCCATCGACAATCCATTCTGAATAGTTGTTGATCAATTTTGTTAGTTTTTTTGGAGCCTCATCCGAGATGTTGAACCCTTCAAATGGGTAATTCTTTCGTTCTCTCGAACTGACAGGCTTCACTTTTTCTTCTTCTTTAAAAGCAGTTGATGGATTATCAACTATGATATTATGCTCTTCAGCAGTAGCTTCTGTTGTGACATCTACCTGGAAAGTCAGAATTGTCAATGCTAATTACAGATATACAATAGGTTGTCCATCTGTTGTGATAGATGAGTCTTATGTTGCAACAGATAGATCATCTGTTGGGACAAATTCGAACAGGCAGTACGATAATTTTGGTGCAAGATAAAGACAAAGGCGTTGCAAATTTGCTTTTTTCGATGCTTGGTGATGCCTAGGAAATATCTTTCCTTCTCTTAGCCACCTTGATCTCTAGTGGAGTGTATGAATATGATATCCTCTTTGATGGAATGACACCTCTCTTAGATGTCATTTTCTTTACAGAAGCAGTTAGTGCATTAATAACATTAGTCACTCCATTAGGTTTTGCCTTGCAGTCTTGACATTTGCATGTAGAACATTCTCTAGATATGGCAAAATATGGAGAAAAATCTATACAACCAGCATAATCATAATCATAATGGCTTATTGCTTCAAAAACTGTAAGAGGAGCATTATTAGCCCCAATAGCAGCACCACTACCACTACCACTACCATCATTAACAACAACAATCTCACTCTCCAAAATTGTTTTTCTTGTGATGGTTGTTGCTCTAAACAATTCCATTTTTATTAAATCGACGATCTTAGGGTCTGATAAAGTTTACACAGACCGTAAAGTAAGAAAAAATGGCATCTTCCACTCTTGGTTGGTTGGAACAAGCCACAGATAGATAATCTAAAATAAATCAGTACATATATTAGAATGATAATGAAATCATTTAAAATAATCATTAATTAAAATAAAAACTTGATTAGAATTGGACTTACTACTTCTTTCGGTGGATTGAAAAGATCAAGAAATTTTATATTTTTATCAGTTTTGGCCGACAACCATCTCAGGATTCTTGGACAGGAAACTTCTTCCTGGTAGTTCACTTGTTGTCTCAAATAAGGAATGAATTCAAATGCCCAATCCTATAACATAACGCCAATAAATCAAAAGCATTATTGAATAAAAATGATGACTCATATCATGATAAAAGAAATATTTACCATGAAGGCCCATGGAAAGCCATATAAGTTGACTGATCTGGCATTAACGGAGTCAACAAATATTTGACAGTCATTTTGAAGCTTTCATAACCCCAAGGATAGCTATTAAATGCCTCAAGATCCTCAGAGAGATTTATTAAATCGAGGCTTATGTTGTTGTTAACGTCTCTCGCCCAAAGAATATTATGTACAAACCAAACCAAGCACAATGATTGCTTGTGCTTCTTTGAAAGTCCTTTATCTTTCAACACTTCTATCAAATTTTTATTTTTAAAACTTGGACCAACAATGGACACCAGTTCATCACAATCACTCGACTTGCTTTTACCATTTTTGAGTATGCAGGGTGTTTTTTTTATTAGAGTAGGTACAACTTGAGAAGGAGAAGGAGGATAACATTTTAGTCTTTTAACTATGGAAAACTCCTTCCAACCAAAACAAACAGACAAGCCACAATAATTTATCCACACCTCATCCATCTTATCTTTGTTTTCATACATAAATCTGCGCTTGAAGAGATCATATACCATTTTCATCTGGAAACGAGCATTGTTTTCCTCCGACAAATTAAGATATTGCCCAAAGCAGCTTTCCCTGAAATAAGAATCAAATTTTTGTTCTCGAAGTATTTTTCTGAAGGAATCGAAAGATTTTCCCATGGTTGACTTAACCACGAAATCACCCGTTGAATCTGTGGCACCATCACTGCATTCTCACAGGATAACGATCAATGCTGAAGGTTTTGACCAACTCTTTGGCGGAAGGGATATTAGAATTTGGATCATCTCTTTTGAAACATTCCTCCTCCCCGTGTTTATTATCTTCTACTCTTGATTGAGATAACGTTTGTAAAGCAAGCTTATAGAGTGGTGGATGTAGCCGAGCTACTGCACTTATTCATTTACTTAGACTTGATTCGATTTCTTTTTTTTTGAGAGCCATATCATCTTAAATTAACAGGAACATAAAATAAATTATAATTGATTAATGCATCGTTAAAAAAGAATAACAGTAAATCTAACATGTACAATAGTAAAATAACAGTTTCAACAGACCACACATTTGTTACACCAGGTATGTTATTTGTTGCAATATATAACCGACCTGTTGCAACGGATGAGTAAATCATTGGAAACAATAAAAATGGATCACTAATCTGTTACACCAGGTAGTTTTTCTGATGCAAAATATACCCAACAGTTGCAACAGATGAGTAATCCATTGGAAACCGTAAAATCAGATCACTAATCTATTGCACCAGGTAGTTTATCTGTTGCAACATATAGCCAACCTATTGCAACGGATGAGTAATCCATTGAAAATAGTAAAAATAGATCACTCATCTGTTGCACCAGGAAGGTTATCTGTTGCAACATATAACCAATCTATCGTAAGGATGCGTAATCCATTGAAAACAGTAAAAATAGATCACTAATCTGTTGCACCAGATAGTTTATCTGTTGCAATATATAACCATCCTATTGCAACGAATGAATAATCCATTGAAAACCATAAAAATAGATCACTAATCTATTGCACTAGGTAGTTTATCTATTGCAACATATAACCAACCTATTCCTACGGATAAGTAATTCGTTTGAAACAGTAAAAATAGATCACTAATTTGTTGCACCCGACAGGTTATTTTTTGCAACATATAACCAACCTGTTGCAACGGATGAGTAATCCATTGGAAATAGTAAAAACAAATCACTCATTGCACCAGGAAGGTTATCTATTACAATATATAACCAACCTGTTGCAACAGATGAGTAATCCATTGGAAATAATAAAACAGATCACTGATCTGTTGAAATATATCACTCATCTATTGCAAAATGAGTTATCTATTGGATCAATATTATTTAGATTTCTTCCAAACAAAAGAGTCGTCTGTCGTAACAAATGAATGATCTATTAGATTATTGATCTATTGCATCAGATTTTCATAGTTGCATCAGATTTTCATATGTTGTATAAGATGTTTTCATCTGTCGCATCATATATTTCATCTGTTGCATCGAATGTTTCATCTATTGCAACACCATTTTTACCAAGACAAACAACAAATCAATCCAGTAACACCAACACATCACACACATACACACTAAGAACATCAACTGTGAAAAAAATTACCAACAAATCTGAATCAACAGTTCAACAACAAGAAGAAGAAATGCCAAAAATTAGGGTTTTATTCAGTCTACATTTTAAATTTAAGCTAAAAATATTGAAATTATCAATCAATACTAGAAGATTAGTTGACTCAAGTTCCTCTGTTTCTTCATAATTTTTTACCTGTGAAAAAAGAAATAGGACAACGAAGAACTCGAAGTTGTTGTCACCGGAGAAGTCTTCACATCGATTGACGGTAAAAAGTCACAAGGGAACTCGCCTGACTATTTATCGCTGGAGGTTGAAGTCACCGGGGATTGAAGGGAGAAATTTTGTAGAACTGTTGGTTGGGAGAGAGTTGAGAGAAGTTGTCGAGAGAGAGAGAAGAAAAACGGCTGATTTGGATCGAAGAGGGGTGTGGGTTGGGTTGCTTTGTATTTTTGAAAAGATTAGAAAGTTTTAAAAATATTAATCAAGTCCACAATTAACTTAATCAAGTTTCCTAATTATGTTTGACCCTTTAAGTTGGTCAATGTCACCAATCCTTCATTCAAGACTTAAAAGACACCTTTCCTTCAATTTTCTCATGTTACTTGAACCAATAGCATCTTTAATAAATTCAAATCTACAAAGAAGCAGCAACAAAATAAGAAAAACAATTAAAATCTTAAATCCTTTTTTGAAAAAAAGGAACTGGACATGGGAAAATATCCCCTCTATTATAACATGCATTATATAGTATCGTAATGCAGGATAATCCTACAAACTTGTAATAACTTATGAGATTATTTTGCTTTTCTGCTCATGATGAAAGGGATGAAAATGCAAATTCAGATACGAGTGCTATTGATATAGCTTAACTACACTATTATAGGATAACCATAGATAAATAAGACTCCATGGAATTTAGAAAGTAAAACTACATTAAAGGAGATTTAAGTTGAGAAAATGAGAACTACATCAAAGGACAGCTTGAAATATGGACATATATGTAGAGGTAGAACTGTCAATACGAGTCGGTCCAGCTCATCCACGCTAGCCCACACGGGCTTTGAGTTTGATGGGCCAGGCCGGGCTGACCCATCAAAATGATGGGCTAAAAAAAACCAAACCCATACCATTACTCTGTGGGCTTCGATCCTCACGGGCCAGCCACTTTTTTAAAAAATAAGATTTTATAGATTAATTTTAGAATGTTAATAAATATAAATATTACCGGACAATATTACATAGTGTTAATACTTGGTAATGAAGTCTCCAACACCTCAAAACATACTCCTAATAGCGAAATTAAATAACTTTTGACATGATATCCTTCGAATCAAATAAAAATACTATTAAGCAATCTAAATAGTTTCACGTATTTGACTTATAGGCTAGCCCAACCCACATTGCTCAAGCCCCACAGGCCACGGGCTTATCCAGGCTGGGTTGAAAAGCTATATTTTTAAATAGGCTACAAAAACTAAAACCCAACTTCATCAAATTACAGATTGAATCAAGCCGTCCCAACGGTCCGAGCCCATATTGACGGCTCTATGTAGAGGATATTAAGATTCAAGAAAAATCACATGCATCAAGTAGATAGAGAACATAGTAAGAAAGAAGACTTATAATTAAATGGACCATTTCTTCAAATGGCACTCTAAATGAACTATAAATAAGTGTGGTTATATATAAAAGATGGATAAAGAAAGGACACGGGAAAAGTCATCATTTCCACCTCATACTATACACGAAAAGTCTAGGTACACCTAAACTATCATAGTAACCTATTATACACTTAAACTATAAAAAAAGTGCAACTATTACCTCCTTAGAAGGTGACGAGGTAGAGAAGGTGTATTCACCTTCCTAAGGTGAGTGAGAGGAAGGAAAAAACTTAAAATGACAGCTTCCAGACACGTGTTACTATTTCATTTGTCATTATATCATTAAGTACTCCTAATATTCTTCTTGAAATATACAATTAGACTAATTATTTTTTCAATTGAAAAAATGTTAATAAAATTAAGGTTTTTTTTATTTTTTCAGCTGAACAAATATTAATAAAATTTAATTTTCTTATTTATTCATTTTAATACCTGGGTTTTGCCTTCTTCAATTGCTTTTGTTCACCAAAATCACCATTAAAACATCACCATTGATACCATCATCATCAAAATCAAATCTTCACCACAATAATTTTAAGAATTCATCATAAATTTCATTATCGAAATCACAATACAACCATTAGTATCACAAAAAATCACAAACAACCACCATAAAATTCAACATTCACTTTGTCAATATCACCATTCTTTAACTGTTTCTTTTTCATTCTTTAACTGTTTCTTCTTCACTTTATTGTGAAGAAATGGATATAGTTGGAGGTAATAGTTTGTTGTTGCTACTGCTAACACAACAACACATTTTTGTTCGTAAAGAAAGAAACACACAGTTCTGTGAGTGAACAAAGAAAAATGGAGGAGGGTCTATGAGAGTTGTGAGTGTGTTCTCTTCTTTTCGATTTGGTGTGAGTGTGTGTGAAATTGTTGTTGTGTGTGATGTTTCTGTGAGTGAATTGATGGGAATTGGAGTTTGTGATGTCGATGAAAAAATGGTATCTGTGTGTATGTGCGTACAGTAGTGTGTGAGTGTGTTGTTTAGTGAAGAAGGAAAGGAAAAATCTGTGAATGAAAAATTCGGAGTCTCACTGAGTAAATTTATTGTTGTGTTTATATGGGTGTCTTCAGTCGTACGTGAATGAGAATTGAATTGAAAAAATAGATTGTGTGATGGTGGCTATGGTGGTGGCGATGGGGGTGGACGACGTCGGTGACAACTGGGGAGGAAATTGGGAAATGGAGAAGACTGAGAGAGAAGTGATTCAATGAAGTTCAAAGAAACAATGGTGATTTTTATTGTGATATTGTGATTTCGATAGTAATTTTAGTAATGGATGTTGAATTTTATGGTGGTTGTTTGTTATTTTTGTGATACTAATGGTTGTATTGTGATTCCGATAATGAAATTTATGGTGGATTCTTAAAATTATTTTGATTAATATTTGAATTTGATGATGGTGGTGTTAATGGTGGTGTTTTAATGATGATTTTGGTGAAGAAGAAGCAATGGGTGACGTGGACTTTTTTTAAAAAAAATTGACATAATATCTATGTGGTAATGATGTGGCAATGATGTGGCGCGAGTGTAAATCACTCTCCATCATCTGACTGGTTCTTACGTTTCGGGGTGGAAATAGTTTCACTTTTCTATAATTTAGGTGTGTAATAGGAAACTATGATAGTTTAGGTGTGAGCTAGAATTTCCGTATATAGTTTGAGGTGGAAACAATGATTTTTCCCAAAGGACAGCAATAATCGTCTAATAGTCTATTTGATGACAATTTTCCTTCTCTGGTTTACATTACTTCATTACGTGTTTAGGTTATGCTTGTTCTAGAATACACAAAACATCAATCCAGAGAGTTTTTTGGGACTAAATTATTAACCTAATATATAAAGAATCATTAAAAAAAATCCAAAAAATCACTAACTTTTATAAATGTATTTACATTATAGTGAATGTCTATCAGGATCTATCAAGATCTACTTTGATATCTATTAGGATTTGAAGCATCCGTCTTTTACTCAGACTAGGAGTAAATTTTCCCTATAAATAAAGGGGTTTTGTTCATTGTATTTACAATCTTATGATCTCTCATCCCTCAAGAAGTAATAAGAATTACTCTCTCTTCTCTCTCTACTCTTCTTCTTCTATGTTCTTTCTTGTTTCATAACACGTTATCAGCACGAGACGCTGCCAAACAAGGTGAGATTATAAATCTGAAAGATTTCAAGGTTAGTAATTCTTTATGTTATCTTTCTTTTGCTACTATTAATATAATTATTATTGGATTTGAGGAAAAATAATTGATTTGAAACCATTTATATTTTAAATTTATTCCTCAAATATAATATTATCAAAAAGGATGATAATATGTTGGGTTCAAGTCCCATCGATTCATGCCTAAGACACCTTTATATGGATAAGATGTTGAGTTTGAATCTTAATACACCATATTGATGATATTATGATGGCTAAGGCAAAATAAAGGGTGTTTAATGAAAAGTCATGAAATTCGACCCATTGAATATGCTCCATTCCATAAAGTGAATGTGGTAGCAATATATGTTAAGTCTGAAATATGACAACTTACTTCATTCTTGAGGTGTATTTGGTAGCAGTGAATTATATGTTTGAAAGAAGACAAGTGATTAGATGCACGAATATACGCGTGGAGGGACAATATGATAATGATCATCAAAAGTGACGATATTTTCACACGCTTATATGATTATAAGATATACTAGAGAAAAATTCTTTACATCATATGTATGCCTCGATTTGCTTCTAAAGAAGTAAAATCTTGAAAGAGGTTATAAGCTATCATAATTTGATAGGTTTAAGGCACGATTATATTCCATTCCTGGGGAATGAGAAACTTATTAATGCAAATGTGCACTTGATTGTGATTGTATCACAACTCACCTTAGAAAGAGGTTGAATAATTTTGAAATCTACTTCTGAAGTAGTAAGTCTGAAATTTATTCATGTAATAATAAATCTGAAATTTACTAAAGAAAAAGTACATGTCATGGTAAACTTGGAGTTTATTAGAATAAAAGTTCATAAATTGATATGAACGATTATGACATCTCGAAGATGTGCATGTATTGAAGAACTAGAAGATTATTCAAGAATTGTTTATGTCATTTGTTTTCATGATAAGTTGGTTGGACCAACTAATATTGGGATTGGATCCCTTCAAATTTGAAAATTATAAAAGGTGAATAAGGGCATGTTCACCTATCATGTGATATGTTGAAAAGATGCATCAATAAGATAATCACATGTATATTCATTGTCAACCTGCAATTTAACATTCATAAAGTTGCTTGCTCAATAAAATTGAGTTAAGACCATAATTTTCAGATTGTTCAATCAAGAAAGTTATCTTGAAGATGATAGTTTGATATTGAATGCCTTCGATAAATAGCTAAACCATCGCTAATGAGAACAAAGCTTTATGTGTTGGTCTGAAATATGATATGTTGCATACAATAACACTTGTATGCATTAGACCAATAAATTATAATTATTTCTTCCCCCTCAATTGGTTCAAGGTCATGAACCAGCTATTCTTTCTAATAGTTTTGATGTGCGGTATACAATTAATAAATATACCATGATGCACAAAGATGGATTCCTCAAAGAAGATAGAGGATGTATGTTAGTTTTCCTAACATAAGAGGAAGATTATAAGTGCTATAAAATATGTTAGAAATTATCACCAAATCCTCATCCAAAAGATAATTCAAGTCAAATGCCGAAAGCATATCATATTAAGCGCAAGTGCTCTTATTTTGTATTCCTAAAGGACAAAGTCTATGCATGCGTGCAGCGTGGTAGACTAATCGGTTCTAAATGAAATAGTCCTTAAAAAATAAGGAGCAAATAATCATAATAAGAAGGCAATGAACTCTTGAAGAGCCTACGACATAACACTTCATGAAACCTTATGTAAGGTTCATGTGCCTAAAAATAATAAAGTGATGAGATCTCAAAATATTATGTCGCATTGTGAACTGATACGAAATGATATATCATCAATATATTTGACACAATATTGGCGCAATATTATGAAAGATTACGAGGATCTAAATTCTACGTTTATTTAAGCATGCTGACGTAGAAACATTTATCAAGTGACATGAAAGGATGCATCTTGGTAAGTATAAAACTTATTTGATTTGCAGTCCAGATATTTGAAGATGTCACTCATGAAATAATGAATATTGTCACTTGACAAAACTTATGTGAAAACTTTTAAGGATTCAAACTGCTTGAAGCATATAAAAGTTTCTGGGAAACTTATTTATAATCCTTATATTGTATAAGCTTATTGCTTGAACATCATTGGAACTCTTGGAGAGTTTTCAAAGCAATAGATTATTTGCTGATATTCAAAATATATCGAATTGGATTGGTTATGAAGTACCATATATTAGTGCAATTGATGCACTCATGTACCTTGCAAATACTACAAGGCCTATAACCTTTTCAGTCAATTTGTTAGCAAGGTATATTTCTGCTCCTACTATGAGACATCAAAATGGGATAAAACACATAAGCTTGTTTTATTTTAAAGATTGCAGTCCCGATATTATTGGTCATGCTGATGTTGGGTACTTATCTGACCCGCATAAAGCTCGGTCTCAAATAGGTTATGTGTTCATATATGGTGGTACTGCCATATCTTGGAGATATACAAAGTAGCCTATCGTAGCCACTTCAGCGAATCATGCTGAGATAATAGCTATTTATGAAGCAAGCCGAGAATATGTATGGTTGAGGTCCATGATACATCTCATTCGAGAAAATATGGTGTGAAATATGACAATCTACCCACAATTTTATACAGAGATAATTCAGCATACATAGCACATCTTAAGGGAGGATTCATAAATGGAGATAGAACGAAGCACATTTTACCAAAGCTTTTCTACATACATGAGCTACAAAAGAATGATGATATTAACGTGCAACAGATTTGTTCAACTAACAATGTGATTGATTTATTCACTAAATCTTCTCCAATTGAAAATTTCAAGAAGATGCTGTACAATATCGGGATGCAAAAGTTCAAGGATGTTCTCATTAGGGGGAGCAAATACATGTTGTACTCTTTTTCCCTTTCAAGGTTTTGTCCCACCGGGTTTTCCTTGTAAGGTTTTTAATGAGGCAGCCTATATGCGTATTGTTAGAGATGTGTACTCTTTTTCCTTCACTAGATTTTTTTTCCATTGGGTTTTTCTAGTAAGGTTTTAATGAGTCACATTATCTATCTAGACATTCAAGGAGGAGTGTTATAAATGTATTTACATTATAGTGAATGTCTATCAAGATCTACTTTGATATCTATTAGGATTTGAAGCATCCGTCTTTTACTCAGACTAGGAGTACATTTCCCCTATAAATAAAGGAGTTTCGTTCATTGTATTTACAATCTTATGATCTTTCATCCCTCAAAAAGTAATAAGAATTACTCTCTCTTTTCTCTCTACTCTTCTTTTTTTTTTGTTCTTTCTTACTTTATAACACTAACTTATTTATTAAATTAAACTAAAATGTGTTTCAAATCAAATTCAAATTTGCACTTAAAAATCCAAATAATACACACTTCGTCTTATTTTATGACACACTTTCCTTTTAATTCATTCAAAACGTATACCCCTATAATAATTAGAAAAGTTTAACTTTAAAATTTCTCTTTCTACCTTTAATAAAAGGATTTATAATCAAATTAATATTTAAAAATTATTTAATTACAATTTCAGAAGTCCATTTTTTTCCCTTTAATATCAGGAGACCGAAGAATAATCAATTTGACTTTTATGTAAGTTTTGTTGGGTTCGAAATCGAGAGGGCGTCATGCAGAAACTTTTAGTTTGCAAATCAACGGTGATAATTCAGATGACAAACAAAACATATATTAAAAAGACATTATTAATATGATTCGGTCAAACGACCTACATATTAAGAACAATATTAAAAAAATAAAACCTATGAAAAAGCATAAACCTATGGGAGAAATCTCCCCCTAAACCAGACTCTTTTAACGACTACATTGTGGATATTATTGTGTTAATGTATGAGAAAAGGTGACTTCTATTTATAGATGTCCAAAACCTTTCCTCCAAGAAAGAGGTTTGCCAAATAAGGAAAAGTTTTATATTTTTCTTTCAGGAAAAGTAAAAATATTCATGGTTACTTTTATTTTCCTTACAAGAAAAAGTAAAACTTAATTTTTGTAAGAAAATCAGGGCAAAAACCCTAACAAATCCCCCTTTTTTACTTGATTTTCTTCACGTGGTCCGTCTTCTTCACATCTTTGATTTTTGTTCTTCATATAGTCTTCATCACTGCTGCTTGGCATGCTTAAAAATGGAGCTTTTGGATTAAAAATATATGAGTCATTTCGGGTTAAAAATATACGAGCCCTTTATAGGGTTAAAAGTGAGCTTTATTTTTAAATATGTAACAGCAGAATTGTTGAAAATATGACTGAAATATCATCTCCACATGTAGTTCGACAAAAACGTCATTATCGCCAAACTGGTTGCAGCTGATTTGAAACCGCTTTAAACCTGTTTAATCTCGTCTCACCACACCATTGGACTTTTGACCCATTGACTCTGATACCACTTGTTGGGTTTGAAATCGAGAGGGCGTCATGCGGAAGCTTTTAGTTTGCAAACCAACGGTGATAATTCAGATGACAAATAAAATATATATTAAAAAGACATATTATTAATATGATTCGGTCAAACGACCTACATATTAAGAAAATAAAACCTATGAAAAAACATAAACCTATGGGAGAAATCTCCCCCTAAACCAGACTCTTTTAACGACTATATTGTGGATGCTATTGTGTTATTGTATGAGAAGAGAGAACTTCTATTTATACATGTCCAAAACCTTTCCTCCAAGAAAGAGGTTTGCCAAATAAGAAAAAGTTTTATATTTTTCTTTCAGGAAAAGTATTCATGGTTACTTTTATTTTCCTTACAAGAAAAAGTAAAACTTAATTTTTGTAAGAAAATTAGGACAAAAACCCTAACAATTTTGGCCCCTACCTTATAATAAAGTGCAATACCAAAACCCACAAATTTTTGGGATACCCACTCGTGTGAACTTGTGTTTATTAACCCTAATAATGATAATAATCAGAGCAAATAGAGAAAAGGGATTGGGAAAATATGGTTCAACTTTTCAAATCACTACTTGAAATTATGAATTTTGACTGCTTTTGTTTTGGAACTTCATCTGAAAAGAAGAAGATGATGATGCTTCCAGATGTGAAAGGTTATTGGATTTAATATTTTTGTTCTTGTTTGACTATAACAACACCGTTATACTTGTGAAATTATACTAATATGTTGTCGACTGTTACACCAGATATGTCTCTATGTGGTTAAAACTCTAATTTTTAATTGCAGGGAAGTCATCAAAGAACATTACTGTAGGGAAGAGACTTGTGAAGCAATGAAAAAGCATAAATCAGATGGATGTTGATCAGGTGAGTTTTGATTATGTCTATTATGATCTTAAGTTCTCCCTTTCGAGTTCAACTTAAGATTCGTAAAGATAAATAACCTAATTAATTGAAATCTAACATTTGAAGAGCAACAATTATGAAATAACCATAACCCTAAAAATAGAAGTTTAGCTCCACATTGAAATGGAACAAAAACAACAGATCAATCAAAGCAAATATTAAAAAGGTAAAACTCAATAACTCCCGTCTCAATAACGACTCATAGCAGTCAAAAGTTTTGTCCAAGTTCTGTTAGGGTGTATTTGCCGGTGTAGGACATATTTTAATTTAGTCCAAAATCGAATTGAAAAAGTCCATTTTGTAGACAGTTATTCCTCCATTTTTGTAGACACACAAACATGTATAGTGAACTACTAAAGCACTTGCTTTGTACGTCCTATCGTCTAGGCCATGCAAATCCACTTCCCAGTGGAAATAATTGTGGAAATCCTCATCAGGTTACCTGTTCAGTCTCTTCTTCGATTCAAATGTTCTTCAAAATCTTGGAACACATTGATCTTGGATCCATACTTTATGGCGAAGCATTACAATCATGCAAAGAATAATAAGAAGTTCCTTATTGCTCGAATGAACCCTGAGATTTGTCACATCTCAAATTATTGTTCTTCTTTATCATCGGCTGAACCATTACACAAGCTTGGTGGCCCTTCAAATCATGATCTGGGCAATTATGTACTATTAAGTTGTTCTTTGGTGCCGTGCTGGCTTTTTATTGTGGAACCCATCCAGAATTTCCATTAGTAACTAGTTGCAGTTTCGGGTTGGGATATGACTCGATTAGTGGTGACTATAAGATATTTGCGACCATTAATCGGCATTAATGGTCACAGACGACCCAATAAAGTCCTTGCATTAAAGAGTGGTTCTTGGAGAGAAATTGATAACCATACTCGTGGCTCTTGCAATAGTGTGCGTGGTGGTTTGACATTTCTTCGTGGTGCATTTCATTGGATCCGTAAGGATGATTTACTTAAGTATTTTGTGATTTTATTTAATATATCAAATGAGGTGTACGGAGAGATATCATTACCGGAGGAAATTTGCAATATTTTCATTGGTGGCTACGTAATACGTGGCGTTTCAATATTGGAAGGAATGCTTTGTGCTTATTGTACTTGCCGAGATAGAGAGGCGGGCACTTTTAAATTATAGATAATGACAGAGTATGGTGTCAAAGAATCTTGGACTAAACTATTTACTATGCGAGAGGCCCATCTATTTTTTGCCGTACCGAGATATATGTTTGCGGATGGTGAAGTGCTACTCTACTACCAAGAGGTTGCATATCGTTGCTTTAGGACATCCAAAGGACCATATGAATTGTTGGATTCACGTCGGGATTTACTAGGATGATTCATTTATACAAAAAGTTTGATTTCGCCAAAGTTACTTATCTAGTATTAGCTTATGTTTGATCAGGTCACACTATTTTTTTTTATTTTTTTTTTGTGAATGTCATGCACAACCTTTTATTTTTATAAGTTTATTAACTTGCTAGTTGTGGTTTCAAAGGAGTAGTATATTTCATTTAAACAGAAATAAATCACTTGTTAGCCAAGTTATTAGATTAATTAGGGAGGGGAAGTTACTTGAATTTAGATCACTGCTATAACCCAAAAATTATCCAGTTCCCTTCTTGTTTTTGGGTATGACCACACTATTGAAAACTGCACTATTTTTCGATTGAAATGTTTTGATTTAATCGATGAGAAAAAAGTAATAGTAGTTCTTTCACACCAAAAAAAATTTGGAAGTTTTCTACATTAATTAACTTATTGGTTGGTTGAATTCGACATGTAAACGATCAACCTAATAAATTTAGGGTTATACTCGGCTCTTTTAATTTGATGATTACTAAATTAAGTTTGAAGACAGATCAAAGTAGTTAGTAATTGTAAATTGAGTAGCTTTGTGATTTTGTTGAATGTATTGAATTTTGAGTTCGATAGAGTAGCGCATTTGTAGCACTCCAAATTTCTAAACTAAGATTCGGACCACTATTCAAATGCGTGCCGACAAAAATTCGATGATTTTTATTTGTTCATAATTTTTAACATCAGTTTCTTAAAGTGGGAAGAGATTTAATTATGAATTAAGTCAGTCGAGTCGTGACATAAGTATCATGTCTTAAATAGCAAACAATCTCTCTCACACACACATATTTTCTGAAAGGAAAAAAGTGTACAATAGATTTTGAATCCTCAATTACAATCAGTAAAATATAGATCTCATGTAGCTTTAAATCTATAAGGGAAAAAAAAGTTATTTTAATCTTACAAGAATTATATATTTTTTTCCTTTCAAAGATAATGGATTTCCTAAATCAAGAGTATTATGAATTTATTAAAATATAGAAGGAAAGAATTTAAGATATAACTAATAAATTATTTTCTTGGCTTGAATTTCATTGATCAATAAGAATATCTTTTTTCTCTCAGCTTGTCCTCAAACATCAAAAGAGCTCTACTTTAAACTTAATGATCGGAGCTGACTTGGTCATTATATTTGTGTTTTATTAAATGTAGACATTTTTTTTCACATTAATAATCTCTTTATAGCCTACTACTTTTCGTTCCTTTGACAATGAATCAAATTTTCATGTTTGATTTTTGTAAAGTGATTCAATCCCTTCGTCCATAGCACTGACCCATCAATTTGTTTTTAAACTAAAAATAGCTTCTTTGTAGCTATTAGGCTCAAGTACATCAATATTCCCTGCAACTGACAAAGCAAATTCTACAAAATTTGCATATTCAAAAAGATTTTAATTAGCTACACTTACGAGTTTTTTTTTATCCATTGATAACTCTTTTTTTCCTCTCTGATGCAGTGTATACGATTGTTGTTGTGTAAGACTGTAAGTACAACAACATTATCATCTTTGATTAATGTCCAACACATTCGTAATTGTGGCCTGTCACATTTCGTTCATATGCTCTCATCACCATTTTGTTATGGTGTTTCAACATAAGTGTGGTTCTCACTATGTCCACTCTATTGTACAAATCATTGAACTTTAAGTTGCAAATTTAACTCACTGCTCATCCCAAGACATTTGACTTTTCGTTTAGTTTGTCTTTTTCTCATCATCTTTCGTTTAATATATGTCGAAAATGCTTCCTCTTTTGTTTTCATAATTACATTTCTACCATTCTTGCCTTGTCTGAAGACATGGGATCGCCGTAGAACGCCTCCAAAAATTTATTTCGTCAATAGTAGACTGAGAAAGAAAGAGAACTGCAAGAGGAGTATCATCAATCAAAGTCATAAAGTACATACTAACACTATTGAAAGAAACTTCATTTGGACTCCATAAGTATTAATGTATCTGATATATGATAAATTACATAACACCACACTTTAACTTATTATAATTACTTAAAATCTCAATCTTTCAAATAATTACTTAAATCTCTTATTTTCCTTTCCCTCTCTAAAAGGGTCAAATAAACTACCAACTCTCTCTCCTTTTTTCGATTACTCATAATTTCTCATCCAAATATCTAATTAGCAGATATATGATATATCTGATTCTTCTTCAGTCTCCCCCCTCCTCACACACTCATACACAATTCATGTTTAACTTCTCTATTAAAGGATAAATTATGTTTTTCCTGTCGTCTGATTGGATTTTGTCGGAGTTTAACTCCAAAGATTTAAAATTTTGTTCGATTCATTTTAACTCCAAATATTTAATTTATGTATAATTTCTGATTTTATATCTCTTTTTTTCAAACGGAATCGAGTTTGATGGCAGGCCTCCATGAAACAAAATTGTTGCTTGAAAAGATCAATAAAGGTGAAGAAGATTTGTGTGTCGCGAGTTTCATGAGGTATCCATCATTAATAGCGGGATGGTGGTGGTGTAGAAGAAAGATGAGATCTTATCAATTTTTTTTACTCTGCAGCGATGTATCTAAAGCTACAACAACTTGCAATCTCCATTTCAGTTTTTCTTCAATTTTCATAAAGGTTAGTTTGTGTTCATAGTATTTTTAAGTTGAGCCGATCGAAAAAGTGACGACACATATGACCATTCCCTAAAAAAGGTACAATAATAGTGATGTATCTGTCACAATTCAAATTAGATGTATCTATCACGATTCAAAGTAGATGTATCTGTCACGATTCAAACTAACGGACTGTGCGACCATCTACGCTATCCTAAGTATCTAGGAGAACCCTTATTACCCAACCAAAAAGTCAAAAATATGTGGAAGACTTATGTTTTAAAGAGAATACATAATTAAATATAACAAAGTAAATTAAATATCAATAAAGAAACTTTTCAAAAACATCTAACAACTGTCCTTCATTATCCTAAGACCCGACCAGACATACACAAGAGCTACCTATTATAAAATAAACTAACAATAAAATAACTAACATGTAGACTCCAATATCTGCCAGAAAGGACGTGCAAAAGTTAGTGCTAATATTGTTATCCATCTAGTAATTGTAAATTAACTTGCATCCATTCTACACCCCATAAAGAAATGTAGAAGAGTAGGGTCAGTACAAACACACGTATTCATAGGCATCATCGGTAGATCAATGTTAGTGATACGTGTACAATCATGAAGATGGACGTTTTTTAGTGTGTTGAATGCAACCTACGGAGTATACGAGTTGGAGTGTAAAAAGGGCTCAAAAGTCGTCCCTCTATTGCACTCCATGGGAGCCATTTTGTTCATTTAATGATAAGGGGAACTTTTGCCATTTTGCCTATTATTGTAATAAGTCTATAAATAGAACATGTTAGGGTTTATTTCAGGGGGTTGCTGAATATTGATGTAAGAACACTTGAGAGAAGGCTCTCTAGGCCGAAAACTAGGGCATGGCAAGTGTGGAAACACTTGTGAATGTGTATTGCTTGGAAACGTTGGTGCTTGAGCGGTGGAATCCCTCTCGTGTCTTCGTAAAAGTGTGGTGTTCCTATTGTAAGTTCTAGGGGTCCTTAGATGGAATATGTCTATGGGTTCTTGGACCTTATTGTAGTGTATGTCTCACTTCCTATCTTTACATTTTATGTTTTAGTTTGTGTTGTCTAGTGAACCATTGGTTCTTGTAATCTTGTAACCGTTGGTTCTTGTTATCATAGTGTTGTTTCTTCCTATCATATTGTTGGTTAGCTCTTGTTGTTGTTGCTGTTTTTGATGTCAAATAAACCTACATATCTTGTATTCTTGTTGTGTTTGTCGAATCCGAGAGAGGTCTCCATTTGGTCCGCGATTTGTTGTAATTTATGGACTGTTTTGGGGTGTGATTTCGTGTTCCCTTGTTTGTTCCATATCAGTTAGTCTACATAATCATAAAATAGAATCAAAGAAAAGAAATATGACATTTTAAATGAAATATAATTCAACATTATAATATCGTTATAACACTTTTCCTATATAATTTACAATTTTCCAACTCTATTAACGAGATTATATTCACCACCAGCATAGTCTAGCTTCATTAATTCACACCATCTACCATAATACAATACTAAATCGTCACTATCACCCCTTTATTTGCATTACCTTTTCATTATCCATATCCATAGGATCAACCCGGTAATCATAGACAACTCACACTAAATTCTTGGGCTAACAACCAAACACTTTCTTATAACATTAAAGAATAATAACTTGCTAATCGGATAAGCTACAATTACATCAAGTATAAATGCAACAAGTCGACCAACGTATAGAAAGTAAGTAAAGAGTTCCACTTTTTCAAGCACATATCACACAATCAATCTCAAGGATGCAATCAAGTAGGGAATACAAGACAACTCATATCTCAGTAGCACACACTAGAGAACTCAAGTCTCAATAGCAAACCTTATACATACTTTTGAAAAATGATTAATTCAATTATTAAAAGTTTGAGATCGTTTCTTTGGAATTATTCCTTGGATTCATCACTTTGGATCACTTTATTATCAATTTCTTTATTATTATCATTATTATCATCATGCCGGCTCGTGGCATCCGATCCAATCACATCTCACATCAATATCAAAATTTAAGGTAAGCCGCATTGCTACTAAAAATCTTTTCATAAGTAACAATTATGTCATTCCAAACCTTGCAACTTAAACATCATTATCTCATTATTAGCTTATTTAACCACACGATCATTCAAAATCAACACTAATCTGTACACACATACTAAAAGATTTATTTTTACCCAATTAGTCATAACCTACAAGGAGACAATCTAAGTCTATGTACTGTACCGGCATGGTACTTTATCTTTCAGAAGTAAGTAATATTAATATTCACATTCGTACCAGAGTTGTACTCGATCCTCCATTAATAAGTAATATCAATATCCGTATTCGTATCGACGTGATACCCAATTCATCATAACTGTATTATATATATTTTATCAAATTCACACCATCTCTCAGGATACAATACGACATACTAAATTTACAAGTGGACTTATAATCATAAGGCAATTCGATCAAGTTTTTTCATTTAATATTTTGACCCTCTCACGGGCATTATTTCAATAATCCATCATGATTATTAACGAGTCATTCTGGCATTACTTCAAGGAGTTATCATTAACAAACAAGCCTCTCATAGGCACAATTCAATAAATCATCATTATCACTACTTTAACCTCTCATGGGCATCTAATAGATAAAGTATTTTTAACAATATCAAAATAGAAATATCATAAAATAAATTACAATTTAACACTTAAGCATACATGTCACTATTGGAACCTTAATTACTTATTAATTATTAAAATATCAGTACTTTCTTAAATACCGCAACTTGGGTTCTAACATCACCACCTATAACTAGCACATTTAAGCATATCATTGTCCTCTACCTCTTTCCACTTAATACAATTCTGATAATGATTCAAGTCATCATCTATCCCTTAGATGTTACCATGCTCATCAATATTTGACCCTAGCATAATTCTCCTCATCATTTTATTGCACAACATACAACTTAATATCTTTGTGACGCAATTAGATTCATCACTAGAACAACATAATGGCATCACACTTGCACATTTTATTCATAAATAATTCTTTTATGGACACATAATACGCAGTATCATAAAAGTAATGCATAATCTATCAATAATATAATTTTCGGGATTAAAGTAAAGTTCTTATATCTTTGTCCACCTCAACTTCATGCCTGCGGGCCTAGAAATACTTTTTTTCATCAATTCTAAATTGTGAAAATAGGAAACAACACAATATTCTACTCATTAACCTAGCCTACCTGGACGCCAAGCTTTTGAAAAAAATAAATTACAATAAGGATGCTCTTTCCTTTCCTTCATGCTTTGGAATAATCAATCATCTATAAATCAAACAATAATGAGAGTAATTAAATAATTACTCTTCAAACAAATATTTTGGGGATTCAATCCTCCAAGATCAATCAGCCATTAACTAGCTCTTTCAAGCTTAACTCGTCTCCATTAATAGAGTTTTTATGCTAAAGGTCTCGTCTTTCTGAAATTCAAGGTTCCTAACCATCACAATTCATAATCTAGTTTATGAATTTCACGTTAGAAATCTTTAATTTATAATTTAGAATCAGATCTAGGTCATATTAAAAACATCCATAAGTTTTTTCCAAAAAAAATCCATCATTTAATATCTTTCTAAGAATTCTAAGATGTTAAAAGATTAAAAGATAAAAAAAAATAATGAAAAAACTTTATCTCAACGGAGGACTTTCACCTTAAGCTTTGAGAAATTGCCTCTCTAGATTTGGGGAATAAAGTTTGAGATTTTTAGATCTAAAACACGACTAAAACTGATTTAAACACCACCAGAATTCTTGCAACAACGAAACTTTCGTTTCAGCTTGAACAATGCTCAGTAAAATTGTCATTCGAATTGACAAACGATTTATTGCATTAGAAAGAAGACTAAGAGATTTTTCATTTGGTGGGTGCGTATTGGACCCCTAACTCCTTATATTCTAAAAGATTTAGTCGTTTGAAGTTGGCCCTAATAGAAATCCATATCAAAATTTCTATGAGAAAGAAAGTTCTAAACTTAACTTTGTGTTAGGAAAATGTACAACTTTAATTCATACCTAAGGAAATCTCAAACTAAATTATTGATATTAGTACTTATGAATAATTAAATTCATCAAACTTGAATCTATCTAGACACATCTAAAGATTTAAATCTTCATCGAAAAGCTTGAGGTGGCACAATAAATAAAATGATAACTATTTTAGGCTCAAGTTAATATTGGAGAATGATGTATATGGCTCACGATACATTGTGGGGCGAAATTAACTTATGTCATAGATTTTGTATATCATTTATATGAAAACTCTGTTATTGATACATGGTGATGTATCTGGTTTACAGATTCATTGAATGTGAGATTGACTTATGTATTATGAATAAATCTGGTTCATGATACATTATGAGTGAAATTAACTTATATACCGTTACTTAATTAGGCTATTAATACATTAAAATAACATCACATAATGTATGTAAAGTGCCAGTAGATGCAGATAAAAGTAATTGTATTTTAATATATCTTCATGATACATTAGTATGTTGTGTATATGGTACTTCTAAGAGGATGTGTTTGTCATCCTATATATAAATATACATAATTAATTAGATTGTTGTTACTTTTCTTTTAAATCTACTTGATTAGTTGATAATGTATCGGAAATACTATGTATCGCGACAATATTAATATATCACACTTAAGATTTTTGAAAATTTTTAGTAATTATGAAAAGAGTTGGAATAAAAATTAATTAGCTTCCAAAGTAGTGGAATTTATGTTTTTTACCCTATAATCTGTCTTTGATCTTTTGCTTTGTCTTCTTGTTGGACTTTATTTTTGTCTGCTTATCAAACACACAATATCATAAAAATTCAGAAATTGATGACCAGTAATTTATGTTTTTATATATATTCAGTCTTAGTTGCTAAACAAACTCTTTGTACATTTGATAAATTAGTAAAATTTAATTTATATTTTGCTCAAATTTTTATAATTAAATATTTTGAAAAATATTTCTTGAAAAGTGTCTTTTAAAAAATTATTTCTAATTATAAGTAATTTGAAATTGATTGATAAATTTTAAAAATATTTTTTGAGCAATAATTAATGTTTGAACAAGCCTTTTATTTCTAAAAGGTACCTTATAGGAAAAATAATTTTGAAAAATAATAATTATTTTTAGTTTATATAACAATATATCCTATGTATTTTGACAAAGTGTTGTCTAAGAAGAATACACGTTCATACCAATATCCTGAGATGAAGTGGAGAATAAAAAGTTTTTCTCTCTCAACAAAAATCCTAATAAGTTCATCATCCGGGCGTCATGACCTCTATCTCCTCCAGTGGAATTAAACCACCGGAAGAAAAGTCTCATACACATGCAGATCTATTATTGTCCCCGCTATTGTTACTAACATAAGTTATGTTGAAAAGTTGAAACCTAAAATAGTATTGAATAATAACTCTAGGTTCCTCCAAAACCGGTCATTATGTTACAAGGAGAACCTAGTATTACTTGAAAGTCATTAGAGGTTCAACACTTGATTATTCAAGAAAATTTATAGTATGCTATTGTAGGTAAATTTTCATACAGTAAATTAGATATTAATGAACTTAGAAGATTGATTCCAAATCAGTGTGGTATCAAATGTGACTGTACTATTGAAGTACTGGATGTCGGACATATTTTAATACGGTTGGAAATACTTGAAGATTATGTCACTCTCTTATCAACAGTTGCATATTATCTTAAGGACAGAGATAAATACTAATAGATGAGGACGTTAAAGTGGGATCCTTGGTTTGAACCTGATATAGAAACATCAATTGGAGTAGCATGGATTTCAATACCGAATTTGCCTCTTAACTTCTTTACAAAAGAGACTATCTTTTCTATAGCATCAACTATAGGAAAACAGTTAATAGTAGACATGAAAACAAGGAATCAAACAAGACCTAGTTGTTCCAAGATAAAAGTAGAGGTGAACTTAGTAGCTAAACTTCCACAAAGAATAAGAATCAACGAAAAGAATAATGTGATGGGTGCAATTAAATAAATGTGGATATCAATTCAGTATGACTACATGCCCAAATATTTTAAGGAGTGTTGCTTGCAAGGTCATGATGAGAGTAGTTGTTGGAATGTGCATCCTGAATTATATAAAGCTACACGAACAGAGGAAGAGCCAGAAGAGGGTAAGGGTAATAATGGAATAACAGAAAATAAGGGAGAACAAAAAACAGAACAAAGGCATGCTAAAAATAGAGAGAGAATGAATAATAAGCAACAATGGCTTACAAGGAGGAATAAATACAAAAAAAAATAAATATGGCCATATTATGGGTGAGGTGGAGGAAAATAAAGCAGAAGAGGTTCACGTTTCTAATACTTTTACAGCTTTACAACATGATAAGGTGGAAGGAGATGTTCATGAATCCCAACAAAAGAAGGACATGCAAGAAGATAAAAGAGAAGAAAGAAAGCACCAAAGAGTGGGTAAACAATGCCTTTGGCAGAGAACAAGGAACACAAAATATCCAAGATGAAAGCAATAACAAATCCAAGCAAACAAAGGACAATTTCAAGGAGGAACAAAATCAGCATAACAAAGCAGATCAAATAGAAGAAGAGAAAAAAGACTTAACCGAGTTAGCATTGGTAAAGCATACTAATCATAATAAGTCAGAAAAGATATAAAAAGGAATATTACAATTGGTAATTCAAGCAGATCAGCAGATGAAAGTTACAAACAAAAATAAAGAAACATTGGATATTGAAGATTTGAAGGAAAATATTGCAAAGGTGGACATTGAGGGAGGTTTATCTCCTAAACAAATTGATACAATTAAAGAAGCACAGAGATGAAGAAATAAAAAGATGAAGAATGCAGGTTCTATTATAATGCTGACAAAAAGTCAATCTAAACATGAATCAGGATGAAGGCTTTGATGTGGAATATAAGGTCAATTAATACGCAATAACTTTTTCAAGACTGATCACATTGCAAAAAAGGCACCACTTCTATTTTATTGGACTCTTGGAGCCTTTCCAGGATGCTAGTAACATAGAGGAGTATAAAAATTGACTAGGTATGCAGCATGCAGTTTTTAATTTATCAGGAAAAATTTAGGCATTATGTGAAGGATAGTCCAGTGTACAGCTGTAAGGAATGAAGAGTAACAGCTAGCATAGAAGTTATATAATCAAGAAGCAGGAATAGAAGTTCTAGTAACATTAGTATATGCTAAATACACTCCCCAGGAAAGAATAGTTTTGTGGGAATCTCTAGCTGATATGTCCCAGATAATGAGTGAACCATGGATTGTTGGTGGAGATTTTAATGTTGTAACAAGCAATGAAGAAAAACCTAAGGGTCTACCTGTTACACTAGCAGATACAACTGATTTTAATCATTGTATTAGTCTATGTAATTTAAAAGACACAGAGTTCAAAGTAGTAAGTTTACATGGTGGAATGAGAGAGTTGATGAACATTGCATATTTGAGAGATTGGACAAAGTGTTATAGAATAACTGAATGCAAAATTTATTTTTGATATTGAAAGTGGTGCACATGACTAGAACTGGGTCGGATCATGCCCTTTTACTATTGCAGTTTACTAATCCTCAGGAAAAAAATATAAAATCATTTAGATTTTTGAATATTTGGCTGAAGGAGGATTCTTATTTGGAGGTGATTAAGCAATATTGGAACACAGATATGCAACGTAATCCCTTTATTGTGTTTCATCATAAATTGAAAAGACCAAATATGCACTGACACAATGGAGTAGATAGAAATTTGATAATATCTTTTAAGAGATTGCAACTCTTGAAGATGTTATTAAGGTGATGGAGATCCAATTTGAATAGAATCCATCAAGTGAGAATAAATTCAAATTATTTAAAGCTCAAGAAGATCTGAATATGTAGCTTAAAAGAGAGAAAGATTTCTGAAAACAAAAGACAGGGTTTGAATGGTTTAAAGATGGGGAGAGGAACACTAACTAAATTTTTTCATACTATAGTAAGGGAAAAAAGAAATAGATTGAGAGTCGACATAATTCAAAATGAAGAGGGGGAGTGGATAGAGAATCAAACTGACATTTCAGATGTTGCGATCAGATTCTTTCAGAAGCAGTTTACTAAAGGACAACAATGTGAGGATTTCTCTATTATTAATGAAATTTCAAAAATAATTGACGTTAAGCAGAATGAAAAGTTGATTAAATATCCTACTATGCAAGAAGTGAGAGAGGAAATTATGGAATTAAACAGAAACAGTGTTGGGGTGCAGATGGTATGACTAGTGCTTTTTATCAAAATACTTGGAAAATAATTGAACAAGATATCTATGACATGGTGAATACTTTTTTCTTTGGATATGAATTGCCCAAGTTTATTACTCATACAAATCTGGTGATATTGCCTAAGAAGCTAGTTCTTAATACTTTTTCTGATTTTAGATCAATATCCCTTAGTAATTTTGTCAACAAAATTTTTTCAAGAATAATTCATGACAGAATTAAAAAGTTATTGCTAGAGATAATTTCAAAGGAATAGACAGAATTTGTGCAAGAAAGGAGCATAGCTAAAAATATTCTGATGGCTCAGGAGATTGTTACAGAAATAAGAAAAAGAGGCAAGCCTCCTAACATGATTTTGAAGTTAGACATGATGAAAGTATATGATGGAGTGGAATGAATTTTTTAACAAAAGTAATGAGAAAAATAGAATTTGAGGAAGTAATCATTGACTTGATGTATAGACTTCTGAGTAATAACTGGTATTCAATCCTTTTAAATAATCAACCTAAAGGCTTTTTTAGATCATCAAGAGGGCAGAAATAAGGAGATCCATTATCTCCAACTTTGTTTATTATTGTTGCTGAGGTAATGTCCAGATCACTAAAGGATAATTGTTGAATAAAAAATTTAAATCATTTGGAATACCTAGGGAAGTCCTAAATTAAAGCATGAAAAGGCATCTGGACAGAGGATCAATAGAAACAAAAGTTCTTTGTACATACATAAAGGTGTGTCTTGTGGTATAGTGGCTATGGCAGAAGTGATAACAAGTATTTTAAGGAATGACTTTCCTTTACTTATCTAGGATGTCCTTTATTCTATATGAGAAAGAAGAAAGTTTACTATCAGGTATTAATGAATAAAATCAGTGAAAAGTTGCAGAGTTGGAAAAGTAAACTACTGTTATATGAAAAAAAGGCTATTCTCATTAAACATGTGCTTCAGAGCTTACCGGTTCATTATCTATCAGTGATGAGTTCTCCTATGAATATTCTTAATCATATACAAAAGATGCTTGCTCATTTTTTTTGGAGTAATTACATAGGGGGTAAGAGCAGATATTGGGTAAGGTGGCAGAATATATGTGTACCAAAAGATGAGGGTGGTCTGGAATTCAGAATGTTAAGGGATGTATCTATGACTTTGTTTTGCAAAGTGTGGTGGAATTTCAGAACCAAAAAGTCCATATAGACTGACTACATGCATAACAAATATTGCAAGAAGGAGCATCCTAATAAGATTATATGGAAAAAAGAATCAGGTGACTCACAAGTATGGAAGAAAATATTGCAGGCTAGAGATATGATAGAACACCAAATATTGTGGAAAGTCAGGAATGGTAATTCTAATATTTAGTGGGATAATTGAAAATCTCTTGGTAATTTGTATAATATAACAGAAATAGATTGTGAATGGGATGACAGATATCAGAAGATAAGTGATTTGGTAAGGCAGGGAAGCTGGAATGCTAATTTGTTGACACAAATGGTATAAAAAAATTGCTAATCAAGTGATGATCAAAATAAAGGTCCGGAGGTGAATATGGAAGAGAACAAACCTATTTGGATGTTGGAAACTAATGAAAAATTTACAGTGAAGTCAGCATGGAAGTATATAAGGCTAAAGAATGAAAAGAGCCATATTTTTAAGGAGATGTGGATAAGAGGATTACCTTTTAAATTCTCTTTTTTAGTGTGGAGAATTTGGATAGGGAAAATACCAGTAGAGGAGGCTATTAAAAGATGGAGAGTGGAAGGACCTACTAAATGCTGGTGTTGTACTAATCATGCTCAAGAAATCATTTTATATGTGTTTCTTAGATCCCCTATTGCTAACAGGACATGATCCTACTTCTCTTCTTTTCAGGTATAAATATACATGGCTTAAATTTTAGAGAAACAATTATCGCATGGAAATGCAGATGTCAGACCCAGAGATAGGAGCTATTATCTTGCCATTAGTAGCATTACTATTTGGGGGCTAAGGAAAAAGAGGAACAGAGTGAAGCATGAAGGGAAGCAGACCGCTGAGCTAAGTGTACATCATAATATCATCAGGAATATAAGAATGATGCTTAAAGTAAGAAAGTCATATCAAGAATTTCCTAATACATGGACTGAAATATTGAAAAAGTTGGCAAGACACAGAATCAGAGTAAGGTAACAAAAATAAATTGGGATTTTCCTCAACAGGTGATACCAAACTCCCCAAGAACACAACAACACAAATACCAAAATCAGTCCACTAGTTCAAGAACTATGGACTCTTTTGATGACCTCTCTCGGGTTCGCAAGAAGAACAAGAAGGGAAGTGAAATCAAGAGTAAAACACACTAAAACAGCAACAACACTTGATGAACAAGATGCAATAATAACAACACACGGTTACAAGAAAAGAACACAAACCGATTACACTAGTTATAGACAAACGATTACAAGAAAGTAAAGATAGATAGATAGATAAAGGGATGGTATAATATTAACAACCCAAAAGCTTATTCCACTTTTGGACATTTAATATCACACACAACCTAAGCCTATCTCTTACGTGATCTCAAGGGAACCGAAATTCCCAAGCAATCTCTGTTTCTAAGCAAATGATCAACACAAGGATTCCACCTTGTCCAAGGATTCCACCTAGCTAAAGACTCTCAAAGAGGCTACAAAATATATTCTCCAAAAATTTTCCAAAAATGACCTAATGAGGTTCTATTATACCTAGGTTAACTTATTACAAATAACTTAAAAACCCTTGCAAAGGGCGAATGAACAGTGAATGCGGATAAACAGTGAACAGTTTTGGAGCTTGTGGGACTTGTTCTCTACACTTCAAAGTTTGTTCCTTGGATGGGCAGCCCCCCGAGCTCGAGTCTTGACGCATTGGACTCCGATCATGATCGTACCCGTATCAACAGGGATGGGTTAAGTACAATACAGATGGTGTCTCTAAAGGAAATCCAGGGTCAAGTTCTTATGTTTTTTGTTTGAGGGATGAGATAGGGAACTTGCTTTATGCAAAAGGAGCAGATATAGATGATACTACAAATATAGATGCAGAGGCAGAAGCTATTCTACAAGCAGCAGTGCATTGCAATCAAGAACACATAAGCAAAGCAATAATACAGACAGATTCTTTAAGCATGTTGAAGATTTTAAGCGAAGAGTGGGGATGTCCATGGAACATAGAAAACAAAGTGATGCAGGTATGGAGTTTATTACAACATACAACAGTGCATTATCTGCATATCTTGAGGGAAAGGAACAGATTAGCAGACTACTTTGTTGACTATGCATTTGAGGTCAAAGAGTTCACATTCACAAACATTCACAAACTTTCAATAGATTCAAAAGGAAGGAAAGAGGACCCTTTTTCGTGATAAAGCACAAATACCATACTTAAGATTGTCACCACAGAGGAGGTGAGGGGTTGATCAGGCTAAGGATTAAACTGCACATACGTCTATATACAAGCCATGCAAGGCCACAAAAACAATGTTAATGTTGAGTCACTTAGCCTATTCTACAACAGCCTACAAATTGGACTCGCAGCAAAAGGGAAGGGTCTCCACGATATGGTATTGCATAACTTGGATGATAGTTACTTTCCAAATACCAGTGAGTCCAAGCATCTCAGTATCTTCATCCCAGTTGCATCTGTAAGGTTGGAGGAGTTTAGCACAGGCAGGAGAAACATAATCTTAGCTCAAAAGGTTACTTACGTACTTGGAGCGGGTAACAATATCCAGGTTAATAGACCCTTCAACGTACTTGGAGCGGGTAACAATATCCAGGTTAATAGACCCTTCAACGAAGCTCAAAAAGGCAAGTATTGTTCCATCCACCGAAGATCTCAGCTGAAGAAATGCACAGAAAAAAGAAATCAAAGGGAGAAGAAGTAGAATGAAAATAGTCAAAGGAGGAGCTATTACTGCTGATAAGGATACACTGATGCAGCTGTTATGGCAAGGTGTTAATCACCCACAGATGAAAAAGAATGAAATGAAAGTTGAAGATAAGCGACGGGGACATCAGAGAGCAGATAGAGTGAGAGAAAAGGGGGAAATAGATTGGGAAATCCTAAACTTCGGATATATGTAATAACTCTAATTGAATTGGGCCGGGTCAATTTTAATTTTTCTGAATTCATTTGGATTGGGCTAACCCAATTTGTAAAGATTATGTGTTTATTTAAATATTAATGAGAAAATTTGAAAATTAAACCAAAAGGAAAAAAACTGAGATGAAATGGAGAGCTGATTTCCAATAGACTCTAAAAAATAAATTATACTACTACACAAACATAGTGTTTGTTTTCTCCAACAATTTTGATTGAACACCTCACTTTTTTAAAATAATTTTTTTTTCTTAAATAATTGATCAGATAAGCTATTAACATACTCACTATTTCAAAAATATCATACAATTAGACCTATCTATAATAATGTCACCTCATTATAGCAACAATAACTCTTATACTCTTTGTAAAATTACTCAAATATTATATAATAATATTTTATAAAAAATATATTATGCACAAAGTAAAATACTAACGCAATCATCATATGTCATGTACATAGTAAATTTTAAGTAAAAAAATCTAATTTAAACAAAAAAACTCTATTTAAATAGTACACATTAGTTATTTTACTACTTCACGAGAAAAAGATTATTAATATTTATCTTTTTTAGATTATGCTTTTTTTAATTTTGTATCAATATATAAATATAATGACACATTTTCATAGCAATCATAAAATTTTCTAATAAATAATATCACTGAGAAATTTAACTGTATTAATTTGCTAAAATCTTCCTCCTATTTGTCGTTCTTACTATTTTTTCTTCTGCTTCTTTTCATTTGATAAGAATGATGATGCACAAACCAAGTGGGTGAGGTTTATAACCAACAATTTTTAATGATAAATTTTAGTTTTTTAGAAATATAGAAACAAAAATGTGGCATGACCTTTGGTGGTGTATTTACCAAACAATATTTGGCTTATTATAGTCACGTCGCTAAACGGTCTGCTATACGAGGTAAATGAGCCGAACATACATCAGTTCATAAGAAAATATTAAAATGCCATTATGTTAGTTGAAAAATTACGATTATACGCTTTTCCATCCCCCACTTCCGCCTCTATCATGCATCACCATACTGCAGGCCTATTTCATGCCACTATACATTATTAATATATAACTAGTTTACATCTACGCACCTCGCGCTTGTATTTTATTTTATTGAGTTTAAACGTTAGAATATTTGTTTAAATAATAAAAATAAATACAATAATTAAATTTAATATTTTTTGGAGAATTTATTTAATTAAACCTAACATTTACCAAAAAAAAAATCTCAAAGCTGATCGACATTCATCTACCACCTGTAAACTGCAACAAAATAATACGATGATAGAGATATCAAAACAATACAATTAAATCTAATTTTAACACAAAAATTTTCGCAAAGCCGTCTGACACTCATCTACCACCTTTAAACTATAACAAAATAATACGATAATAGAGATATCAAAATAATACAACTAACTTTACCTTTACACCAAAAAAATTCTCAAAACAGAGATATAAAAATAATACAATTAAACCTAACTTTTACCTAAAAAAATACTCAAAGCCGACCGACATTCATCTACCACCTGTAAACTACAATAAAATAATACAATAGTGATCCCAAAGCTTTAGTTTTGATGGAATAATTCTTATCTGAGAGAAAATTTTGATACTAAAGAATGACTTGAATGAAAATAAAAAAAATATATGTATATATATACACACGTTGAATTATATTATGTTGACAAAAATAGTGAAGAAGTTGAGTATTAGAAAATTAAGCATTCACCAATCTAGACATACAACTGAATCAAGTTAGATGACCAACAATCATGTTTTCCCAATAAGTAAATCAGATTTTTTTCTAATTTAACGTGCATCTCAATATTTATAGAAGTATTAAGAATCTTATTTTAAGAGTATTTTTTTATCATATTTTAGAAGTACTTTTCTAATTAATCAGTTCAAAGGAAAATATTAATTGATTCTCCTTCCTTTCATATATTTTAGGAGTCTAGTTAATATAATAAAAATAATTAAATAATAAATTAAAAAAAATGATGAAAAGACTGTTTTGTCGAGAGTCTTTTAATGAAGGCCAAAAAGTTCAAATCACTTTTCTAAGGCTTTTAAACTTTTAATATATTATAGATTTTAGATTATAGGTTATAGATTATAGATTATAGATTATAGATTAGTTATAATACTCTTTTCATTTTAAATTAATTATTAATCTATGTTAATTTGATATAATTTTTTTTAAAATTTTGTGATCTTGAATATATGACGTGAAAAATTAAAATATTAGATTTTACTAAAAATAAAAAGAATCTGAATTTTAAAATAAATTAAAAAAGAAAATAAAATGAAGAATAAAAAATCACTATAATTAATATTTTCAAAACAAGAAAAGAGAAAAAATATCGTGGGTACATCTTTACTCATCTATATTACAAAAAGTATACTATATTCAATGGTACAACTTTGATTTAAAAAATACTTATTTTGTTCGTTCTTTAATTATTATTATTATTCAATAATTTTTTTAACTATTTAAAATGTGATGGATAGACGGAGCTGCAAAAATGTAAGTGTCAACACAATTATAAGTAGTGAGAGGAGAGAACCAAGCAAGGCAATGGCAACAATTTCCTTCTCATTTGCTTCTGCTTCAAAGCCCTTAAACCCTTCTTCCATCTCCCCCTCTACAATAAACCCTACCATCTTCAATCTACTACCCACCCCCTCCAATTCCCCGCACCTCAGAAGAATCCCCCTGCTTCTCAAATCTCCTCCCATTTCTCGAATCTTTATCGACAGGCCTATTATAACAATCCAACAACGTCGCATCTGTTCGACTCCAATTACCTCCATGTTTACCGGCATAGTTGAAGAAATGGGCCGAATCAAGCAGCTCGGTTACGATAAACCCGACAGTTTCACTATGAAGATACAAGCGAAGCTCATTCTCGAGGACATTAATCTCGGTGACAGTATTGCTGTTAATGGAACTTGTTTAACGGTGGATCATTTCGATAAGGGGGAGTTGGAGTTCAGTGTTGGATTGGCTCCCGAGACGTTGAGGAAGACTTCTTTGATCGAATTGGAACAAGGGTCGGTGGTGAATTTGGAGAGGGCTTTGAAGCCTAGTACTAGAATGGGAGGTCATTTTGTTCAGGGACATGTGGATGGGACGGGCGAGATTGTTGAACTCAAACCTGAAGGGGATTCTTTATGGGTGAAGGTGAAGACTGTGAAGGAGATTTTGAGATATATTGTGCCTAAAGGATTCATTGCTGTGGATGGGACTAGTTTGACTGTCGTCGATGTGTTTGACGAAGAGGACTGTTTTAACTTCATGTTGGTGGCGTATACGCAGCAGAATGTGGTGATTCCGATGAAGAAAGTGGGACAGAAGGTTAATCTTGAAGTGGATATATTGGGAAAGTATGTGGAGAGGCTTCTCAGTACTGGCTTTGTCGATGCCATCAAATCTTCATGAAAAAAGGTTGTTTCTTTGTGCTTCATTTTGTCTTTGAACTTGCTTTGGCTAAAAAATTGTATCTTGAATTTGGAGATGTTTCTTTTGCAATTCTCTCAAGGTGTATTTCGGGATAGTGCTCCAATGAAATAAAATAAACAATATCACCTTGATTCGGGCTTGAGTCAAAGCAAAAGTATCTAAATCTTAACACTTGAATTTAGTAATATCAGTAGCCGTTCATCGATGTGTCAAAAGCTCAACTAGTAAGTTGGAGAGCATTATTTATGCTGATTGTGTTGATGTGGCACTCTGCACGGGTTCACATAATGTAAACGCCAATGAAAAGAGAGCCGCGTTTTAGTTTTGCGCTAAGCTGGTACAATTCGTTATGGTACTAAAGAGCTGTGATCTGTTCTTTATACCTGAATATAGTAACATCAGTAGCAGATCATCAACCTTTCAAAAACTCAAGCAATAAGCAGGAAAACTAAATTCATCTGCTCTTTTCCTACTTACCTATTAACATTTTGTTGGGGCTTTGATTTCCAAGTGATGGTTGCTTCTTGACAACGTCCTCTCTTTCTTATGGAAAAAAATGTTTTATGATTTTGTGCTCAGCCGAGTATGCAGGAAACAAGTTTCGGGTTTATCTTTAGAATATTCGAACTATTTTTTACTGACATTCAGTTCATGTGTAGAAATTCATGTGCAATGTATTTGTAATAATCAAAAATATCTGCAAAGTTGATACGATTCCCTTTTATATGGGCTAAAATTGGAAAGATTGACGTGTCCACTTAACATCCTGAAATATCCGCTCTTCCACTGTCTTGATGCATAGATTTTAGCTTTGGCAGGTGTATTATATTTTCTTCTATATGCTTTCGGTCTTCCTGATTCCTGTTGCTGTTAATGTCCGTGTGTGACTATTATGAGAACAAATTTCCTACCAAATGCTTAGAAATGATGTCAGTAGCAGTGGAATTCATTTTTCTCAGTTGTGTATGCCTACTTGCGTGCAGTATATTACAATAATGTGGTGAGAAGATGTCATGATTTTCCCTCGACTGATGTTTCCTCTTGGTTTAGGTTTCTTTGCATTGATTGTGATTACAACTACCAGTCAGACCATTCATCCTATGTTTAATCTATTGCATGTGTGAATTAAGGGGGTTCCTTGGGCTTGGCCGTGGTCCCGAGCTTAGGGCCAGGTGGGAGGGAGTCTGGGCTCGGGTGCTGTCCCAAGCCTAGTGCGGGCTGGGGTCCTGTGCTCTGGCGCGTTCCCGAGACTAGGGCGGGAGGGGGTCCTGGGCTCGAGCATGGTCCCAAGCCTGGGGCGCGGAGGGGGGGGGGGGGGGGGGGGGCGCAGGCTTGGTCGTGCTGAGGTCCTGGTCCTTAGCTTAGTTGCTCCTATTATATTCTATTTCTTGGGACAAATGCATCTTTGCTTGCAACTCACCTTGAAAACTTGAATTTCTTTAAGTGTTAACATTAGAACATTTAGCCTAGGGGTTGGTTACTTCTGCAAAAAATTTCTTCAAAGGGTGTTGACGAAGGGTATCCAACTGATTACCCTTCAATATATGTAGCTCTAGTTCCACAAACTACTTATAACTCATGATCATTGTGTAGATTTAAAGGATTAAATATCAAGTAGGTTTATTTAATTTTATGGTTCACCATTTATCTATTTAATTAGTTTTGGAGTTTTTCACATATTTGCAACCTCTCCTTCAGGGCTTGCTATTGACTTTTGTAATGTAAGGCAGAAATGAATAGGCCCCAACAACAATAGCTTAACCTAAAAGTGGTGTGATGAAATAGTTGAAACAACGGTCCCAGATTTCAAGTTCTGAAAATGGATAACCTTTTGTTGAAGACCGTTTTATCTCCCTATGGCAAATTCCTATTAGTTGGGTTCGTGAATTTTTGGGTAATGGATCATTGAACTTAAAATGGAAAAAGAAGCACAACAGTTTAAGTTTTTAAGTGATAACATGGCGGCACACAAGGATGTGATCTAGTGATCAATGAAGTGGGTTGAAACTATGAGGGATCTTATATTTTAAGTTCAATGGATACAAACACACTATGTAATTGTTCCTATTTGTGTTACTTGTTATTCGTGCTGGTGGAAGTAGCACATATTCTGTGGAATTAATTGTGGTGCTAGAAAGTTGGTGCGAACATAATGATTATTAAAAGAAAAGCGATGGCCGGGCTACTTTGCTGATAGGAACTGTAGAGAGTGTCTTTATACATCAATATGACCACAATGACGTTTCATCTTTAATTAATTAATCAAACTTAAGTAAACATGTTTCATGCCAATGGTAGTAGGTCGAAAGCTGACTCTTAAGCTATTGGGAGTACTGAACATATACTTTTTTGTTTTCCACACTAAAAAAATATGCTAACGTGATTGCCGTATGATGCAAATCTTCTTTCTTTTATTTTAGGCCATGCAATGTGGATATAATTACCAATCATAAATTATAGTTTGGCTAATTATCAGACGCAGCTATAGTAAATGTATAAATTCACTGTGTTGGTTGTATTTGTTCGTTCTGTATCAGTATCATGTTGAGTTGTGTCCACATATTCAGAAGATTTCATAAATTTAGGGAAGAAAATCACCATGTGTGTGGTCTCTCAAGAATGCACGACACAAAAATTTGACGCTAAGAGCAAGTTAGAATTTTTTTAATAAGTACCAAGAAAGCACTGAAATGGTACAAGAGAAAGGATCATCTCCTACAAATTGAAGGAGTACTTAAGTTTGAATGAAGATTCAAAATCAGTAACAATTCTTATATTACAGCAGTAGAAAAGACTATTAAGACATTTGGACTTCGCAGAAGATATATGCTCTTTCCTGCCAGAGAAACATCTGTTGTTCCATTAAGCTAAATGCACCAAAGAATGCCTATAGGAACCAGTGTTGTCAAAAGATGTGCTTTGAATCAAGGCTCAAAACGTGTTGAGCGCTTTGCCTCGCTTAATCTGTGCCACTGCGCCTCAATGTCCTCATCAAGGTTCTAAGCATCATTTCCTTGCTAATGAGCCTCCTCTGAAGAGGCAACACTAAACAATCAGTATTTCACTTTATCGTAATTTTTTTTTTCGACCTATTTGTTCATATATTCGTTCATGCTTATGATATAGTTTTTTTTCTTGCTTTGCATAGTTTCATCGAAGCCCACACTTTATCTGCGCTTAAAGCCCCAACTGACCTTAGAAGCTTTTTTTGCATTTTGCTTTTAATAACACTGATAGGAACTGCATTCCACTAGTCTCTGCTGCCATTTGAGATGGTCTGTACTCCAACGGCTCAAGGTTTGCTGAATGCTTCCAGGAATAACCCGTTGAACTCCAAAAATACTCAGAAACATAGACCACAACTGCCAAGTGTACTTACTATGTAATAAAAGATGATTAACAGATTCTAGTGCATCTTCAATCATACAACATCTATTACAAATTTTAAAGCCCCTGTTCTGTAGGTTATCCATGCATTATGCTGCAATTCATGCGAAATATGCTGTCTTGGGTGGTGCATTCGTCTTCCAAATCATCTTTCCTGGCCAGATTTCGGTATATTTTCCCATATCTTTCTCTAATGGTTTTTTCTACCAAGCCTTCACCATGAACCTGCTGTCTTTGCGACCTTTATAAACCAAGGAATCACCCACTTTTTCTTCAATGTTAAATGTCTCAGCATTCATTGATCGAGTCAAGCTCCCAGTCATTAAGGTTTCTTCTTAAGTGCAGGTTCCAGCCGCTAGTGGCAAGACATTCAGCTACAGAACAATTCCTTATACTCACTCTGTTTAAATTTATTTGTCTTACTTCCCTTTCTAGTCTGTCTCAAAAAGAATGTCTCTTTCCTTTTTTTGGCAACTCTTTAGTTCTAACCTTCAACATGCATGTTTAAAATCACAAAATTAAAGAGCATTTTGGTATTATTCGACATATCTTTAGTTTAAGACGACAAGATTCAAAAGTTTTGTTTACTTTCTTAAACTCCATGTCAAGTCAAAACCAGACAAACAAATTGAAATGGATGGTGCAGTTGACCTCATAAATACCAGGAAAAATCTCGTTAAGTGGTGAATCATGCAACCATGCATCTATCCACATTTTTATTTTACAACCATTCAACTTTTAGGCTAGCTTCTGGCTTGCTGCAGCATGTATATATATGAGGATAGAGTTGGTTACATTATAGCATGATAGCTTTTTTTTTTGTAGTTTTTGCATTTTTGAATTTCAGTTCTCTCCTTTTCCCTGCAGGCTGGTATTTTTAGCATTTCCTTAGAAAAATTTTGGTCCAACAGGGGAGTATTTGTTTTGAATGCTACTTATGATTCAATAGGGCAACCAGAAAATGTGTTGCTAATATATGATTTTGAGAATTAGATGTTTGATAGTTCCATGTTTTCTTCATCGTCGCGGGATGTCATCTACAATTGTAAATAGACTAATGAGTTTGATTCAAATTTCACAAATTTAAATAGTGCAACTTTGCATAGTCAAATTTTGTGTTGTGTATTTCCTTCAGTCTTAGAAAGATGCTTCTTGCCCTCCTACAAAGAGTGTTACAAATTCCCAATCCCTTCTATTTTAATTTCTATGTAATCCTCCTATGAACCTTTCCCTGCATAAAGGATAAAAGTTTACAACTATAAAGTGAAGGCGTATTCGACCAAGTGAATGACTGTCAGTCTTTACTAGGGGTCGTTTGGTTGGGAACAAGTTATCCCACCATATGTATGGGATTACTTATCCCATCACTAAGACACAAATGGTGGGATAAGTAATCCCTTGACTAACTTATCCCATCAACCAAACAACGGATAAAATAACCCCACAGTTTATCCCGGGACTATTATAACCTATACCTCACACCAAATGACCCCCAATAAGAAGGATAAAACACTTGTACTGCACACAAGAACATGATTACTCCTCAACATTAGTTTGGCTGGCTGAGTAGAGTAGTATTCATGTTCTTGTGCGCAGTACAAGAATAAAAAATATTATGTATCAGGAAACACAAGCATTTTGGCTGGAAATGTGCTACCAAAGGCTTATCTACAAGGACTTGTAGGTGGGTTGAATAGTTTAAACTGCTCACCCATGATTGATGGGGGAGAATTTGATGGCGCCAAAATTTACACAGACAGCAAAGTCTGTAACAGTCTTACCATGCAATTGCCGTTGTTTCCTCTATCCCGGCTGCATTGCTGAAACTGGTTTATTCAGGAATCACATTCCCTTTATTCTAGCAGCAGGAAAGAGACTTGCACAGGTTAGTCAAATTAAGCAAACATGGATACCTTTATTCCTAAGCATTTTCACAGACTGAATCATCAACTACCGCGTGAAGAATATCACTGAATCATCTGTGCCAAGTTCAGGTAGTACGTGATCCAAGTCTTTCAAGATCTGGTGTCTACTGGAGTTGGAACGGTACCACCTCCTCGTTTAAGAACCAGCTGTCGAAAGAAGTCAGTGACGCAGAGAAGGCACAGCTATGGGAGGTCAGTAAGAAGCTCGCTGGACTGGCATTGCTGTGGCTTGTTTCCCCATCCAAGTCGTATATATGAGATCACCTGAGTTTTTAATCAGAATACTTTTGGTATTTTCTGTTGATTTGTTTCACCAACATAGAGTTTTCAGATAGGTAGGCAACAAGTTCTAGCAATGATATGAACATCTCAAGACTGTATGGCTAACATTATCTAGTGTTGGTCTAGCAACTCTAAAACTGGAGGTACCTGCAAAGAATTGATCAAAAGAGGATATGATCCATCATGCTATTTGCCAAATTAAGTAAGAAGACATAGTCTAAGTATCCATTAAAAGCTAGGTTTGCTACTTGCTACTATTCCGAAATTCATTTGCATCCTTTACTTTTTTCAGAGTCGTAACTTCTACTATGTTATATATATGAATGTAGCACTACTAATCAATAATCCAATAGAGAAATAAATTAGGTACAAAAATACACTTGAGACTTACAAGAACATTTATGAAATGTCAGTCAGTGACACGATACGGAGTGCAATAGAAAATCTCCAAGCTCTAAAATGATGGCCTGTGGAGAAGTAGAGGTAGGCCAAAGAAGTATTGCAGAGAGGTGACCAGGACATTGCAAGTCTTCAGCACCGAGGACAATGACCCTTGATAGGAGGGTGTGGAGGTCGAGAATTCGGATAGAAGGCTAGTAGTAAATAGTTTTATGTCTTATCTCTCTGCTAATAGATTAATATTATTTTTGGTATTTTTATTATTTTACTGTTTTCATATTTCTCATTCTTAGTTTTCTGTTGCTACTTGTCTCTTATGCCTTAGTTTTCGTACTATCCTGTTGTTGTTACTGCTAATGTCTCCATAAATGTTGTGTTTCGCTTTTCTTGAGTGGAGGGTCTATAATCTGGCAAGGTAGAAACAGGGGCAGAGCCAGCCTTCTGTTCAGGGGTTCTGCCGAACCCCCTTCGACGGAAAAGTATACTATTTATAAATGATTAAAATTATTTTTTATGTGGTTATAGTAGGTGTTGAACCCCCTTCAACTAAGTTTTCTTTGAATATGGAACTCCCTTAGTTGAAATCCTAAGTTTTCTTTGAATATGGTGTAATTTGGCCTTTGTTTGATTCACTCTTGCTTTGTCAAAGGAAGTTTCTACCAAATACTTGTGGAAGATTATTTTTTGGACTTGTCAAACAAGATTGCTACTTGTTCAAATAAGTTGCTACTTGTTCAAACAAGGTTGCTACTTGTTCAAACAAGTTGCTTCTTGTTCAAACAAAGTTGCTACTTGTCTCCATTTTCATCTCTATAAATAGAGGCCTTCTTTCTCAATTGTAATACACATCAAATTACAAGAGTTCTCTTTCATTCTCTTGTATTTATTCTTCCTTCCTATTAGAGTATTAAGTTAAGAGAGTTGGTGTTGGGAAATACTTTGGGTAAGCCCTTTTTTTTGGAGTGATCTTGTGAGGTTTTCTCTTGGGATATTTGGGTTAATTAGAGTGACTACTCTAATTTTGTAATCTCTCTATTGTACTCTTGTTGATATAGTGAAGTTGTTCCTCTTTGCTCGTGGACGTGGGTCACACTGACCGAACCACGTTAAATTTGTGCCTCCTTTATTTTTTCTTTAAGTACCGTTACTATTAACTTGTTATTGTCTTTGTTATTGTCATTATAACATTATTTGGCTAAATTCTGCAATAACCGGGCTCTCTATTCTAACAAATTGGTATCAGAGTCGGATCTAACCAGGTTATTTTTCAGTAGCCAAAATGACTATAACAAAGACTTACATTGAGAAATTTGATCGAAGTGCAAACTTCAGGATGTGGCAATTAAAGATAGAAGCTATCTTAATTTAGGATGGCTTAAATATGGCACTGGAAGGAAAGGAGAAGAAGCCGAAAAAATGACGGACGAAGAATTTGCCGTCATAGACAAAAAGGCAAAATCAGGTATTATTCTAAATCTCTCAAATGAGGTTTTACGTGAAGTATCTGCAGAAACCACAGCAAAAGGCATGTGGGAAAAACTAAAAGCATTGTATATGAAGAGGACAGTGGAAAATCGACTTTACCTGAAGCAAAAGTTTTACACATTTCGTATGATAGAGGTACCTCTATACTCTCACATCTTGATGATTTTGATTTTATTCTTACGGATTTGAGTAATATAGACGCTGAAGTTAATGATGAAGACCAAGTCGTCTTATTACTTATTTCCTTACCCCAATCATTTAAGCATATTAGAGATACTGTGCTTTATGGAAAAAATAATATCTCTTACAAAGAAAACAAATCTATCTTAAAAACAAAGGAATAGATAGATAGAGATATTACTGAGGAAAGTAGCGCAGCCCATGGGGAAGGATTATTTGTAAGAGGTAGATCTAATAAGAAAGAACAAATAGTGAGAGGTCTCAATCAAGGTCAAAGTCTAAACCTAGAAATGTTGTGTGCAAATACTGTCATAAAAAAGGTCATCTCATTTCTGAATGCTATAAGTTGAAATACAAAGAAAAGCGTAAGGAAAACAAAAATGAGCACCAAAATGTTGACTCCGCCGAAGCAAGTGTAGCTGCTGATGAGTCTGAAGGAACAATATTCTTAGTAACTAATAAGAGTTTTAAATCTAACAATGAGTGGATTTTGGATTCGGGTTGTTCTTATCATATGTGTCCCAGTAGGGATTTGTTTAACACATTCGAATATGTTGGAGGTGGAGTTATCTTGATGGGCAACAATACTCCCTGCAAGATTTTTGTTAAAGGTACAATCTGAATTAGAATGCATAATGGTGTGGTGAGAACTCTCACGGATGTTAGATGTGTTGGGCACTCTAGAATCTCTTGGGTGTAAATACACAGGTGAAGGTGGAGTTTTGAAAGTATCTTCAGGAGCTCTTGTGATCATGAAAGCACACAGATCAGGTACGTTGTACACTTTATTGGGATTCATTGTTACAGGTGCTGCTGCAGTTTCCACTTCAAATCAACTTGATCCCAACATCACCAAATTATGGCATATGTGATTGGGGCATATGAGTGAAAAAGGTCTTTCCATCCTTAGCAAAAGAGGTCTACTGTGTAGACAAAGATTGAAAAAATGGAGTTATGCGAACACTGTGTGTTTGGAAAGCAGAAAAGAGTCAGCTTCAAATCTCCAGCAATTCATCAAACAAAAGGTACTTTGGACTACATTCATTCAGATCTTTGGGGTCCTCCCCGTACCCCATCAAAAGATGGTGCCAGGTATATGTTAACTTTCATTGATGATTATTCAAGGAAGGTTTGGGTTTATTTTCTGAAAAACAAAAGTGATGTTTTCTTAACTGTCAAACAATGGAAAGTTTTGATTGAAAAGAAAACAAGAAAACAGGTCAAGCGGCTTAGAACAGATAATGGCTTGGAATTTTGTAATGACAAGTTCAACGAATTTTGCAAAAATGAAGGAATTGCTCGATATCGCACTGTGAGGATGACACCTCAACAAAATGGTGTTGCAGAAAGGATGAACAGGACTCTTTTGGAAAGAGCCTGTTGTATGATTTCAAATACTGGGTTGACAAATGCTTTTTGGGCTGAGGCTATCTTTACAGCTTGTTATATTATCAACCATGCTCCTTCTGCACCTTTGAACTCAAGACTTTGGAGGAAATATGGTCAGGTACACCTACTAATTATTCTGACTTAAAATTTTTTTGTTGTCCTGCTTATATGCATGTAAATGATGGAAAATTAGAGCCAAGGGCTAAAAAATGTATTTTCCTTGGTTATGCATCTGGGGTGAAAGGATACAGACTTTGGTGCCCTGATCCCAAGTCACCAAAATTTATAATTAGCAGAGATGTAACTTTTGATGAATCCTCTATGTTACATTCTAGAAAAGAGTCTTCTAGCTTTTGTACCAAGAACAAAGAGCATGATGTGTATGAACAGGTGGAGGTTGAGCTTGGCATACCTTCTGAGCCAAGCTCATCATTAACTGTGGAACAAAATACTGTTGAAAATTCAGAAGTTGAGCCAGAAGTTAGGACTTCTGAAGTTGAACCAAATGAGTATTCCATAGCAACACATAAGCCAAGAAGATAAATTCTCAAACAAGAAAGGTATGAAGATTATGTTGCATTTGCTTTTTCAGTTTCACAAGAAACTGAAGAAATCGGAGAACCATCAAATTATTCAGAAGCAGTTTCTGGTGCTGATTCAGCCAAGTGGCTGATTGCAATGAATGAAGAAATTGAATCTCTTCATAAGAATGGTACTTGGTCTCTTGTAAAACCGCCGTCAAGAAGTAGAATCATTGGTTGCAAATGGGTCTTCAAAAAAAAGATGGAATTCTAGGGGTTGAAGATGCAAGGTATAAGGCACGATTAGTTGCAAAGGGCTATAGTCAGGTATAAGGAGTTGATTTTAATGATATTTTCTCACCTATTGTTAAACATAGCTCTATTCGTGTCTTGCTTGCCTAAGTTGCCATGCATGATTTGGAATTAGAACAGTTTGATGTTAAGACAACTTTCTTACATGGCGAACTTGAGGAACAAATACATATGCATCAACCTGAAGGATTTAAAATCGAAAGAAAGGAAGATCATGTTTGCTTATTAAAGAAATCCTTGTACGGATTAAAACAATCTCCAAGACAGTGGTACAAGAGAAATTCACAATTTGAAAAGTCAGCTGAAAAGTGAATTTGAAACGAAAGATTTGGGAGCAGCTAAGAAAATTCTTGGCATGGAGATCAGAAGAGATCGAGAAGCCCGCAGGCTATTTTTGACCCAGAAGAAGTACTTAGAGAAGGTTTTGGAGAGGTTTGGCATGAAAGAAGCTAAACCAGTAAGTACTCCTCTTGCTGCTCATTTTAAGTTATCAGCTGCTCAATCACCGCAGTCAGAGGAAGAAAAAAGTTATATGGCACAGGTAACGTATTCTAGTGCAGTTGGCAGTATTATGTACGCAATGGTATGTACACGTCCGGATATTTCACATGCAGTAAGTGTGGTAAGTCGATATATGTCTTATCCTGGAAAAGCACATTGGCAGGCGGTGAAATGGATTCTCAGATACTTGCGTGGTACCTCAAACGCATGTTTAGAATTTGGTAGAAATACTAACACTTTAGTTGGTTTTGTAGACTCAGATTATGCAGGTGATCTTGTTAAAAGAAAATCACTGACTGGCTACGTGTTTTAAATTGGTGGTTGTGCTATCAGTTGGAAAGCTACATTACAACACGTAGTAGCTTTATCTACTACCGAAGCAAAATATATGGCAGTGACCAAGGCTATCAATGAAGCCTTATGGTTGAAGGGTCTATTTGCTGAACTCAGTCCACACCAAGGTGATATTATTATTTTCTATGATAGTCAAAGTGCCATCCACTTGACTAAAGATCAAATGTATCATGAGAGGACGAAGCATATTGACATCAAGTATCATTTTATTCGGGAATCTATTATTGAAGGAAAGGTCTCTGTTCAGAAGATCAATACTAGAGACAAATCCTGCAGACATGTTCACAAAGTCTCTTCCGGTCAGTAAGTTCAAGCTTTGCTTGAGCTTGATTGTCGTTTGTGAAGAATGATTTTGCCCACACAGGCTTTTGCGGAGAGGAAGCAAATTTACTATATTAACCAAACTCGGGCCAAGGTAGAGATTTGTAATGTGGCCTTTGTTTGATTCACTCTTGCTTTGTCAAAGGAAGTTTCTACCAAATACTTGTGGAAGATTATTTTTTGGACTTGTCAAACAAGATTGCTACTTGTTCAAACAAGTTGCTATTGTTCAAACAAGGTTGCTACTTTCTCAAACAAGTTGCTTCTTGTTCAAACAAAGTTGCTACTTGTCTCCATTTTCATCTCTATAAATAAAGGCCTTCTTTCTCAATTGTAATACACATCAAATTACAAGAGTTCTCTTTCATTCTCTTGTATTTATTCTTCCTTCTTATTAGAGTATTAAGTTAAAAGAGTTGGTATTGGGAAATACTTTGTGTGAGCCCTTTCTTTTGGAGTGATCTTGTGAGGTTTTCTCTTGGGATATTTGGGTTAATTAGAGTGACTACTCTAATTTTGTAATCTCTCTATTGTACTCTTGTTGATATAGTGAAGTTGTTCCTCTTCGCTCGTGGACGTAGGTAACACTGATTGAACCACGTTAAATTTGTGTCTCCTTTATTTTTTCTGTAAGTACCGTTACTATCAACTTGTTATTGTCTTTATTATTGTCATTATAACATTATTTAGCTAAATTCCGCAATAACCGAGTTCTCAATCCTAACATATAGAAATCCCTTTTGTTGAAATCCTGGTTCCGCCTCTGGGTAGAAATAAGGTCTCATACAACCCACCCTCCCCAGATCCCACTTGTGGGACTATAGTGGATATATTGTTGTTGTAATGCAATTGTTTCATTGATAAAAACCAGTTGCTTCATAAATGTCTGGTTGCGAGGAAAAAGATTCTTTCTCAAGTGACTGCTCATTCAATTTTTGCATGATTGTTAATTCCTTCGGGAGAGAGCTAACCTTTGGGTACATAGATGATGCGAGGATAGTTTATTGAAAGATGAGTTTCCGAGCTTACATGGAATATCTTACCAAAGAGACCTGATAATACTATAAATTAGGGGGACACAAAATGTAGAGACATTTTTGGGACTTGAGATTTAGGAGGGACTGAATTTCAAAGATTGTTGGCTCTACTCCATAAGCAAGCTACGACAATGGATAATTTTGATGTTTTAAGGTGGAGTTTAGTGAAGAATGATACTTCCTCCGTCAAGTCATTTTATGAGAATCTTTAGGTCAAGGGAAGAGAAAGCTTTTCCTTATAATATTTGTGCTTCAAATTTCAAGAATTTCGTACCCTAAAATGGGTGGTTGGCAACATTCGAATGTGTCAAGATCAACGGTTTCAATGTGGTAGAAAGATTGAGAATATTAAAGATAATATCAATGAAGACAATAATAGCTTCTCATCTTCATCCATTGGAGAATCAACGATCTCGAATTCCAGCTGTTCTATTTTGGATACTGAATGTACCAAGGAAGTTGTGTTTATTCCACATGGTTAGCACTAGAGGAGTGATCTTTAAAAATGAAAAAGGTTAGTTTCGCTATGCGTAGGCCCGGAGAAAGGTTCCACTACAATGGTGTATTGTTCACAGTTTTACCTTATATTTCTATTAGAGGCTGTTTTTAAGGCTTGAACCGACGACTTTCTGATCACATGACAATAAATGACGGCCAGGATGTACATCATCTTCTTTTTTCCATAGAATGGAGTCTATTTCATTCTTAGTGGAGGAGATTTTTTTTTTTTTTTCCTTTAAAAAAAGAGCGGAGAACCCTACATAAGTTGTTCCCAAAACTTTAATAGCTCACTAGCTATATGTATTAGGAATTCCATAATTTTGATTTACTCATTGTATACTCACAATTCTTCTTTTAAGTTAAAAAACTTTTTGTTTTTTGGTTTTCAGGTGACTTTGAATATACTGTTCTTTAAGTCATTAAGGTCCAATTTTTTAAGATTGAATATACGACTCATTTAGTATGTCGCTCTTATGTTCATTTGTCTTATGTTCTTATGGTCATTCACTTAAGATACTCTCCATATTCATAAATTAGTTTTAAGTATATTTTGAAAATCAAGTTATGTCAAAAATCAGTATCTTAAATAAGTAAAAAAAATTTAAATTATCAATTTCAAGTAATTTCCAACTTAATTACGACAATTTATCAATTTTTGCAAAATAAAAGTAAAGAAGCTTAATTTTTAGTTAATTGAATAATTAATTCACCTCAACATTATCTCAAATAGTTATTTTAATTTTAGTTCCTCCATTTCAATTTGTGTGAGTTAGTTTAACTTCTCATGAAGTTTCAGAAAGAAAGACTTTTAAAAATTGTGGTCTAAAATAACTATATATTTATATCTATATCTATAATCTATATATATAATATATTAAAAGTGTGAATTATTGTTTGAACTTTTTGCCCTTCATTAGAAAATTTCACTTTAGACAAAATCGTCTTTTTATCCTTTTTCTATTATTTTAATAATATTAATTATTAACTATATTACCCAAAAAAACAAACCTCTCACACAAATAGAATTCCTTTTCCAAAAAAATAACCACATTTAGAAACCAAAAAAATAAACACATAAAACAATTCCCTTCCCCACCGTGAAAACCTAAAAATAGTAATACACCCCCCCCCCCCCCCAACACACCACCAACAACAAACTCAATGTATTTCCACATAGTGGGATTTGGGGAGGGTAAGATGTACGCAGTCCATACAACTATCTCCGAAGAAGTAGAAAGGTTATTTCCGATAGACCCCCGGCTCAAGACAAGTAATAATAAACAAATCCGTAATAAGCATGAAACAAGATGACGTAACATAAATACGACACCCACAAGGAATAGTAAACAAATTCGTAATAAAGCATGAAACAAGATGGCATAACAAGAAAATAGTAATTAAAAGAAAAAACACCCCAACGTGAAACTAAAATAATAATATAATAATAAATAATTAGTCATTAAAAAGAAAAACACCTACAACGTGAAACCAAAAAAAAGTAAGAATAAAAAATACTCTATCCTTTCCCTACTTGATTTTAACATAATCTTTTTCATGCAAAATATGATTAAAAAAAACCTCAAAAATCGACAAACAATAATTTCTATTTCATGTAAAATAGGCTTTAAGGTACCTTTTACCAATTTCTATGAAAGTCAAACTAATTTCGTTTTTACCATTCTCATCATTCTTTTCTTTCATCGATAATTTTTCTCAATTTTGTCTCTTCTCCTGGTTCTCTTCGCTAGGTTCTCTTTGTCAACTCGCTTTAGCTTATTTGTCATAAAATCTTCCACTTTTTTTTTTATATTATTGTTTGTTGCTTTCTTATAAATGATTTAAACACGATATTAATTGTTATTTCAAGAATTTTACTTATATTCTTAATTGATCTAATTTGTGTTATTAGTTGCATTTATATTTATAATTGATTTAACTTATATTCTTTGTTGGATCGATTAATAAGTAATGCTCTTCCTCAATTAAATATACGAAAAGGACTCACATATTCAGATACAATTATCTACTGAACTCATCAATTTTTTTCCTTCTAAATTATGTGTTGTTGCTTTTATACTACTTCCTAGAGTGTATAAGTTTTCACTTTTACAAAAAAAAAATTTAATGATTTATTGATTTTCAATCCATGCATGTATATGCTACAATTTTCCATGCTTCATTAATTATTGAGTCTTACAATGTTATGAAGGGTAGAAAGGTAAAATGTACTTCTAATCATTGGATTTCTTAATGGGTGTGCCATGATTGAAAGGCCTACTAATTAGAAACGGAGGGAGTAATTCATTTTGTTAGGCTACTATTACAATGAATCCAAGAGAAAGAGGTATTACATGCAAACATAAAAGTGATGGTTCATCAATCATTTGAAACTTCTGATAGTAAAATATATAGGTGCTTACACTAGAATATATGTTTGTGTTTATATTATCATATTAAAGTGTGAAGAATATTTGAAAACTGATTTGAACTTTTTGTATTTCATTACAAATCTCCGCAATAGATAAAGTTATTTAATTTTAAATAATCAAACGTTACACGTGCGAGATACGTGTAGTTAAAATAGTCATTTCATAAAGAGCAATATAGATATTTTAAATTTAAATTAGAAAAAATACATAAAGTACCCCGTGATGTTGTTCGACTTTTTAAAAAAGACACTTAAACTTTCCTTTCGACCTATTACCCCACGAATCTTACCTAAACCATTGTAAATACATCATTTTGACTAAACTCTGCATATAGACACACACATGAAGCGCGTGAATGGAAAAAAAATTGCCGAAACAGCAAATTAAAATGTGCCACGTATAAAAAGATCCATTTTTTAAATTTTGTATTTTATTTTTTTTTCTTCATTTTCCAGCTTTTTCTTTTGTTTCTTCTTCCTTCTTCTTCTCCATTAATCTTCATTAATGATGTCTTTGTTTTTCACCTTCCTGTCTTATTTTGTTGATTGAATGAGAATCTTACATATTAATAGAACCAATCTACAATTATTATTATTTCTAATTTTAAGTATGAGATTAATTTTCACAAAAAGTTATTACCTATCTAATTGGATTGTTAATCTACATAAGTCCAAAATTGTTTTTGTGAAATCGTTAAACCCGCAAGACTCTTTTTCCACTCTTCTTCTTCTACGAATTCAAAAAATAGTAGATCGTCACCGTCCTCTCTGGGCTTTCCTCTGAAGACCCTTTTACAATTTAGGTGTTTTTGCAAATCATGAAAGAAGCTCATTTCTAAACCCGATTTCATCGCCACCTATTACCACCATTCTTCTTCTTTCCATCGTATTGATTAATCCATCATTAGAGTTAGAGAATTAGTAAGCCAAGTTTTAATTAGAGTCAGAGAAAAAAAATTAAAAGGAATTAGAGTTAATAAAATTAAAAAAAAAAATATTTAACACGTGGCAAACTGTAATTGGTGCGTGATTGCACTCCCTAATTTGGCTATAATCTCAATCAGGATGTGTTGTAATTTAAACTCAATTTTAGGCAATTTGAAAACCCAATCCAAATGACAACTCCTCTCTACAGCGTTCACATTCCGAACAATTTTTCAAAAACTTGATTCTTAATAAAATATAAGTACCAAACAGTTTTTCTGTTTTCCATGTTCATTTGGTTTTCGAACAAATCTCACTCGTCATTGAGGAAACATGGATTTAGTCACCCAAAATGCGGGTATGTTTTTCTTCCTCTTTACTACTGCTTCTTCTTCTTCTTCTTCACTTGGAAATTGAAGTGCTCCATTCTCTGGTGATAATCAACAATTGCTTCTTCTTATATTGATTTCAATAATTATATGATAGTTAATTTGATCCCCTTTTCAGTTGAAAACAGAGATTGGCTTTATATTGTTAATGGGTTAATCTTTTCATTTAGTATGAATAGTTTCTTTAACGGAAAAAAAAGAAGAAAGAATGTCTAATGCTTTACGTCATCCTTTTATTGTTGTTATTTTGTTGTTTTTCTGTTTATTGAAATAAATGCTCAATTAGAAGATGTAGAAATACCGCTAACTGACATAAGGCCTGTAAAGAAAGTTGCCGTTGTTGTTATAACTGCTGAAAGAAGTTTCTGTGGGGGTTTTTAACAGTGGAATACTCAATAAAGCTGAGACACGTATTGAGGAATTGACGAATACTGGGATAGGGTATTACTTTGAATAGTGTTGGTAAAATGGGTAATGCTTAATTTAGTCGAAGGGGAGGCGAATTTATTGAAGGAGAGAGTTTTCCGTCTATGTTTGTGAGTAAAGAAGTTGATAAAGTGGAGCTTTTGTATACTAAATTTGTTTCGTTGATTAAATATGATCTGGTAATGACATCGAAAGGAGAGGTTTTCGACGTGAATGGGAGCAGTGTTGATGTAGATGAAGATGATTTCTTTAGGTTGACGACTAATTGAGGAAAATTGACTGTGATGACGGATCATTTGAGTGTGAAAAGGGGGTTTCTTTGCATGATTTAGAGTTTGAGCAAGACCCTGATCAGATTCTTGATGCATTGACGCCGCTCTATTTGAATAGCCAGATTTTGAGGGCACTTCAAGAATCATTTGCAAGTGAGCTTGCAGCGAATGTGATGAATTTCTTCTGTGATGCATGATGAAGCAAATTATCTCCCTTTAAATGCCCTGAATAACTGATTTCTCAATTGGCCTGAAGAAGATACTTCACGAGCAACAAATGTTCTCCCTCTTGCTATATCCCTTTTCCCAAGTTTCCTGTGATTTACTTGGGGTGTTTATATGTGAGCGTTGTAAGTGTAGACATGAAGGTCAGAGAAGTTAGTGTAGGAGTCCCGAACCAGTATACTTTACTGGCTTTAGATATAGATGTTGAAATTTCTTTAACATTTCCATTGTATACTGGTATTAGTTGAGCTCTATTATATGATTACTTGAGATTATGTGCTTTCGGTGGCAAATTTTTGCTTTAACTCTGCTTTAATTTGACGTACGCTTCTTGCTTTCAAGATGGCTAAATCTAGATGGAATGTCGTTGTGAGCAATCATCAGGAGTATCAATAACTGTGAGTACTCCCTCCTTAAGCAAGGATTAATCTCTTCCAGTTTAGTTGGTTTTGATAAGAGAATATATGGTCTAGATTTTCTTCAGTTGAACTGCCATTGAGAGAAGCAATGTTGTGAACCTTCTAATTTTGTGTTACTGTTGTGTTTTCTTGTTTTTTAATACTAAACTGCGTTATTGTTATTCACAATCACAGAACCATAAGATTAGGTGCATAGCTGCACAACATTGAAGAATTATTTTTCCATCTTCATGCACCAAGTGCGTGCTCGACTGCTTGCTAGCAAACCTAGTGATACAGATATACTGTACATTACTACACATACAGAATTCTGCAAAAGTAATCAGTCATAAGGAATAAATTGAGCGATACATACTTGGCTTAGTATCTCGTATCTTGGGTTAAATAGAATATGAATAGCACAACAGTAATTGTGTATTCAGATGAGATCATCAATAATAAGTATTGTACTCGCTCCTCTGGTCAAAGTGGCACCTACGAATGAAATTTCTTGGAGGTGGACTATATACTTGGCTAAAGGAATCTGCTTATTTTTTAATTGAGTCATCTCTAAAGAAATACTGCCCCTATATGACCCCTATATTTTAGTGGCCATTCTTGAAAGATTCAGTCATTAGTTTTTCCCATGCTTCACGATTCTGTTACTAACGTGAATAACTTTGCGGGGGCGGGTCCTGGGATCGGGTGTGGTCCCGAGCCTGGGACGAGTGGCGAGGGCGAGGGTCCTGGGCTCGAGCGTGGTCCCGAGCTGGGATGGATGGGGTTTGTATTTAGCTCGGGTTCGAGCTTGGGATGGGCGGGGAGGGTCCTGAGCCTGGTACGGGGGGGGGGTGGGGTCCGGGGTGGTCGCGAGCCTGGGACGGGGTGATGGAGAGGGGGTCCTGGGCTCGGGCGTGGTCCTGAGCCTGGGACGGGAGGGGCGTCCCAATCCAGAACGGGGAGGGGGACCTTGGTTCGGGTGTGGTACCTAGCCTGATATGGAAATGGGGTCCTTGGCTCGAACGTGGTCCCCAACCGTGGATGGAAGGGAGGGGGTTCTTGGGCTCGGGCGTGGTCCCGAACCTGGGACGGGATAGGGGGTCATGGGCTCGAGAGTAGTCCCGAGCCTGGGACGGGAGGGCGGTTTCTGGGCTCAAGCCCAAGCCTCGGATGGGAGGAGACGAGATCCTTGGCTCGAACATAGACCTAAGCCTGGGACGGAAGGGCGGAGGGGAGATCTTGGGCTCAGGCGTAGTCCAGAGCCTGGAAGGGAGAGGGGGTCTTAGGCTCGGGCGTGGTCCCGAGCCTGGGACGGGAGGAAGGTTCCTGGGTTCGAGCGTAGTTTTGAGCCTGGGATGGGAGGGAAGTTCCTGGGCTCGAGCATGTCCCGATCCTGAGATGGGATGGGGGTCTTAGGCTCGAGCGTGGTCTCGAGCCTGAGACGGAAGGAGGGAGGGGGGATCCTGGGCTTGGGCATGGTTCCAAGCCTGGGATGGGAGGGGTCCTGGGCTAGGGCGTGGTCCCAAGCCTGGGACGGGAAGGGGGGGGAGGGGTGAAGGGGGTCCTATGCTCAGGCATGGGCAGGGGGGAAGGGGTTCCTGGGCTTGGGCATGTCCCGAGCGTGAGACGAGATGGGGGACCTAGGCTTGGGTGTGGTCCCGAACCTAGGACGGAAGAAGGGGGAGGGATCCTGGGCTTGGGCGTGGTCCCGAACCTGGTATGGAAGGGGGTCCTGGGCTCGGTCGTGGTCCCAAGCCTGGGACGGGGGGATCTTAGGTTAGGGTGTGGTCCCAAGCCTGGGACGGGAGGGTGAGGGGGGTTCCTCGGGCTCGGACGTGGTCTCGAGCC